>NC_133376.1:6713137-6807926 GCF_049309525.1 Garra rufa
CCACTATTTTTTAAATTAAGTTTGGTCCATCATTTATCCTATTGTTTAACAAATTGCATCACAGAAAATGGAATTAGCTTGAGGTTTGAGCCACTTTAAAAAAATTTATTTTTTTTTTGTAAAAAAAAAGGAAGTTACCTAATACAGATTTTGAATAGTTAAATATGTGTATTACTAGAATCAGCCTTTAAAATAAGATTTTTTTTGATAGGTTTTGAAAGTAAATGAAACCCATTCAGTCGAATGGCCCAAATATTATTAGCCATTTATTGATGTTTCTTTTTATGAACTTATTAGTCAGTTTCATTACATATTGATGTGGTCTTTATCTGCTTCATCTAAATAAGGCGGAATTAGATGGACAGATGAATCAAGGTTTTGGTATTTATTATCAGCTGGCCATTTAATTATTTCTAAAAAAAATAATGAAACGTAATATTATCATATATAAGCATGATTGTTTCGAAATGTTGCCATCTAGTGGAGGAATATTGTAACTGGAGATGCAGTATTACCAACATATGAAACTTATTATTCAGCAGAATGTTAAAAACAAAGATTTTTCTACCCCATTTTTATTTAATTGCAGATCTCTGCAGTCTAGATGTCATTATATCACAAAATTCCTAGTGGCCATATTTTCATGAGAAAGAAATCTTAGAGGCACTTTATAAACAGTGCCCAGTCCACTTCCAGTTCCTTTCTATCAGTCTGAAGCGTTATTTGTGTTGTAAATGCTCCTTAAAAATCAATAAATCCTGGGAGTTGCATGAAAAAGCAAATCAAATCCACTGAAAAAATTAACTTGCTTAGTTCAGTGCAGTAAACAGTCTAAATGGTGTAAAGGTTAAGAGGGAAAACAGGTAAAAGCCCAAGCTGAATATTTTAATAACGTTATGGACAACAATGTAAAATGTGGGCTGGTAGGACGAAACATTAATTTTCACGATGAAAGCGATGTCTTGCGCCCTCATGGGGCTGTGAGAAAAAACACCACTTCAGATGAATGAAATAATCTTAATGGCCAGTGAGGAAACTTTTAATGAGCCGAGAGGAAATAAGCAATACAAAAATTCAAACCAGAATGTTATTTGAATTATCTGGGAAAACCAAATAAATACATTTCAGCACAGAATATTGGCTCTGGAATAAACGCTTGGATATCCATAAAGTAATTCAGAACAGTGCGAAACGCACCTGCTCACTTTGTGGCGAGTAAGGAGTGTGTTATCAACGGTGTTGACCGTTAGTTTACAGATGCTGATAGCGTTTTATCGTGCTCTTTATGGAACAGCGAGCATCTCGTGGAGAGAAAGCTGAGGGAGGAGGACGGGGTCAATCCCCGAACAACACTGACACCCACCGACCACACGGCGGAGCTCCATCCTTGTCCTGACGAGACGCCTGTGGATATCGGTGAGGGAGGCGGGCAGGAGAGGAAGGAGAAAGGGGGAGACAAGACCAAAAAGAAGAGGCAGCAAAAAAGATGAAGTTTAGGAGGTTTGCCTCTTTCTTCTGTCTGTCTCGCCCCAAATCCACCAAAGCTCAGAGTGAGCAGGTGGAGCAGAGTGAGAAGGACCAGGACACTGATGGGACCCCATCTAGGAGCTGTACTGAGCTCTGAACATTTACACACATCTCATCATGTAATACAAATGCAGATAAATGAGTTTTTCTACATGTGATAAATGTTTTTAACAGTTTGTAAAAAACCTTTTCACAACCATTTCAAGTAACCAAACTTCCCTAAAGTAGGCTAATATGAGTATGCAACATTTTATTGATATTATTAGATTAAAACAAGCTTTTGGTTAATATTGCTCTCTTTAGATCAGACTTCTCTGCAGGACGTCATCTGTTCTGTAAAGGACGATCCTTAGCAAACTCCTTCCAGTGCTCCTGAAGTCCCCCCTACTGCTGAGGACCAGCAAATGGAGGATGTCCAGCCTCAAGTTCAGGACAGTTCAGTCAGTCTGTCAGCATCACATCTGCTGAGGCATCTGGACTGTGATAAGGTTACAAGGAACAAGGGTGAGTTCCTCTAGAGCTGGCTTTGACAGTGAAGGTTAATCAAGGCCCCTGCTGTCGTCACATTATAGAGCTGCTGGACTGGCAGGACCATCCTGACCAGTACATCATGGTCTTGGAGTGTCCTTTACCTTGCATGAATGATTGCACAATTTTTGGGAGCATCAAGACGACCTCTTCAGTGAGGCGCTGGTGCATTATTTCATGCAGCAGTCGACTGATGCTGCAGTTGTTTGCTGTTTCTGGGGGGTCTTACATTGGGAGATCAAGACCCTGCAAACATAGTTTTTAGATCAGACTTCTATACAGGGCGTCATCTGTTCTATAAAGGGGACACATTAGTAAACTTCTTCCAGTGCTGAACCAGCAAATGGAAGACGTTCAGCCTCAAAATCAGGACAGTACAGTCAGTCCATCAGCAGATAAGAGTCCATCACATCTTCTGAGACATTTGGACTTTGACGAGGTCATGAGGAACGAGGGTGAGTTCCTATAGAGGGGGCTCTGACAGTCATGGTCAATCAAGGCCCCCGCTGTCGTCACATCATATAGCTGCTGGACTGGCAGGACCATCCCAACCACTACATCATGGTCATAGAGCGTCCTTTGCCTTGCATTAACAATTGCAAGATTTTTGGAAGCATCATGGTGACCTCTTCAGTGAGGCGTTGGTGCGCCATTTCATGTGGCTGGCGATTGACGCCGCTGTTGTTTGCTGTTCCTGGGAGGGTTTTCCATTGGGACATCAAGACCCTGCAAACATAGTTTTTAGATCAGACTTCTCTACAGGACGTCATCTGTTCTGTAAAGGACAAACATCAGGAAACTCTTTCCAGTGCTCCTGAAGTCCCCCTACTGCTGAGGACCAGCAATTGGAGGACGTCCAGCCTCAAGATCAGGACAGTACAGTCAGTCCGTCAACAGACGAGAGTCCATCACATCTGCTGAGGCATCTGGACTGTGATAAGGTCACGAGGAACAAAGGTGAGTTCCTCTAGAGCTGGTTTTGACAGTGAGGGCCAGTCAAGGCCCCTCTGCTGTCGTCACATTATAGAGCTGCTGGACTGGCAGGACCATCCTGTCCAGTACATCATGGTCTTGGAGTGTCCTTTGCCTTGCATGAATGATTGCACAATTTTTGGGAGCATCGCGACAACCTCTTCGGTAAGGCGCTGGTGCGTCATTTTATGCAGCAGTTGATTGATGCTACTGTTGTTTGCTGTTCCCGGGGGGTCTTACATTGGGAGATCAAGACCCTGCAAACATAGTTTTTAGATCAGACTTCTCTACAGGATGTCATCTGTTTTGTAAAGGACAAACATCAGGAAACTCTTTCCAGTGCTCCTGAAGTCCCCCCACTGCTGAGGACCAGCAAATGGAGGACGTCCAGCCTCAAGATTAGGACAGTACAGTCAATCCGTCAACAAACGAGAGTTCATCACATCTGCTGAGACATCTGGACTGTGATAAGGTCACAAAGAACAAGGGTGAGTTCCTCTAGAGCTGGCTTTGACAGTGAAGGTCAATCAAGGCCCCTCTGCTGTCGTCACATTATAGAGCTGCTGGACTGGCAGGACCACCCGACCAGTACATCATGGTCTTAGAGCGTCGTTTGACTTGCATAATTGCACGATTTTTGGAAGCATCATGGGGCCCTCTTCAGTGAGGCACTGGGTGCTGTTCCTGGAGGGTCTTCCATTGGGACATCAAGACCCTGCAAACATAGTTTTTAGTTTAGTTTATTTTGCACAAGAATTAAATGTATACAAAAAAAAAAAAACTGAAAACGTACAATGTTACCCTCATTCGAATATATCTTATACATGAAAACACTTATGAAAATTATTAATATAGTAAATAGTAAGAACCTGAAGTTTATGAAATAAAGAAGCAGATAAACCGTATGTTTGATAAGGTTGCAATCCTAACCAAACGCTTCTGAAGTATACAATCTTTTTAAGAGGAAAATTACTCGCCCAAACTACATTACAATATGAAAGATACAGATTAATTAAACCATAGTAAAGCTTAAGTCACTCTGTAGTACCAAGATGCCTAACCCTCTTTATTATAACAGTAGATGTATGTATTTTTCTGCTCACGTAATCAGCTTGTTCCCTCCAACTCAAAGTCTCATCAACAAAAACTTTAGTAGTTGACACTTGAGGTACCTCAATAAACTTAATAGTCATTTTTGATGAATCCTTAAGGTATACTTTTTTACCACTAAAAACAATTTGAAAAAAAAAAAAAAGATTTTTTTATATTTAAAGACAACTAGTTTAAATGAATCCAATTAGCATCAGCAATTAGACCATCATTTGCATTCTTAATCAATGAATTAAAATTTGGGTTAGAGAGAACTAAGAATGTGCTGTCAGCAAGCATTAATGGAGTAAGAATATTTGAAACATTCAACGGGTCATTTATATAAATAAGAAATAGCAATGGTCCAAGTATCGACCAATAAGGACTTAGAATAGCAACCCTTAAAACAAAACAAAACAACAAACTGTCTTCTATTAAACCTTTAATTCTTCAACCATTTATATGTAAAAAATCATGAAAACCATAGTTATACAACTCTTCCAATAAAATGTAATGATTAACTGTATCACAAGCTGCATTTCTTTTGATAATTCACCCACATTAACCCTAATTACAGAATAGTGAAATATAGTAAAGTTATCAGACAAGTCTGAATATAATATATTTTCTGAATTTTCTTTAACTCTTGTAGGTTTGTGAATTAGGGGAAAATAATAACTATAATAATAACTATAAATAAAGAACATTAATGAAATCTGCAGAAGTATCACATTTCTTCAAATCAAGTAAGTGGTGTCATAAAAATCTTGAATACTGAAATAAAGTGCTCGATAAATAGCACCAACAATATTTCTTTCGCAAGGACCAACTGAGAGCTCAACAAATAAAATGTTCCACGTCAGTTCTATCTGATTTGAAGGAAAGATCATCCCTAATTTTAAATAAAAAAAATTCATGAATAAACAAAGATACTTCACCTCCCAACCTGTTCTTTTAACCTAATGAACAGAGTCATATTTAAAGAATTTAAGCATTTCTCTAGAATTTTTATTTAACCATGTTTCAGCTTAAACAATAACAGAAAACGGATGTTTAAGTAAAGATAAATAATGAATACAATGATCATAATTCCTAGACAACATCTCGTCCTCGAATAAAAAGTAGAAAAAAACATTAGAAGGCAAAGATCTAAACTTACAGAGTCATAGACTTGCTTTGACAGGTCATCAATCCTTCTGTTTGAAGAATCAACTATGATTTGTACACAAGTTTTGAAACTTCTTTTTTGTTGTTCAAGCAAGGTTCTGTAAAAGCAAAGTGTCATGTCACTCGGCGGCCATCTTTGAAACGCCTCTCGGGCATACAAGTGCAGCTCCTATCTGTTTGAATGGGGAAACATCAAAGTCTCCAAAACTGTTCACCAAGCTTACGATTAAATTTCATATTTTAAATCTTCAAAGAAATCCAACAAGAACTGCCTCATAAATATGGTTCCTTGTGCTCCAATAGCGTGAAAAAAACGCTTATTTTTCCGGCTAGATGAGTCAGCGCGTCACTTCAGCTGCGGAAACAATCGGCGCTCTAGACGTGCGCTCAGTACTTTTTATTACTTTGGGTGGCATGGTTTGGTCCAAAGATCTGCTAAAGCCAAAAACATCCACAAAGTACAAAAAAGTCCACCATTTTGCGATTTAAAGTAGATTAGACTCAACAAACAATCGTCAAAAGAAAAATGTTACTTCAAGCTGGATTTTTTAGACTAGTGATGGGCGCTTTCGAAGCTTGTGTGAATCATTTGTTTTGAATCAGTGGTTCGGCGCGTATCAAACCGCCAAAGTCACGTGATTTCAGTAAACGAGATTATATCTGTTATAAACAGAAATCATATCTGTTTCGAAAAAAATAAATGGTTTGCCTTTGCCTTTTTTAACGATACATTTGTGTAATAAAACAAAACAAGCCCTGTAAATTAATAAATATAAAAAACTGATATTATACAGACACTTCGTATTTAATGGTATTTTGTTGTTTTTATAGCATTTAATGTATTATACTTAAAAAAACACCTGCAATAGGCTGTTTTATGCATGTTGTAGCCTACGTTTTTGTTGCATTTACACATTTGACCAGCAGGCGTCACTAGCGTGTGTTGTTTCGAGCGCTTCGAAACAGTGAATCATTTTGCAAAAGGAATTGATTCAATTGATTCGAAGCTTCAAAAAGGTTCGTTTCTCTCATCACTACTTCAGATTATTGTTTGATTTAAATCCTCACACTAACTTTTTTATGTCACGTACGTCTAATTTTAAAGACTGTGATTATTACTGTTATAAAAAAGAGAAGTCACTGACGATGATTCATTTTACTGCTATATCCATTATCGTCTATTGAATCAAAAAAGGTGACTGACCATTAAAACACTCCACAGTGTTTCATAAACAATTTCTCCAGAGACCCAGACAGTGATGTTGTATATGGGAATGTTTTACTTCTGGGAAAAAATTGTCCCCAAAAGTGAGATAAATCTGATAAAACATCCCTTTAAATGCACAGATATGTCTTCAAAGATAAAACTAATACACATAGGCCTGTATGATGGCCCACAAATTACAAAGAAAAGCTGGTCCCAGCCAACTCCAACACACATACAGGACGTTTACAAATAAGCCTTAAGGCTTTGATGAGCTGCTTTATTGGAAGTGGAGATGTTTGGCACCCAGATGAAGGTTTGTGAAGCACTGGGGTTCATGAGAGAATTGCAGGGGGTTTTGAGAACACGTGTGCTGGTTTCACTTTGTTTATATACACAGTTGCACAATTTTCAACATTTTTGTGGACAGAAATTTACAGCATTTCAATAATATACCACCAAAATAAATTATATACAGGATTTAACATTAAAAGCTGAAGGATTTGAACGAATATCATATCGCAGTTCAAATTGCAAACTTGCACGATATCGTGTGACCATTAACTGCCACCAAAGAAGCATAATACAACTTGTCGTTCAATTACTGAAACACTGACTTAAAATTTCAGGGGTTTGGCTGACGACAAAAAAGCAGTTTGACGACCTCTGATCTAGTTAAAGTTGAGGAGAGGAGCATCAGTTACCAAAAAAACTACACTGTTGCCGGTGTGTGTTCTTTAAATAGCTCTCTCTTGACTCCAGCTCTTGCTTACGGCCATACCACCCTGAACACGCCCGATCTCGTCCGATCTCGGAAGCTAAGCAGGGTCGGGCCTGGTTAGTACTTGGATGGGAGACCGCCTGGGAATACCAGGTGCTGTAAGCTTTTGCTTCTCCTTCACTCGTCAACTAATACACGTGACTCAGAATTATTGCTTATTCCTTTTATTATTTTAAACGTATTGCTTCATTTTTTTTCTTTCATTTTGTTTCTCCTCCAGGGGGCGATCGAGAGACCTTCTCTCTCTACAGTAAATCCAGTCAAAAGTTTTTTAAAGCAAGTACTTTTATTCAGCAAAGATGCTTTAAATGAATCAAAAGGGATGATAAAGACATTTATCATGCTGATCTTTGGATCGTTCTGTTTATCAATGAATCTTGAAAATATATGTACTTAACTGTTTTAAATATTGATAATAATAATAATAGTAATAATACATGTTTCTTGAACATAAATCAGCATATTAGAATGATTTCTGAAGGATCATGTGGTACTAAAGACTGGAGTAATGATGCTGAAATTTTAGCTTTGAAATCACAGGAGTAAATTACATTTTAAAATATAAATAGAAAGCAGTTATTTCAAATAGTACAAATATTTCACAATATTATTGCTTTTTCTGCATTTTGGGTCAAATAAATGCAGACTTGGTGAGCAGAAGAGACCTTATTTAAAAAAAAGAAACATTAAAAATGTTACTGTCCAAAAACATTTGACTAGTTGTGTATAGAGATTTACTGTAGGTCTCTCGATCGCCCCCTGGAGGAGAAAGAAAGAAGATGTCCGTTATTGTACACAAAAAGAAATCACAGAGGAAAAAAAAAAAGAAAAATAGACAAATGAAGCAATACGTTTAAAATAATAAAGGGAACAATTCTGAGTCATGTGTATTAGTTGACGAGTGTAGGAAAAGCAAAAGCTTACAGCACCTGGTATTCCCAGGCGGTCTCCCATCCAAGTACTAACCAGGCCCGACCCTGCTTAGCTTCCGAGATCGGACGAGATCGGGCGTGTTTTTTTTTTTTTTTTATTGAAGAGATTTCACAATACAATTTTTCGAGCGTGTTTCACATTTAAACGTCATACAAGATGAAATGAATAAACATGAGAAAATACATTCAAAATATCATCAATAAAAACCTTAAAATAAGATGTAAAAATATCAAAGAGAAATCATGCAATAAAGAGCATCAATAGTACAATATAGTTTTTTTTTTTTTTTTTTTTTTGTTTTTTTACATCATAATATTCATTCAAAAAAACGATTAAAAGCATCCCTTCCATATTTAAAAGACTAGAAAGCTCCTTCTCTCCCTGGAAATTTGCACTTGAAATATTTCTCCAAAACATTACAAACGTTTGGAGTAAAAATATCATGAAAAGCTTCCAGCATATTTTTACTTTTAAAATACACATATAATTTTTCCACATATACTTCTATTTTCCTTTTAAAAACAGTCCAAACCTCTAGCACCACTTTTTCTTTTTTAGCCACAGTTCTTCTTTCCCATATTGCACTTTTTATTAACATTATACACAGATTTATAAACTTTTTGTGTTGACCCTTCTTTTCCCAACCAAACATCACCACTCTTTTCCATTCCATTACACTTTCATCCCAGCCTTCACTCACATCTTCAATTAAACATTTACATTTCCTTAAAAAGCCCTCCAATTCTTTACAATATAAAAACAGATGTAAAATTCCCTCTTCTTTTTCATAACACACTTTACACATTGCATTTTGTTCCATTCCCACCTTGTTTAAAACAGACTCAGTAAAAACTACTTTATGCCTTATAAAATATTCCAAACATTCTAACTTTGTTTCGACACACCTCCCCCTCATGTTTCTCCATATACTTTCTACTTTTAGTCCTTTGAATTTTTCCACCCAGTACTTATTTACTATTGGCTCCTTAAAAACACCATCTCTAAAAACACAATAAAACATTTTTACAGTACATTCTTTAAAATCATACACTTTTTCGCCCAGTTTCACAAAAATATTTCTCTCTGTTTGTTCTCCTTCCATACTCTCTATTCTTTTAATCCAATCTTTGGGTATTGCATTTTTAATGGTTTCATATTTTTTTGTTATTTCTTGTTTAGTGTATTCTTCTTTTGCTTCATCCATCGTATCTACAATATATTGCATTGGTAAAAAACCTTCTTTAAATTCATACAACACATCCCTAACTTTTGTTATCCCCACTTCCATCCATTTCTTAAAAAATATTTCTTTCCCTTGGTTTAGAATGTTGCTATTTAAGAACAGAGGTTGATTTAAAATGTTTTCTCTTCCTTGTGGATTGTACACAATTTTTGTTAAAAACTTTCCCCAGGCCGTAAAAATTTCTCTATAAAAAACGGGCAATCCCTCCGTCATCCAAAATTTTGTTTTCATCCATAAAATTCCATCCCCCATGTTAAAATTCCCACATTTGTTTAGAAAGTATTTCATTGTTTTTTTCCACTCTGTTTTGTTGTCTTGTTGCAGGTATTTCTTAACCATTTTTACTCTTAAAGCATTCTTTCTTTGTTCCACGTCCATTAGTCCTAACCCCCCCTTCTCTATCGCCCCTAAAATTGTGTTATATGCTATTCTTGCTGGTTTCCCCTCCCATAAAAAGTCAAGAAAACATTTTTTCAACCTCTTTTCTGTCCATAAAGGCATCTCAGCTACATATAAAACATACCAAAGCTTAGAGACCATTAAAACATTCAATATTAAAACCTTCCCCTTCAAGCTTAGTGTTCTTAATTTCCAAAAATTTAGCCTTCTCTCTATATCTATTATTAATTCGTCCCACATTTTATCTCCTACTGTCCTTCTGTCTTTCCCCATTAAAATTCCTAAAACCTTCATTTCCTCTACTTCTTTAAAGTGAAAGCTTTCCGTTAAAACTGTTGCAGCTCCAAATCTCATATATACAGTCTTGTCTTCATTTATTTTACTCCCTGATCCTTTACAATAATTTTGTACAACCTTCATTATTACTTTAACACTCTCTTTCCCTTTTACTATTAGTGTGGTGTCGTCCGCATATTGAAAAACTTTCCCATTTGGTTTACTCTCTTCAATCTCAATTCCTTTTATTTTCTCCTCTTCGTTTACAGTTAAGCCTAGTGGTTCTGACACTAATGAATATAACAAGGCGGAGAGCGGACATCCCTGCCTTATTGATCTCGTTATTTTAAAACAATCTGTTAAAAATCCATTACATTTTATTTTTGTTAAAGCCCCCTTATATAAAATCTGTATCCACTTCCTAAAAACTCCCCCAAAACCAAAACTTTTAAGCACTTCAAACAAATACTCATGTTCAACCCTGTCAAAAGCTTTTTCAAAATCTAAGCTGATTAGATATCCCTCTTCTTTTTTTTCCTCCATATATTCTATTATATCCCTTATACTCATTGTAATATCAGCTATGTCCCTTCCTTTGATCGCATATGCTTGAGTCGTTTGAATTATTTTTGGCATCACCTCTTTTAGTCTGTTTGCTAATATTTTGGCTAAAATCTTGAGGTCAGTGTTTAACATAGTAATTGGCCTGTAGTTTTTCAAATCCATCCTCTCTCCTTTCTTTTTGTATATTAATTTCATCAGCCCCATTCCCATTCTTTCATTCAACTCTTCCTTTTGGAAAATTTCTTTAAAAATTTCCATTAAGATTGGTATTAAGGTCTCTTTAAAACATATGTAAAATTCACTACTTAGGCCATCTATTCCGGGACTTCTCCTCGTATTCAAACCACTTATTGCTCTTCTAATTTCTTCCTCTCTAATTTCTTGGTCACATTCTCTTTTATCTTCCTCATCTATTTTTGTTCTTATCTGTTTCAGTAAGTTCTCCATTTCCAACTTTTCTACACCCCTTGTTCTAAAAAGCTCCTCATAGTAACTCTTTATTTCTTTTAAGATGCCTTCATTTTCCTCTATAATATCACCTTTTCCCCCTCTTATCATCTTGATTGTTTCAGCTTTCCCCCTCTTTTTCTCTAAATCAAAAAAGAACTTGGTGCATTTTTCTCCTTCTACCATATATTTTGCTTTGCTTCTTAATCTAGCACCTTCATATTTCTTTTCCTCTATTTTTTCCAGTTTTCCCTCCATCTCCTTTATCTTTTGTATATCTCTTCCCCTTTTATTCAGTTCTTTTTCTAAACCTTCCTTTATTGTTTTTTCTTGGTGTCTATTACACTTTTGCATTATCCTACAATACTTTATTGAGTTTTTCTTAATTAAAAATTTTACATTTTCCCACCATAGTCTTTTGTCTTCATTGTACATTGGATTTTCTTTTTCTTTTTCTATAATTTCTTTTATCTTTATAACATAATCTTCATTTTTTAGGATTTCACTATTTAAAATCCATACCCCCGGGCCTCTTTGTATTTTTTCCAAATTCAGTTTAAAAAACAAAAAACTATGATCACTTAACGTTGTGTCTTCATACTTCATTTTCTCTATATAGTTCTCCATATTTCTTGTACATAAAATGTAGTCTATTCTAGTTTGACATATAAAGTTTCCCACTAATTGCCTTCTTGAAAACTCTTTTTTCTTTTCATTTCTCTCCCTCCAAACATCTACCATTCCATTTTCCTCCATCAAAAGCTTTAGCTCTTTTCTTCCAGTGTCTGATTTAAAAACCATTCCTTCAGCAATGTCTTGTTTACTAAAAACTGTATTAAGATCGCCTAACATAATTATTTCCTTGTAGTTTTTTAAAAACTCTCGTAAAGCACTAAAAAAGTTTTTCTTTTCTTTCTCTTCTGTTGGTGCATGTACATTCACTAGAACTATATCCCTTCCTTCATATTTTGTCTCCACTATAATACATTTCCCGATTTTGTCTTTATACACAACTTTACTCATTTTAAAAGCATTCTTCTTCATTAAGAAAGCCACACCTCTCCCCATCCTTCCATCTCCATTATTGTAATAAAAATCTCCCTCCCATTCCTTTTTATACACATCCATTATATCATCTTTCCAGTTTGTTTCTTGCAGTATAATGACATCTTCTCTTTTACATTTTTCTTTTACATTTTGAAATTTTCTTAAATCCAGTAGACCCCTCGCATTAAAAGACACACAACTTAAAACCATTAAAAAGAAGAATAAATATTTAAAACCCAACATCTTAGTCCTCCTCCTCTAAACCCCTCAAAACTTCATAACGGTTACGGTTTCTCATTTGTCCTTTTTTCATAACTTTTTTTCTAGAGATTTCCAGCTTTGGCGTTACCTTTGCAGACCGTCTTGTTTGTCTCTTCTCGACTTTGTCTTTCTCCGCTTCCTCCTCGCGTTTCTCCATTTCACTGTCCATTTCCTTGCTTTGCTCCGTTTGATCATCCTTTTCCACCAAGTCTAAAAGACTTTTGAAGCTAGGCGTAATATCCATTGGCGTCCACGTTAAAACCTCTACTTGCCCCGTTTGTTGATTGTCTGTTTCTTTTCCCGTTTCTCCTTTTGTTATCTCTCTGTCATTTATTTCCTCCTCCGTTGCAAATTGTTGCGCTCGTACTGCCGCTTGCTCCTCCCCGTTGCTTCTTTCTTTACTGTTTCCTTCATGCATTTGTCCACTTACCTGGACATCATCTCCTCCTTCCTCTTCCTCTTCCTCCATCCAACATTCGCATTTATTCAGATATTTGCGGCACTCCGGGCACTTAACGGCATCGCAGTCACGCGCAAAATGTCCCCTCTCCTCACACTTGAAGCACTTAAAATCTGGGCAATCTTTGACCAGGTGGTCTGGGCTCATGCACAGCCTACAGGTCTTCACCTGGTGGCTGTGCATCACCCTGAAGTACTGCGGCCCTTCAGCTGTCTCCAGCCTTGTGCTGTAGGGGAGAGAAGCGACCTCCCTGGGGAATCTCGCCTTAATATAGCGCGTACCGTCTTCAATCTCTGTGCCCGGGTACAGCCTTCTCTTAATGTTAGAGATGGGAAAAACTCCCCAGCCTTCCAATTTATCTAAAAGATTTTGATCATCCAGGTAAGCAGGCAAATGCATGAAGGAAACTACATAGTCTCTGTTTTGCAGCTTTTTAATTTCGCAATTAACTCCTTTTATTTCCAGTCCGTCGATCAGTTTGTCACAAGTTTCCTCCTTTTCTAGTGTTAGTTCATATTCCTTTCCTTGTCTAGGCCTTAGAGCTAGGATTTTCCCATTTCCGCATTTGTCCGTCACCGCTGTAATAATATCCATAACTCTCACCTCATTTACTTTTTCCACATTCAGGATCACAGTTGCTTCCTTCAAATACCTCTTTTTGCTCTTTTCTTGTTGTCTCACTCGTTGTCGATTTGTCAGTCCCTCTTCATTTGCCATGCTTGTTTCTCCCGCCAGTCCAGTGTCGTTTCCCATTCGTGTTTCTCCCGCCAGTCCATTGTCGTTTTCCATTCGTGTTTCTCCCGCCAGTCCAGTGTCGTTTTCCATTCGTCTTTCTCCAGCCAGTCCAGTGTCGTTTTCCAATAAGCCATCCATGATGTAAAAAAAACCAAAAGCAAAAAAAAGGGGCGAAAACCACCCTCCAGACAGCACGCGTGCTGCTGTTGGGTGGTTTAAAACTCAAAAAACCAAAAGAACCAAAAAAGATCCAAAAACAAACAAAACAAGCACAAAACAAAAAACAAACAAAGTGGGAGAGCCTTCCTCTCCCAACTGCAGCCAGACACTTCCTGTTTGCACACTAGCTCCCTCTACGCTCTCAGGGTGGTATGGCCGTAAGCGAGAGCTAAAGTCAAGAGAGAGCTATTTAAAGAAGACACACCGAAAGCAGCCCTAAGTTTCACGGATCGACCCGGAATGACACACGTCCCGGACTGCAGATGAAACAAACAACCTTCCCCACCCACAAATTAATAGGCTATTTTCCCCCCCGAATTATTGAGAGCGCATTGACTTGGTATGATGTTGGTTCAATATAAAAATGATAAAAAAAAAAAGTACCTTAGATGTAGTAAACTACGTTTGCCATATTGCTGTAGCTTAGCTTGCTACATTTCCCAGGGCTGTAGCTTTAGTGTAGTGAAGCTTCATTTATTGTTGAGTAACTGTTAGCTTAGCTCACTACATTATAGCTTGCCCAACACTGCATAAATGTTACTTTTTTTCAAAAACACAATCATGTACATACATGCTGCTCACATATTATTGTAGCCCTAGATTGTGCTGAATAAAGTATTATCAGACTTTAGCCATTTCAATGTTTATAAGCAACTGAAAAAAGCATAAATGTTGTCAGGGCATGACAAAACACCTTCAGACCCCAGAGGGTTAACCAAGAGGAGTCATGATCAAGATAGCCAGCAACTTAATGGCATAAAAGTGATCTATTTTTAAATGTTAATTATAAAAATGCTATAACATATCTCCAGCAGTGCTTTAGAGAGAATCTATTTAGTACCAGCTGAATGCAGAACAAAGAAAAAGTACAGGATTATATATTATCTGTCATACTGAATATTATATGTTATAAAAATTCAGAACATTTGAAATAAAGAAAACCAATAATAATACACAATAAATATTTTATTCCTTTTTCCACACATCATACCTTGTGTTTAAAGCACATCTTGAGATCAGTGTTGTAGAAGGTAATATATACCCACAGTTTCATAAACAAGGCCTAAGCCTAGTCCTAGACTAAAATGTAAATCAGCTGTTTCAACTGAAAGAAACTTGCACTGATTGATCTAAAAATACATCAGTGCCTTTGTTTTGTCTTTAGATGCACACCAGTAATGTTTTTGTCTAAGGCATGTTTATAAAAATTACTTAAATGTGCTAATTAAACAATGGTCTAATCCTGGCTTAGTCTAAGCCCTGTCTGTGAAACCAGGCCATAAGGTTTTTTGTGTTATTCTTATATTATAATTGTGAATTGTAACATTATTGTAAAACAATGCAATTTTGTTTTCATAAATTGTTAACGTAAAATAAGTAAAATATTGTAAGATTCTACATGTAAAACCTTTTGAAAATGTTTCTGTCATGTCCACTTAAACATCATTTCAAAATAAAGAGAGAGAGAGAGAGAGAAAAAGGGCGATAAATAAATAAATGTTTAATATCTGCAACTGATATGTTTTTTTCCCCAAAACATTTACAATTTATATACTTTTTAATCTCGACACAGAGTACACACAGAGCTAGACAAGACGAGCATTTGAGGTTAAAAAGTATAAAAATTTTAATTTTTTTTTTTTTTTTTTTTTTTAGAAAATAACCGATCATTTCACTAGATAAGACCCTTCTTCCTCGGCTGGGATCATTTAGAGCCCTTTGAAGCTACATTTAAACTGCATTTTGGAAGTTCAAACTCAGGGGCACCATAGAAGTCCATTATAAGGAGAGAAATCCTGAAATGTTTTCCTCAAAAAACAATTTCTTACAACTGAAGTAAGAAAGATGTGAACATTATCTCTAAATTTTTGTTCTGAAAGTGAACTACTCCTTTAAGATATAAATAGTAATAAAAAGTTTTATGTTATTTCCTTAGAAATGACATATAAAGAAATCAGATATTTATAAAAATAGAACGCAGTGTCCAGATGATGTGCCAGGAAATGTTGTGACTTTTAATTAATTTACATGGAGGATTCATCCAAAATGAAAGCAGTTCTTTATACAATTATTATTAAAACCGGGGGATTTTGTAAGGTTGGATCATTAATATCTTACATTTGAGAGTTTTGATTAAGGTTAATATGCCACAGGTTATAACCTTTAATTCTTTAATTATTATTTTTTTACGTTTGTTTAAATTAAAAAAAATAATAATTTGAAATAAAACTGGTGCAAATGTGTAACTGCCCATTCTTTTCATTTAGCTGGACGCGGACGCTTCATCTCGTTGCTGCGCGACTCCAAGCTCATCTGAATCTCGCGAGAGTTTCGCGTTCGCTTCCCACACGGACCTCCAGAGATGTGCGTTCACTGCGTATGGCGCATACATTATCCAGTAGAGGGTGCTGCTCTATTTCCCGGGTAGCCATTGAAGCGCAGTCCCGCAGCAGTACGAGGGGTGCGTTTGATTACTGCACAGCTAAATGGCGGATGAGGACAAGGGGCTGTAGCTCGAACAATAACACTTCACATTCCCAACAACGCGCTTCTCAATCGCCTCCGTTTGCCGATGCAAATCCCGCATGCATAGCGTGCAGTCCTTCATGTGTGGCTATAGCAATTCACTGGTTTAGTTTGGGCACGATTGATCGCGGATTTTAGCGGAGCTCCGGAGGAAGTCGGTCTCTTCATGGTGGTTGTAATATGGGGGACTCGCTCGGTTTGATCGGGAAGCGGCTGCTGCTGCTGCTCAATGAAGGGAGCTCCGCGGCGGCGGCAGCGGCGGGCGCTGAGATGGAGCAGGCGGCCTGGCTCCGCGGAACCGTTCGGGCGGTCAGTGTGATCGGGCTGGCGAGCCCGGGGGTGGAGGTGAGACCGACACAACAACAACACACCGTCAAAACATACAACAAAACCAGCTGCAAAACCAACACGTGCGAATAAACACTAAAGCATTCTTCCGTTTCACTGTGCAAAACAATGCAATATGATTCAAAGTTGCGTCTGAAACGAGGAAGAGATATCTAGATGTGCATCTAATGTGTGCTAGTTAGCTAAGTAGCTAGCTGCAGATATGACTGACTGAAATCCTGGAGAGCCGCCTACTTAGACTGTCTTTTTTAGGGTCACTAATGCTGTCTAGTTAGGCAGCTCGCTAGTTTAAGACTTAGTAAATGACCCATTGTGATTAAAATCCGTCGTACGCAATAAATGCATGTGTTAAATCAATTAAACATACTGACTGTGAATACAAAGGGAAAGGTCATTATTCATGGCGTGTTGCCTGTTAAGTAATATTTGTATTGTTTACTGCTATTCAGATGAATACAGAAACAAAAACATGTGCTAGTGTTCCTGTCAGATATTATTCATGGATTAAATTTCGTTAGGTTAAATTTTGATGATAAATAAATGAAATACGGCAGACATTTAGTATATGCATTGAATGGCTTGTATTAGTCAAGTATATGTACAGGGCGGGCCATTTATATGGATACACCTTAATGAAATGGGAATGGTTGGTGATATTAACGTCCTGTTTGTGGCACATTATAAGTGGTCAGAAACTTGTAAATAACTCATGAAAGAATAAAGTTACGTTAAAACCAAGCACACCATTGTTTTTCTTGTGAAATTCCCAATACGTTTGATGTGTGCTGTATCCATATAAATGGCCCACCCTGTATATTCATATATGCACATGCAAACTTTATATTGTGTATTGTTTGATCTAATTTAGTTAATTTTAACTTTGGTTAGTGATCTGATAGGAATGCAGAAATGTGTTTGCTTATTTATGTGGCTGACACTACTGTTTGAAAGTTTGGGTTCAGTACATTTTTACTTTGGAAAAAAAATACTTTTTTTGCAGCAAGAATGCATAGCTTTTCAGCAGATTATTAGAAAGTTTAAAAAACAGCATTTATCACACATTACAAGCCACAGCTGTTTTATTACCATTAGTGAGAGTAATGCTTCTTGAGCAGCAAATCAGGATATCAGAATGATTTCTGAAGGATCATGTGACACTGAATCAGCTTTACATTTTACAACAAATTCAAATAAACTTTTTTTTGGTTGTAGTTTACAATATTACAGTTTTTACTGTATTTTGGTCAAATAAATGTAGTTTTGGTGATCATGATGAGAGACTTCTTTTAAAAATCTTGCTCAACCCAAACTGTTGAATGGTAATATATGTACTTATATGTGACCCTGGACCACAAAACCATGGGTAGCACATGTGTATTTGTAGGAATAGCCAAAAATACATTGCATGGGTCAAAATCATTTTCTTTTATGCTAAAATCATTAGGATATTAAGTGAAGATATTTGTAAATTTCCTACCATAAATATATCAAAACGTAATTTTGATTAGTAATATGCATTGCTAAGAACTTCATTTGGACAACTTTAAATGAAATTTTCTCAGTGTTTTGATTGTTTTTGCACCCTCATGTTTCAGATTTTTAAAATAGTTGTATCTCTGCCAAATATTGTTCTATCCAAACAAACCATTCATCAATGGAAATTTTATTAATATATGTATCAATTTATGATTTATGAACCCTTATGATTGGTTTTGAGGTAGGGCTGCAACGATTCGTCGACGTTGTCGACAAAAATCGATAATAGAAATAGTCGACAATGAATTTCATTGTCGATGTTGTCGCCAGACAACCGAGTGAGGCCCCGATCACACCGAACGCGTCTTTTCGTTCTAAAAACGCGAGGCGCACAGCACTGCCTTTTTTGGTGACTTTTAAAAAAAGAGCAGTGTGCTGCGGTTTTTTTATGTTGCTAAGCAATGACCAAAACAGCTGTCCTGTCAGTCAAATCAAAGGATTATAGCGCGAGCGCTCTAAAATCTTAGTTTTTTGCTGTTAAGTAAACTGTCATATTAGCAGAAACCCTAAATAATACAGCTCCGGGTTACCCACGATAGACCACAAAGGTTTCTCCTCCTTTTCTGCAGTCTCCGGACGTTTTAAGCAACGCGAATGACGTTGGGCGTTTTTCCGCTCAGAGTTGATTTTTTTTTTTTCAACTTCAGGCTCTCAGAGCGCTCCTGCAAAAACGCGAGGCGCAGCAGGCGGCGAAAACGCGAGGCGCCCAGTGCGCATAAGCAGCGCGGAGAACGCTGACTGCCAACAGAAAACCATTCAAAAGAGGCGCCTCCAACTGCTAAAACGCGTTCGGTGTGATCGCGGCCTGAGGCATCTTTCTGCCGAGAGTCGCACATACGCAGCTTCTATGCTGAGCGATAACATACAGAAATGGCGGCGTCCAACGCAGCAGCTGCGCGTACCAAAACACGCCCGTCCGTCTGCAGTGCGTTTTTTTTCTCCACACCCATGTTAACGGATTAGAACGTTCACAATGTACGGACTGCAAACGCGTTCTGTGTGAAAGCAAAACGAGTCTGTGCTTCTTCTGCACCGCATACGTAACGCACACGGACTGTAGACGCACTGCAGACTGAGTATGTATGAAACAGGAGTAAAGTTTGGGAGCATTTTAGCCTGCTACGGCGAATTAAAATATTACCTGCATGGTTTGTAAAGCAGTCCTTGCGCATCACGGCAGCACCTCTGTGATGCACGAACATTTAAAGAGAAAGCACGTCGGACAGTTGAATGAAACGGAGTTTGGCTGGCCTCGGTAAGATTTAAATAACATGGAAGCCAATACGTTTTGTTTTGGATATACATTTTTGTTTACTGTTTTATTGCTGCTGATGGTTTACAGGAAGAAAATGTTTACTTGATTTTAATTTGTTTTTTCTTATAAAACAAATGTGCCTGTCCATTAAAAAAATTATAGAGTTTCTTAATTTATGCATTTATGTCTGTACTGACCTAGCACTGTGCCTAATTGGTTTTAGACAGGGCATTTTTATTTACTTTTAGTATGAATTGGCCTATCAGCAGCAAAATATGCATTTTTTATTGAAGTACCCCCTTCTTTCTTGTGTTTACTATAATTTTCCACATAATTAAAGCAATCTCATGCTAAATTTGAGAAAAATTGAATAATTATCCGATTAGTCGACTAATCGTTTCAATAGTCGGTGACTAGTCGACTATTAAAATAGTCGTTAGTTGCAGCCCTATTTTGAGGTCCAGGGTCAGATATTTTAAAACTCCATACATACTGCAGTAGCTTTATCCTGTTTTTGTTCCTTTAAATATCTCTGTCGATCAAACCAATATCAAACTAAATGCAGTTGTAAAAACAATTCTGTGAGTTAGGAGTATTTTTCTGGTTTGGTGCTGATGTTGGGGTACCTGAGCCTTATGATGGTGCTGTTAGGGTACATATCCATACAAAACTTTAAGGTGTGCTTGTAGAGAGCAGCATTTCACTTGCTTTATGCGAAGTTGCCAACCGTTTGTCTTCATTGCAGGTGTTTGTAGAATTTGATGACTGCCCTTGGCGGCAGCGCTCATGGGTGCAGGTGTATGGGGATGAGGTGCGTGCCGTTCTCATGGAGAGTGCCATCGTCTGGGCCAACTGCAGTGATCCATCGCTTTCCGCTGCTCTAGGAGCCAATGCTCCTCAGTGGCCTGCCTTGGTGAGTACAGATGCACATTGTGCCTCTTTTCATAATTTCTTTGTAAACTGACTCTTTGGGTTAGTTCATCCAAAAATGAAAATTCTGTTATTAATTTCTCACCCCAACTCCATAAGACCTTTGTTAATCTTTGGAACACAAATTAAGATTGACCCTCCATAGACAGCAAGGGTCCTACCACAGTCAAGTTCTAGAAAGGTACCAAGAACATCAACAAAATGGTTGATGAAGAAGATTAGCGAAGGTCTTACAGGTTTGGAATGACATGAGAGTGAGTAATTAATGACACAATTTTAATTTTTGGGTGAACTAACCCTGGGTTGACAATGATATGTACAGGTGCATCTCAATAAATTAGAATGTCGTGGAAAAGTTCATTTATTTCAGTAATTCAACTCAAATTGTGAAACTTGTGTATTAAATAAATTCAGTGCACACAGACTGAAATCTTTGTTTTTTTTTAAAGGGGTCCTATTATGCTCTTTTACAAAGTCTTTATTTTGTTTTGGGGGTGTACTTGAACATGCTCTCATGCTTGGTGGTTCGAAAAACGCATTATTTTTCACATAATTTACATTAGCTTTCGCCTTCCGAAAAACCAAATGTTTTGTGATTGGTCAGCGGTCCCACTGCGTTGCGATTGGCAAACAGCGTAGACCGTGTTCCGCCCTGCTGCGCCCCTTCCCAAAGCAGCAAACTAGATTAAAGTGATTCTTACGTTTTAAATCTGGATATTTTTCTTACAAAAACACATCTGATCGCTAAAGGAGGCTTTTACTGACCCCTCCGGAGCCATGTGAGGCACTTTTTTTTATTATGGATCGACTTGTTTTGGACTGATGGAGATAAACACTCGTCTATACCGTTCAGTTCTAAAGCTTGGGAGAGCTAGGATTATTTTTAATGTAACTCCGATTGCATTCGTCTGAAAGAAGGAAGTCATACACCTATGATGCATGAAAGGTGAGTTAATAAAACGCTACAGTATTGTTGGTCCTATCGTCAGCCTCCGAGATCGCCGATACATGATATTATCATTATTGTGCTAATGTATTTATTATTTACATGCCCGAAACCATAAGGCTAGTGAAGCTATCTACACTGTATGATGAATGAGTGTCTTACCACACACTGCACGTCTACGGTATTCAACACATGCACGGATGATCATTAGCCAATGTTCGTGTTTACATCAGCCGCGACTCTGTGTGTGCTTGAAACTTCTATACCGCACGTCAATGGCGCCACTCCAGCATGGATTCCGGGGAAGTTCGCGGACTCTTTAGTTAAAGCTGAGACGACCTGCGGCTCGCTGAAGCTTCCCAGAAGCGGCTGTCCATAATACATGCTAAAGTTAGGCTAATCCTCAACCCGCTAACAAATTCAATTTCTGTAGGCGGGATACCGCGTTGTGACATCATTGCATGCGGAAAACAAACGCTGTAGTCCAAATGAGCCATTCGTTGTAGTTCTTGAAAAGGGACTTTTTAAAAACTAAATATGTCCGTTTGGAGTGGACTTTGAGATTTGTAACTTTGTAGATGTTTTTTTATGCCCAAACGTACTCACCACACACTGGCTAAAGTTCAAAAAGTGAAAAAGCACAATAGAGCACCCCTTTAATTGTGATGATTTGGCTCACATTTATCAAAAACTCACTAATTCACTATCTCAACAAATTAGAATATGGAGACATGCTAGTCAGCTAATCAACTCAAAACACCTGCAAAGGTTTGCCGAGCCTTCAAAATGGTCTCTCAGTTTGATTCACTAGGCTACACAATCATGGGGAAGACTGCTGATCTGACAGTTGTCCAGAAGACAATCATTGACACGCTTCACAAGGAGGGTAAGCCAAAAACATTCATTGGCAAAAAAGCTGGCTGTTCACAGAGTGCTGTATCCAAGCATGTTAACAGAAAGTTGAGTGGAAGGAAAAAACCTGGAAGAAAAAGATGCACGACCAAGCGAAATCAATTAAAGAATTTGGGTAAACTTCACAAGGAATAGACTGAGGCTGGGGTCAAGGCATCAAGATCCACCACACACAGACGTATCAAGGAATTTGGCTACAGTTGTCAAATTCCTCTTGTTAAGCCACTCCTGAACCACAGACAATGTCAGAGGCGTCTTACCTGGGCTGAGGAGAAGAAGAAATGGACTGTTGCCCAGTGGTCCACAGTCCCTCATTTGGAAACCAAGATCCTAGAGTCTGGAGGAAGGGTGGAGAAGCTCATAGTTAAAGTTGCTTGAAGTCCAGTGTTAAGTTTCCACAGTCTGTGATGATTTGGGGTGCAATGTCAGCTGCTGGTGTTGGTCCACTGTGTTTTTTGAAATCCAAAGTTACTGCACCGGTTTACCCAGAAATTTTAGAGCACTTCACGCTTCCTCCTTTTGACCAGCTTTTTAAAGATGCTGATTTCATTTTCCAACAGGATTTGGCACCTGCTCTCACTGCCGAAAGCACCAAAAGTTGGTTAAATTACCATGTTGTTGGTGTGCTTGACTGGCCAGTAAACTCACCAGACCTGAACTGCATAGAGAATCTATAGGGTATTGTCAAGAGGAAAATGAGAAACAAGAGACCAAAAAATGCAGACGACCTGAAGGCCACTGTCAAAGAAACCTGGGCTTCCATACCACCTCAGCAGTGCCACAGACTGATCACCTCCATGCCAAACGAATTGAGGCAGTAATTAAAGCAAAAGGAGCCCCTACCAAATATTGAGTACATATACAGTGAATGAACATACTTTCCAAAAGACCAACAATTCACTAAACATGTTTTTTATTGGTCTTATGAATTATTCTAATTTGTTGAATTGGTGGGTTTTTGTTAAATGTAAGCCAAATTATCACAATTAAAACAACCAAAGACTTAAACTACTTCAGTCTGCGTGCACTGAATTTATTTAATCCACTCGTTTCACAATTTGAGTTGAAATACTGAAATAAATCAAGTTTTCCACAACATTCTAATTTGAGATGCACCTGTTTATGTATGTATTGCTTGTTGTCGGGCAACTTCATGTTTTTCTATTGTAGTAATGATTAGATTAGAAAAAACGTTTCAGAAAGCTTTGGAGATTGTCTTTAGATTGGACCTCTTGTAAGAAGCAAGATGTGACCTTTTCTGGTTTTCATTCACTTGTTTATGCATCTAAAACTGGTTTCCTGAAACCATTTGTCTTTTGGCTCAATCTTCAGATGTTCAAACCGCTGGTTGACCGTGTGGGTTTGGGATCCCAGGTTCCTGTGGAGTTGTTTGGTGCAAGAACTTTGGCGTTTCTCCCTAATGGGAGTTCACTGCACAATTTTGAGGTTGGTGATCATCACAAAACCTGCGTTGTGATCATTTTGCATGGACTAATACAGAACTTTTGCACTGTAAACAGTTCAAATAGAAATGGATGAGATGGCTTGTTATCTTTCTTTCTTCAGACTGAAAAAGATTTTAGACACTCTGTGCTTCAAGAGCAGCCAGCACTTCAAGCTGCTATCAGCAGCTGGCACAGTGACTCTGAGTTGCAGGAGATACTACGGAAAGGTCAGTCGCTTTAACTATAAATAAACTCTAATGTGCTTGAGAACTTACCTGTGCAAAGCCTGAAAGGGAGTCATACTAGATATTACAGGAATAGTTCAGCCAAAAGAAGATTTGTTGTTTATTTACACACCCTCAGGTTGTCTAAGATCTAGGTGACTTTTTTTCTTTCATAATAAACATAATTTTTGGCAAGTCAATGGCTGATGTCACTTTGAGAGTCAAAAAAGGTATTTCATATTTATAACATTACCTACCTCCTGAAGAAAAAAGTCACCTACATCTTTGATGGTCTGAGGGTGAGTAAATTAACAGCTAATTTAAATTTTTGGCTGAACTGTTCCTTTGTTCCTCCTGTTGTCCTTCATTTGATCCAGACTTGGTTTTTAAACTGCTTGAAATGTTGGTTAAACTGTTTATTTCTTCAATATTTGTGAATATTTTCCATTTAGGGTCATGAATTTGCATGCAAAGTTTCGAAACACAGATGTATTTTGCAGAGGCTTCACAATTGTTACAACTTTTGTGTTGAGGTCAAATTGACCCACATTGGTTTCCATGCAATTCGGCAAGAATCAGCACTGTAAAAACACTTAGAGTTGGGTTAAAAAACAAACCCTATTGCAGCTCGTCAAACACTAACGTTTGAAATACATGAGAACTTATAAAATGTAAGACTCTGGTTACTTTTTACTTTTTATTTCACTCGGCCAAAGAAAAAAGAATAGAAAAAAGTTTTTAAGGTTGAAAAGTGAAATATGAAATTGTTTTATGTTGTTAGTTATTTGAATCTCAATTTCTAGGCTGTTGCAGCAATGAAAAGAAGTGTAAAAATTTTTTTTCCTGTACATGTCCTTTTTTTTTTAAAGGGATAGTTCACCCAAAAATAAAAATTCTGTCCTTGATTATTCTCCCTGATGTCGTTCCAAACCCGTAAGACCTTCATTCATCTTCAGAACACAAATTAAGATATTTTTGATGAAATCCGAGAGCTGTCTGATCCTGCATAGACCGCAACACAACTGACACGTTCAGGACCTAGAAACGTAGTATACTTTTTGTGCGCAAAGAAAACAAAAATAACTCTATTCAACAATTTTTTCTCCTTTGTATCAGACTTCGACATGCGTTCATGTAATTTTATGAAGCTAAGATGTCACATGAACTATTTTAACAATGTTCTTACTACCTTTCTGGGCCTTGAACATGTCAGTTGTGTTGCTGTCTATGCAGGGTCAGAAAGCCCTCAGGTCTTATGGGTTTGGAACAACTTGAGAGTGAGTAATTAATGACAGAATTTTAATTCTTGGGTGAACTAATTCTTTAATAGTGTCTGTAATGCTAATTTAGAAAATAAAAATATGTGGGTCAAACATATGAACTCAATAAAATTAGAATGAAATTATTGCATTTCTCTCATATTTTGTCTTTGACAGGCTACAATAGAGATTTTCTGCGTGTGTTTTCTTTTTCTTTTTTGTTTACTTAAATATTTAATTTGGTAATATAATCTGTACTTCCTTCATCTCTTGGATAGGATCTTACACTATCCAGGGTCGGAGAGTCCAGGTGTACCAGCCAGAGTTCGGCGAGCCCTGGGCTCTGGGTCTCGTGTCTCAGCATGATCCTGTTTCACACATTATGGAGATTACAATGGACCAGGTCCGTGTGAAAGTCAGTACACTGTCTGTTTAGAATCTAATCAGTGTTACTGTTGTCTGATTGATGGGTTAGAGATGATAAAAGCTGAATTTTTCATGTGGTTTGTGTTTCAATCATGGTTTGTTTCAGGGTGAAGAGACACAAGTCGTCGACCCTCGGGTTATTCATGTGATGCTTGCTGTGGAGCAATTAGGGGAGGTATGTTGGGTTTCTGTCTCTGCTAGTGTCATTTAGACCATAGATTGTCTAATTTAAAGGGGTCATATGATGTTGCTAAAAAGAACATTATTTTGGGTATTTGGTGCAAAGCTCATCGCTCTGTAAAGCGAGGTGTTCTCTGATTAGCCAGCCATTCAGTGCGTTGTGATTCGCTGAATATTTCAAGCGTGTGACGGAAATGTTATGCCCATTACCATGTTGTGATGACGTGTCCTGATGCAACGAGACAAAAACAATAAAACCTATTATAAATGAGCATTTTTTGTATGCAGTGAGGACATAATTACAGATTATAATGACACATCCTGTCTTTTTTTGCGCTGTGCAGCGTAAACATAACACCACGTCTGCATTTGTGATCATAGAAACAACAACAAGCAATACTCTAGTCAGTAGCAAATTCTTCAAATATGAAAATGTACTTACAGGCTGTGAGCCAGACTGTCCCTGCAAAGTTGGAATTGCCCCACTTTATAGTGTTCACAGTCAGCATTGTAGGCTACTCTCCCAGGTTCAGGAAACAGTCCTCTGTACAAACTCGAATATTTTTGTTGTCCTGCTCTGAACTAGTGTTGTAAATACAACTTAACCACTGATTCTATTTGTGTACTCATTTAGAAGGCCAAACAAAGTATTTTCGCAATGAAACACACAGCGTCTCCTCAACATGGCAGCTGCAACAGTACTACAGAATAAAAGTTGTCTTTGCGTATTCATTTGGGCGGTGTTATGCAAATCTTCCCACACCGAGACATAAACATGTGGGGGCATGTTTGAATGAGGCGTTTTAGGAAGGCGTGGCTGAGTTTTAATTTTTAGAAAGAATATCTCTTTGGGTTTGAGACTTTAATCTTTGCAACTTTACAGATGTTATATGCACAAAAAGCTTGTAACACACCACAGACAAAGGAAAATGTGAAATCATATGACCCCCGTTAAAAACTTTGGACAGTCGCCATTACCCTGTTCCACTAAGATATTTTAAAATAAATGATAGGGTTATTTTTAGCAACATATTTAATTGTGTACTGTCAAACCAAAATGTAATCAGAAACCTTCAACATTTCGCACAATATCACAGTTTACTCGCTATAGCAGTGGTTCCCAACCATGTTCCTGCTTGTTTTCCATGTCTATTTAATCAAACACACCTGATTCAGATCATCAGCTCATTCGTAAAGACTCCAAGATCTGAAATTGTTGTCAGACAAAGGAGAGATGCAAAATGTGCAGTTTTGGGGGGGCCTCCAGAAACATGGTTGGGAACCACTGCGCTATAGTTTCGAAAATGGTAATAAAATATGACAAACTCAAAGTTAAATTGTGTCAGAACAAATTCATCTTGATAATATCAGATGACTTTGATCGAAAGGTATGTAATGGATTACAATTTACCAATGACAATATTTACACAACTATCAGTTCTTTGTTGACCAGTTACCAAGCAATGCTTAATTTTGTTTAGTCTGTGGTGTAAAAAGATCGCATTGGCAATTAAAGGAAAAAAAAAATAGGGATGCACTGAAATAAAAATTCTTGGCCAAATCTGAACAAAACTGAACACTGGGCCATGTATTTTGCCAATTTTTTTCACCATTGCATAAATTAAATAGCCAAAATGTGCTTTTTTGCAGTTTTGTCTTGCTTTTTCAAAAAATAAAAAAACAATTACAAAACAATTTAAAAATAACATGTTTCCTGCATAAGTGCGTGCCTCTATTTAATCGCGTCACTTCTTTGTTTGGTATAATTCATTCTGCCTTTTTGCTTATTCGGCCGAACACCGAGAGACTTTTTTTTTTTTTTTTTTTTTTTTGCTATTTTCAGCCGAATAATTTAGGTTGCCGAACATTTGGTGCATCCCTAAAAACCACTTGAACAAAATATGGTCAAGTCGAAGTCTCTGAATAATTTTTGGTCCAAATTTTTTATTCGTTTTACTGGTAGTCTACTGTATAAAGAATTTGAGTATAATATGTCACAGTTTACTTTATTTTGCTATCCTTATGTCACCCACTAGTTAAAAATATCAAACATTTGGTGTCTGAATGTTTTTTTTTTTTATTATTAAATGTTATTTGCAAAAAATTGTAATATTAGCACTAATATTTAGAAATTACAAAACACATCATAGTCTTTGTATCTCTTACAGAGCCCAGATCGACGCAAGAAAGAGGGTGATGGTGGGAAAGGTGAGGGCAGTCGGCGGCGGCGGACAGCATCTGAAGGAGATGAAGACATTACTCTGAAACGTTTCAAAGGAGCCGGGGAGAGCGCCTCTGACAGCCAGAATGGGAATGGCTCCAACAAGGACGCTGGGGCTATGGTAACATGCGTAGAGATGCCGGGAGAGGGAGTAGTGGAGGGAAGAGACGGAGGGGGTGGCGTAGGTGGGAGGGTGACCAGCACCTGTAGTCCAGTAGCTTTGCCAAGTCCAGACTCCTCTAACAACAGCACTTCCTCCCAGCAGGAGCACTCCCACACAAGGAGCACAGGTTTTGTTAAGGAGAATGGCAGTTTTGTCCCAAACCAAGAAAGGATATCATCTTCAGTATCAGCGGTGCTTCCTGCGTCCACTCCAACACCACCTCCATTGAAGCCTGCCCCGTCACCATTTTCTAACGCTTTTCCTTCTTTGGGTCAAATGCCCAGCTTGGTGCCCGGGGCCCCTGCCCCTAAATCGTCTCCCACACTCCCGGCAGCCGAGAGGGAGGAGGGAGGTGTGCTTTCAGGGTATCCTAAAACGACTGCCCTGGTGTCTCCAGGTCCTGTGACCATTTCATCACCTTCCCAAGACAACGCTTCAAGTGTGACCCTCTCTGCTCCTGTAGAAGCAAACCAAAAGCCCAGTATTTGGGGATCAACTCCAGAAGCAAGCCAGGTAGGACACTAATGCGTGTATTTTACTTTAGATCTGTTGATTTATTCAAAAATACGTTAAAAATGCAAATCATGCATATGACTGTAAACACAACTTTTGATACAGGAATTAAAAACATTCTTGTTTTGAAAAAAGGTAATAAAGTAAAAAAACAAAAACAAATGGCAGAATACAGTATATTCTCATAGAATATATATATACACGTATGTGTGTAAACAAACTTTATTTTGAACTTAATTATTTTATATGAAAAAGAAAACTGAGGACTTTTTTTGTCATATAAAGTAAGAAATATGTTGAAAAATATATTTAAGAGTGATTTAAATAAAACCTTGTTTTATTTAAAAACATTGGTGTTTACATGAATGTAAAGACCATTTTTCCAAATATTTGGTTAATTTTGTTATTTTAATATAATTTCTATACTTTTATAGTGTTTAAGTATTTTGAATTAGCTATTAATTTTTTTTAGTTTTCATTAATTTTTTTTTTTTTTAGTAATTTTGCTTTGTGGTTTTGTCATTTTCAGTTGGTTTTTAATATTTCTGTATTTTATTATTATTATTATTATTATTATTATTAATGTGTATTTCACATTTCACAAGTTTTTATGAAATGTTAACATTTTATTAATAAATAATAACAACACTAGATACTAACAACGCTGGATTTAACATTTGTGACCTGGACCACAAAACCAATCAATTGTTACATTTTTTTTAAAATTAAGATTTATACTTCATCTAAAAGCTGAATAAATAAATATCAGTATGGTTTGTTAGGATAGGACAATATTTGTCTGAGATACAACTATTTGTAATCTGAGGGTGCATAAAATCAAAATTGAGAAAATTGTCTTTAAAGTTGTTGAAATGAAATTCATAGCCATGCTATTACTAATCAAAAATTACGTTTTGATATATTTATGGTATAGAACATGATCTTCACTGTATATCCTAATGATTTTTGGCATTAAATTTTTTTTTTTTTTGATAATTTTGACCCATGCTATGTATAATTGGCTATTGCTACAAATATACCCTTGCTACTTAAGACTGGTTTTGTGGTTCAGGGTCACATTTTTCCCTTTTTGTGGGCTCACTGATTACTCTTTGACCATCATTCATTTGGCTTATTTGTATTTCAGACCCCCAAGACCCCTGCTCTAGCTGCTGCAGGATTTGGTAAACAGTCGAGTGAAGCAGTGTTTGGGGACGTCCCCACACAGGCCAATGGTTCTTCCCAAGAGGACAAGCCTTTTGGCTTTCCTTTTGGAGCTGCGAAGGAGTCGCAGAGGCAGGACTCTGATCCCTCACAGAACCTGTTCTTCCAAATCATGTCTCAGAACCAGAGTGTCACGCAAGGCCAGTCGAAGGCCTTCACGTCCTTGTCCGAGTGCCTGAACAAGGAGCCGCCCAGCCTGTTCAAGCCTGCCGCTCCTTCTGAGGGTTTCAAAAAGGCGGTTGTGGCTTCTGCATCCGCTGGACTGTTTGGTTCAGCACCTGCTAGTGGCTTGAAAGAGCAGCCAAAAGTGCCTGATATCAAGCCTGCAGGCAACGGGATCCTAATGAACAAGCCTTTCGGAGCTGCGACGGAGGCGCACGGCAAACTCCCAACTGCTTTTCCCTCAGCCATAGGTCAAGCTGCGAGCTCCGCAGAGGCTCTGAAACCCGCTTTGGGATTAGGTGCCAGCGGCGGGATTAGAAATGTTAACAGCTCGAGCCCAGTCAGCGGTTTTGGGCTGCTTGCTGGCAACAAGGCTTCAGAAACTCACCAGAATCTTTTCCTCCAGGCTACGAAGGAGACAAATCCATTTCTTGCTTATGGCGGAGCTGTTTCGCACAGCCCTTTTAGTGCATTGTCAACTCCAAAGTCGTCATCTGCGCTGCCCGCGTCTGCTGTTTCACCTTCTGGAGGCAGCTCCAGTCTACTTAGTCAAGATCCTCCTGCTGGTGATGCCAAACCAAATCTGTTCACCATGGCTGAACCTCCTAAGGGAATCTTAGCCCCCCAATTCCCTGCTCCTGCTCTCGCAACCACTCCATCGTTCACATCGGTTGCCCAGGATGGACAACAAACATCCAAAGCAAACAAAGAAGGTTCGGATGTTGCCCCGGGAACCCAAGGCCAAGGTGCCTCTGTGCCCTTCGACCAAAACAAGTTTCCCTTGGAGGAACGCAGTCAGTCAACCAAAAGAGATTCAGAGTCCAGTTGCAACAGTGACTTGTCTGATTTGAGCGAGGCTGAGGACAACTCAGGCCAGAGCCAGAAACCTGGGGTTCCGGCAGCCATTGAGGAAAACAAGAAAAACAAGCCTGCAGCTAAAAGCCGGCCACGGAGCAAACCTTTCAAAGGTAATGTACTTGACTACTGCACCTTAATGACTTTCAGTGTATGCACATAACAGTTGAAAGCTTTGAAGGGATAGTTGACCCACAAATTAAAATTCTGGCATTAATTCCTCACTCTCATGTCGTTCCAAACCTGTAAGACCTTCGTTCATCTTTAGAATGCCAATTTATTTATTTTACTTTTGATGAAAACTAAGAGCTTTCTGACCCTGCATCGACGGCAATGCAACTGACACCTTCAAGGCCCAGGAATGTAGTAAGGACTTTGTTAAAATAGTCCAAGTGTCATTAGTGGTTCAACTGTAATGTTATGAAGCTATGAGAATACTTTTTGTGCACAAAGAAAACAAAAATAATGACTTTATTTAGCAATTTCATCAAAAATATCTTAATTTGTCTTCCAAAGATTGTCTTACAGCTTTGGAGCAACAAGAGGGTGAGTAATTAAAGGAGAAGTCCACTTCCAGAACAAATATTTACAGGTAATTTACTCACCCCCTTGTCATCCTAGATTTTCATGTCTTTCTTTCCTCAGTCGATAAGAAATGATGTTTCTTGAGGAAAACATTTTAGGATTTCTCTCCATAAAATGGATTTCAATGGTGCCGCCAGGGGCGTTGCTAGACCTAAAGCTCTACTGGGGCACGGGCCCCCCATTTCTCATATCACTTTCTTTTTTGAAAGACATTTGCATTTACAACACAATTAACCATACAAACTTGTGTAACCGACTATTCTTACGCTGCAACAAGCAGTAAGTAAATTTATACATTAATGCATATTTATTTAAGCATCTTCATTCTTCACATAAGGATTTTCACCATTTTTAAGGCAATTAATGCAGGGCACAGTGCTGCTAAAAGTGCGGCATACAAGTGCGTACCAGGCGGTACCAGGCCATGTTCGACCACTGGTTTCGTAATTTTATTCATAGCCCACCTCCACTGCATGCACTTCTGAGTGAAAGGTTGCGCGACGTGCGCGCTGCAGTTAAATACACAGACGCGCGCGGGCATGGATATCTGCGTGCAAAGTCTTCGGTTAAATTGCGTTGCTTTTAAAAGCGTTAATTCATACTTCACATAAGGATTCTCACCATCTTTAAGGCAATTAATGCAGGGTACAGGGCTGCTAAAAGTGCGGCGTACAGGTGCTTACCAGGCCGCGTTCGACCACTGGTTTCGTCATTTTTTCATAGCCCACCTCGACTGTATGCACTTCTGCGTGAAAGGTTGCAGTTAAATACACAGATGCGTGCGAGCATGGATATATGCGTGCATAGTCTTCGGTTAAATTGCACTGCTTTTAGAAGCGTTAATTCAGTTGTTGCATATAGTTTAATGTCTTTATTTCGAGATTATCAAAGTAAATTATTAGGGATGCACCGAAATGAAAATTCTTGGCCGAAAACCGAAAAAGAGAAAACCAAGGCCGAAAACCGAAACACCGAAAGAAATTATGCCAATTATTAGTACCATTGTGTTTATGGCTATGACTGTGTACTAATCTTACTAAAATCAAGGCATTGTAATTGCATAAATTAATATTAAAGTTTCAAAGGAGAAATCAATTATATTGATTTAAACTATTATCAATTATTATTATATTACTTCAATAACATATATATATTATACTGCCTTCGTTTAAATTGTTTAATTGTTTAAATTTGTATAACATTATCTTCTGGATCCATCAGTTCACATCATAGACTAAAAAAAAATCACATTTACAAGTCTACGCGTTTCTCTTCCAGCAGGAGGCGCTGTCAGACTGCTAGTACACAAAGCAGCGCCACAAATGACTTTGAAATGTGTAGCAGCACTCATATTTATTCAATGGATAGCCTTTTGAAGTTTCATCGCAATTCTTGTCTTTCAGTCCCCACATTTAAGACCACCTGAAATCATAATTAATAGCCTACTTTCTTAACTCCTAATAACACTGTAGTCATCAATGAAAATTAAGAGCTTTATTTCAAGAACCGACTTTCAAAAACAAACCTTAAACAAAATACGTTTCATTTGATTTTTTTCCCACCATGTTCGGGGCACAAGAAAAATATTAGGGGACTAAATAAATATCAGCATATGAAGTATAATCGTATCTCATTGTCTTCGAAAGAATGTGCACATCAGACGCTGAAAGGCAGTTTTTACTTTCACTTTAACATACTGCGCACTTTTCGTGTTGCTTGTGTGATTTCCATTGGCTCACCTCCATGGTTTAAAACATAAATAATTTATAAAATAAAATACAGTATATAGAAAAGACATATCTTTAAACTTTTGCGAACACCAATGTAAAGACATTGTTTTTCACTCACTGAAAGCTACATCTGTCTGTGCGCCGCACAATGCGCCGATCTCTGCTCTCGTCATCACTGAACGCACGACTGCAGACACACCCCCTCTTGAAATGTCTGCATTACAAGTTTTGCAAATCGCTGTCCGGTTGTCTTTCTTAGATATACTGAAATACGTCCACACCGCAGATGTGTTGCTTCAGACAAGCACGTGCAAGCTGCGGTTTCTGTCTGCGTCAACATACTGTTTCGGCCGTGTTGCTTCGGTGATAAAAGTGTTTCGGCCGAAAACCGAAAATATTCGGTGCATCCCTATAAATTATAACTCAAATTTGAGATTTTACTGGGGCACAGCAGATTTTTACTGGGGCACGTGCCCCAGTAAAAAGGGTCTAGCGACGCCCCTGGGTGCCGCCAAGTTTAAACTTCCAAAATTCAGTTTAAATACAGCTTCAAATGGCTCTAAATGATCCCAGCTGATGAAGAAGGGTCTTCTTTAGCAAAACGACTGGTTATTTTTGAAACAAGTTGACAATTTATATACTTCTTAATAGGGTTGCACGGTATACCGGTACAACGGTAGTATCGCGATACTAAAGCTTACAAATACCCGCGGTGCCATTGCATTTTTGAAACGGTAGTATCGTCCAAACGGTAGCACCATAAGATATGTTGTATGCACGGCAGGAACACTGTTTAAAACGTTCATGCACGCCAGCAGAAACATTACAAGTTGACTGCCAAAATGTCTTTCTGCTGTGCTTTGTGTGGTACAAGCGGTGTATAGGCTTTATATGCTATTCAGTGTTTCACCATGCTTCAGTTCAGTTTGAAATGAGAAGCTGCACGCGCACGTCCTTGTTCACGCTGCAGTTTCAGAAGAGAGGGTCTGATTCAGACGACTGTCTAATGTTATTTAGAAAAATATCAGCCCAAGAATCAATTATTAAACATCAAAATATTATACTAGACAGAATTTTCGTATTTTTATTCATTTGCCCACTTTTAGAACATGTGTAATAATTCGTTTCTGGAAGCATCTTTGCGATCAGGAATGCAATTCCATTCATTAACATAGTGGTTTTGCACTTCTTATCAATCATTCAGGGTTTCCGCGGGGTCTTAAAAAGTCTAAAATTTAAAAATCACAATTTAAGGCCTTAAAAAGTCTTAAATTCGCTGTTCTAGGTCTTAAATAATTTTACACAGGTCTTATTTTTCCGATGTCCATGTAACGCTACATCTAATTCTCATTTAAATTATCTTTTTGTTGTTTCCGTGGTGTTGTAGTTCTTTATTTCACTATTCCAAATATAATTTGCTGTATTTAAACTACAAATGAGACCAGCATGCAATAGCCAATCAGCTTTCTGTTATTGGCGCGAGTCTCTCTTCGATTGTACCGCAGAGGTAAAATGGATTTAACTTTTTAGCTATGAGGAAGTGCAAGTTTAGCGATACTTAGCTTGAAAAAAAAATGAATATAGGGCTTGGCTAAGGCTAGTTGCTAACAACTGTAGATTTTTTTTTCTCTGTACTGCGTCTTCAGACAGAATCGCAGTAGCTGAATACAGGTCAAACTACCCTTTTCTGTATATAATGTTATCAATAATAATAATAAATATAGGTCGAACTAGCTGACCGCCAGCCTTCGAGATACTTTTAAAATGTTTTATTTTTTTCTTGCCCGACCGAACAAACCGCCGGATTAAAACTGAAGTGACAAAAACAACTAGCGAAGCATCGAAAGGCAAGAAAGATTCATATTTTAATACATTCAACGCAAACAGAAATTGATAATGGATAGTGTATTTCTGATCTGTTTGTGAGAAACACACTGAGGTAAAAATGTTAAATGTATAGTTTATTTATAACATGATATAGTTCAGTAATTTACCAAGTGAGCTTTTTGCTGAAAATTCTCACAATTACAAATGTTACATTAATTTTAGCTCAATAAACAAGTAGTTAGTCAAGTAGTTACTTACATATTAGACAAAATATTTCCACTGTTTTGTTCTGTTTCACCAATGGAAATAGTTCCAAACAAGGATCACATTTTGTTTTTTTTACATCAGATATTTCTATTGGTACTTTTATGGGGATATTTTGTGTGGAATAGTATCTGCTGATATGAAAAGTTCACTGTATATCGTAGTAATAAATTTAATTTATGACAGCCATGAAATTGTTTACTTTTACATTAAACACATTAAATATTACATGTATGCATGTAATATAATATCTATTTCCATTACAGGTTTCGGTCTTAAATTTCATATAAGGTGGTATTAAAAAGGTCTTAAAAAGTCTTAAATTTCACTTGTTCATATCTGCAGAAACCCTGATCATTATATATATGTATTTTTAAAATTATAAATTAATACGTTTTAATACACAAGCTGCTAACTTGGAAATTTTAAGATATGGCAGCAAAAATGCTCGTGACAGTTCAGCAATAAGACACGAGCAAGATGTTTTAGTTTCGTTTCTGTGTTCGAATCTGAATTCGCGTTAGTTTGGGCGAATCACTGATTCACTAAGCCATTCATAAAAACGAGTCATTTGATTCACCCCTGAATGATTCAGCCGTTTTGAAAGAATCGTTTGAACAACTCAGTGATTCAATCATGAACACTGCTGCCATCTGCTGGCGGTTTTAAGTTTCCCGTCATGTTCCATTCTTTTCCAACATATTTCTATATTCAGAGTTTTGTATTTAAAACATTTATCTTATAACATTATTTATGCAATTATAAGTACAGTCTAAATGCATAAATACCACATCTAAATGTCACTCTATGAAGCTTCTGTGCAGTGCTCAGATGACTTTTGTTGACATGATTTCATGGATAACAATAGCCAGTCATTTATTCACATCAGTGAAGTATTCAGAGAAAAATCTTGCCTGTTTTCATTTACATCTTTTTATTTATGAATTTTTTTATTCATTGTGTAGATTTGAATTTTAAATTAACAGAATACTGCATGGTATCGTGATACTACTTGGTATCGTGATACTTCAGCTGGTATAGTATCGTAAGTCATTTTTATGGTATCGTGACAACCCTACTTCTTAACCTCAAACGCTCATCTTGTCTAAGTCTGCGTGAACTGTTTTTTTCCAGGTCAATATAGTTAGGGAATGTCGAAAAACTCCCGTCTCGTTTTATTCTTCAGCGTCAAAATCGTCCTACATCGTTGTTTTACTTTTTTTTTTTTTTTATTTAAGTAAAGGGCGTTTGATCTACTTTGCATGTTTACTCTGTAAGCACTGGATCGGTACTTTAGAACAATTTTGAAAATGAGATGGGATTTTTTCGACTTACCCAAACTGTAATGGCTGAAGAGTTCACGCAGACTTAGACATGATGAGCATTTGAGGTTAAACAGTATATAAATTGTCAATTTGTTTAGAAAATGACCGATCGTTTTGCTAGATAAGACCCTTCTTCCTCGGCTGGGATTGTTTAGAGCCATTTGAAGCCGCATTTAAATTGCATTTTGGACTTTTAAACTTGGGCGCACCATTGACATTAATTTTATAGAGATAATTCCTGATTTTTTTCCCCCTCAAGAAACATAATTTCTCATCGACTTAAAGAGAGTCACAAACATGGATGACAAGGGGGTGAGTAAATAATTTGTAACTTTTTGTTCTGGAAGTGGACTTCTCCTTCAATGACAGAATTTTCATTTTGGCTAAATTATTATCCCTTTAAGGTAGATCTCTTGAAGCATCTTGGAGACATTGCCACAGTTCTTCTGGATTTAGTCTGTCCCAGTTTGTTTTGTTTCTTCATGTCATTCCAGACAGACTGGATGTTAATGAGATCAGATCTCTGTGTGGAGCACTGGCTGTAGTCGGACTCCTTGTGCAAACAAAAAGCTCACTGGATTATTAGCATTAATGGCAAATGGAAATGTAAAAGAGAAATAACTTACCTAAAACCATTTTTAGCTGGTGAAATACTAATGTTCTAATTTTGGCCACCACTGTAGTGTCTTATTGACTGATCTTCAGCATGTTTGACTCTAAACATTTTTTGTTGCAATTTTTTTATGGCAAAAATGCTGTTTTATAAGAGAAGTCACAGACAATTTTGTGACAGGATTCAGTTTTAAGTATTGATGGTCTTATTGCTGGTGTCTGGTGGCTTTGAAAATTTAGAAATAAAGAATACATTCTAAAAATATCTTGTTACCCACAGACCTTTTATAAACATTTAATTAAAAACCCATTAAAAAACATGGATTTTAAGACGATGGAAGCAGAAGTGCTAAAAATGCTAACTGGTTTCGAGATTTTGGCCTACAAAAATACACTTTTGTTTAATAGTTCCAGCCATCTTGCTCTGTCATCCTTTATAAATTTAATGTGTCTGGCTTCCGGTCTCATCCGCATCCAGCTGTTTTTAGCTGTACAAAACAACTTGTATTGCTGCTAGATATTGCAAACTGTTGTGTCTTATCATATTATTTTAATATATTATCTTTAACACATTACAAGAAAACAGCTTACTTCTGCATTGAAATCTTGATAGATGATCTTGATAGATCATTCAGTGTTCACAGTCATCTGATTTAGTTTTCATGTGTGACTTCTCTAGCGGGACAGTCCGTGTTAAAGGACCAGAGTAAGGTTCGGCGCTTGAAGCAGTCCGGAGAGTCTTTTCTGCAAGACGGCTCCTGCATTAATGTGGCGCCCCACCTGCACAAATGTCGCGAGTGTCGCCTGGAGCGCTACAGGAAAGCTCGTGAGGACTCGGATGATGATGACCCAAACGTGGCCTGCCGATTCTTCCACTTTCGCAGGTAAATATGATTAAGACAATTACTAATATATTCAGCCTAACTCCTGTCTATTGTGTGATATTGACATCTTGACTTGTGTTATAACAGGCTGGCTTTCACTAAGAAGGGAGTCCTTCGTGTGGAAGGTTTTCTGAGCCCGCAGCAGAGTGACAGCATGGCGATGGGGCTCTGGCTTCCCTCTCTAGCAGCGAAAGAAGGACTTGACTTGGATACGTCCAAATACATTTTAGCAAACGTGGGTGACCAGTTTTGCCAACTGGTCATGTCAGAGAAAGAGGCCATGATGATGGTAGAGCCCCATCGTAAGTAACTGTTTGATTATTAAAACTGATTTAAAGCAATTTTACACAAAATAATTTATAATCTGATTCAATTCTAAGATTGTATCACATAATGGCAATTTTCTATTTATTTATTTATTTTTTACATGCACTATTTGCACCTAGTCCAGTGGTTCTTATTTATTTTTATGGACACTCTTAATTAATAATAAAATAAAAAAACAATCAGTTTTCAGTTAATAATAAATTTTAGGATTCTAGAAGATTTTAAGAGCTAAATTTTCAAGTTTCCCTCTTTAAAATAATAATAATAATAATTTGCCTGGCTCTTCTAGAAAAAGAAATGCTACCACATTAAATATTTTAGAGCTTAACATTACTAGGAAAATGTATATTCTTTATAAAAATGACCATGAAGTTTTATATTTTTATTAATTTACGTGACTTTTCCAAGACTGCTGGAAGAAATTATAGAAATTAATACTTTATTTAGCATTGATGCTTTAAATTGATTAAAAGTGATAAAGACATTTAAAGGATTACTATTTCAGATAAATGCTGTTCTTCTAAACTTTCTATTCATCAAAAAAACCTGAAACAATTCTGTTTGGTTGTTTTCAACATAATAATAATAATAATAATAATAATAAATGTGTTTTGAGCAGCAAATCAAAATTTTAGAATGATTTCTGAAGGATCATGCGACTGGAGTAATGATGCTAAAAAAATCTGCTTTTAAATCACAGGAACAAATTACATTTTAAAATATATTCAAATATAAAGCAGTTATTTTTAATAGAGAAAATATTTTAGAATTTTACTGTTTTTGCTGTACTTTGAATCAAACAAATGCAGGCTTGGTGAGCAGAGAGACTTCCTTAGAAACATTTAAAAATATTATTGTTGTTGTTGTATTAAAACTTTTGACTGGTAGTGTATTTTATCTAATTTTAGATACAGTTGAATTTATTTAATATCACTGTAATATTAAAGACCTCAATTATGAAATATAAGCAGAATAAATGTGAGCAAATTAATCATGGAAATTTTTACTGACACACCACATTAAATTGAATGTTTTTTTCTAAGAATTTCCCGTTCTATTAATGTTTTATGAATTAAGCTCAATAAATGTAAAGGGGGAAACACTATTGCATTATCTTATCACCAAGGAACATGGGAATATACGAAAATCTTATGTTAAACATAATTATTTAAAAAAATATGTTTATTATAGCACCTTTCAGGACCTCAGTGTTGCTTATTTTAGTGTGAACACTAATATAAATAATAGAAATATAATATAAAGCATTATGGTAAAAACTGTTACTAAAACAAAAGCTTGTAGTAAAGTAAGTTTTATTAACTGAAATAAAATAAAACATTTGGTTTTGTATTATAAATGCACACTAAAATAGTATCAAAATAAAGCTAGTGACTATTTTGAAACCATAGTAAGGACTTATTAAAATCTATTATCCTCTGTGATTTTGCAGAAAAAGTAGCATGGAAGCGAGCTGTGAGAGGAGTGAGAGAAATGTGCGACGTGTGTGAAACAACGCTCTTCAACATCCACTGGGTGTGTCGCAAATGCGGCTTCGGTGTTTGTCTCGACTGCTACCGGCTACGCAAGAACAGGCCACCTGAAGGTACAGTAGATATGTCACACTCATGACTACAAATGTCAGCTATATCCTCGTGTTTGATGCAAGAGCACTGTCTTGTATCATGTACGTCCATTACAGCATGTCACAGACTCTCACTTCTGCTCTTACAGTAGACGATAGTCCTGAAGAGGAGGTGTTCTCATGGCTAAAATGTGCTAAAGGCCAGCCACACGAACCACAGAACCTCATGCCCACTCAAATTATACCCGGCACAGGTGAGTGCATTTATTCCTGTTAAAAATATACAGTCAGGTCCATATATATTTGGACACTGACACAATTTTTATTATTTTAGCTGTTGACCAAAACATATTCAAGTTACAGTTATACAATGAATATGGGCTTAAAGTGCACACTCTGAGCTTTAATTTTTAGGGCAGTCTCATCAAATTGGTAGAAAGGTTCAGGAATTACAGCTCTTTAATATGTACCTCCCCCCCTTTTCAAGGGACCATAAGTAATTGGACAGTTGACTCAAAAGCTGTTTCATGGACAGTTGTGGTCTATTCCTTCATTTTTTTCTACATCAATTAAGCAGGTAAAAGATTTGGAGTTGATTCTAAGTGTGCCATTTGCATTTGGAAGCTGTTGCTCTGAACCCATCATGCGGTCAAAGGAGCTCTGCATGCAAGTAAAACAGACCATTTTTAGGCTTCAAAAACAAAAGAAATGCATCAGAGAGATAGCAGGAACATTAGGAGTGGCCAAATCAACAGTTTGGTGAATTCTGAGAAGAAAAAGAACACACAGCAACATAAAAAGGCCTGGACGTTCACAAAAGATGACAGTATGGTGGATGATTGGATGATCCTCTCCATGGTAATAAAACATTTTACAACATCCAGCCAAGTGAAGAATACTCTCCAGGAGGTAGGCGTGTCACTGTCAAGTCTACAATCAAGAGAAGACTTCACCAGAGCAAAATAGAGAGAGTTTACCACAAGGTGCAAACAAGACCAGATTAGACTTTGTCAAAAACATTTAAAAAAGCCAGACCACTTCTGGAAAAGCATTTTTTGGACTGCTGAAATTAAAATCAACGTGTACCAGAATGACGGGAAGAAAAAAGTATGGAGAAGGCTTGGAACCGCTCATGATCCAAAGCCTACAACATCATCATCTGTGAACATGGTGGAGCAGTGTATATGTGTTTAGTGATGATGTGACAGAAGACAGAAGCAGCCGGAAGAATTCGGAAGTGTATAGGGATATACTGTCTGCCCAGATTCAGTTAAATGGAGCAAAGTTGTTTGGGCGGCTCTTCATAGTACAAATGGACGATGACCTAAAACATACAGCAAAAGCAACCCAGGAGTTTTTAAAGGTAAAAAAGTGAAATAATCTGCAATGACCAAGTCAATCTTCTGATTTCAAATTGATTGAGCATGCATTTCACCTGCTGAAGACAAAACTAAAGGCAGAAAGACCCACAAACCAACAATAACTGAAGTCAGCTGCAGTAAAGGCCTGGCAAAGCACCACAAAGGAGGAAACCCAGTCTATGGTGATGTCCATGAGATCCAGACTTAAGACCAGTGTTGTTTTCGTCAACGATGACGATGACGAAATCATTTCGTTGACGCCACTTTTTTTCATGACGATAACGAGACGATGACGAGATAAAAATGGCTCGTTGATGACTAAAACATGACGAGACGTGTGTGAGTTTTCGTTGACGAGAATAGACAAATGTTAGTGGGTGGTCCGTCAGACATTTAAAATGCATGACATTTCCGCTTATTGTGCATGCCAATTAAAACTTAAAAAGTATCTGACGCTATGGCAAGCCATTTTAGCATTAAATACTCTTTGCTATACTATTATGGCAAGCCGTTTTAGCATTCCATCCTTTTTTGTCTTTTATGTTCTAAAACATTCCTTCATTATTGTAATTATTGGTGAAAATAGTCGATCCGGAAGCTCACATTGTGTTGAACTATAGATCTGCTTTTTTCAGAACTTATAAGTGACACTACCCAACAGCAAAATACTTACTGACCTACATTAATTTGTTAAAAGACTACTTTTTTCCCTTTTTTGACTAAAACTAGACTAAAACCTTTTTGATTTTTCGTCGACTAAAACTAGACTAAAACCTTTTTGACTTTTCGTCGACTAAAATTGGACTAAAACTATCACATATAGAAGTGACTAAAATTTGACTAAAACTAAGAAGCATTTTAGTCCAAAAGACTAAGACTAAGACTAAATCTAAGATGGTTGTCAAAAACAACACTGCTAAAGACAGTCATTGCCTGCAAAGGATTCTCAACAAAATATTAAAAATGAACATTTTATTTATGATTATATTTATTTGTCCAATTACTTTTGAGCCCCTGAAAATGGGGGGTCTGTGTATAAAAATGGTTGTAATTCCTTAGCATTTTATGTTATTTTTGTTCAACCCCTTGAATTAAAGCTTAAAGTCTGCACTTTAATTTAATCTTGATTGTATCATTTTAAAACTATTCTAGTGGCATACAGAGCCGAAATTATGAAAAGTGTGTCAGTGTCCAAATATATATGGACCCGACTGTATGAAATCACAGTAACTGGAGCTCGGTTTTATCATCTCCTTGTGTCCCTTTAGCCTTGTACAGCATAGGTGACATGGTACACGCAGCCAGAGGTAAATGGGGGATCAAAGCGAACTGCCCCTGCACAAGTCGGCACAGCAAACCCTTGGTGCGGCCCAGTGCTCCAAATGGCCTTTCACAGGCAAGACATCTCCAAAATATTCGAATAATGCTCTTAGATATTGCAGATTTATGTGTTTTCTCATCTTTTGTCTCATGTTTGGTGCAGTCGGGTGCAGCTAATAGTGTGGGGAATGGAGCCACTTCCACTTCAGCCACAACCCGTCCGAATGGGGAACCTGCAGCGGGTGCAGTAGTCAAAACAGAGCCTGTTGAAGAGGTGTGCAGTGCTGACACAACGTCAGGCACCAGTGGGACAAACAGCAGCACTTCTAGCCCTGCTCCTGCTCCTGCGCCTGCTCCTGTCCCTGCCCTGTCACCGTCACCAGTGAAAGATTGCAAGGGCAGTTCCTCAGCCCTTCACTGGCTAGCTGACCTAGCCACGCAAAAGGAGCCTAAAGGTGAGACTAATTTAAAGCTGTTAGTGGATGGCACATGTGGAGGTGCTTAATAATAGCGGTTCTCAACTGGTTTTGCTTCAGGACTTTACATTTGACCAAAATGATCATGGACTGTATTGTATGTGGACCCTGCTTTCCATTAATGTATGGTTTGTTAGGTTAGGACAATATTTGCCTGAGATGCAGCTATTTGAAAATCTGGAATCTGAGGGTGCAAAAAAATCCAAATATTGAGAAAACCACCTTTAAAGTTGTCCAAATTCCGTTTTTTTGATATGAAGTGTTGATAACTCTATTTGTAGAACAATGCGGCTCAAAGTGCTTTACAATTTGAAAAAGTTTTTTTCTCACTCTTTTTTGATAGTTAAATTTTAAATATACGATTAAAAAAGCATGTCTAATTAATTAAAATCATGAAATGTACATGATTTAAAAACAATTAAAAGTTTCACAAAATTAAATTAAGGCCCCATTAAATTGTTTTTAATTTGTTTTCTCAAATTCAGTTTTATATTTACCAAATTTGGTTTTCCATTAATTTATTTATGGTTTCTCCACAATTTTAATAATCAAAAACATCTCTAAATAATTGTATAATTTATTATTATTATTATTATTTTACACATGCATTTGGTAAATCTTTTCAAAGGCTTTTTGCAGACACGGTGTGCTCAGGCTTTTGCTCTTGTTTGATCTCAGAGTCTCTCCGCTCCATGATGGGTCGTGACTCGCGTGCTCCGTTTGGTCTGGACTCCTTCAGCACCCTTTCCAAACCCCCAGGCTCTAGTCCCAAGCTTTTCAACAGTCTGCTGCTGGGCGCTGGCCCTTCCCAACCCAAAGCAGAGGGCACTAGCCTCCGAGATCTGCTGAACTCTGGCCCTGGAAAGCTCCCGCAAGGTCCCGCCGAGGGAGGTGTTCCTTTCCCTTCAGTGTTCTCCACTGCTGGTGTACGTGACACCGCCTTAACTTTACATTTAGAGAAACATTTCAAATCATTATTGATGTTAAAAACAGTTGTGCTGCTTCCTTTTTTTTGTGGTAACTGTGATTAACATATTTTGTCCTTTCTATCCTAAGCAGGCTGATAAAATGAAGGGAGGTCTTCCTAACTTCCTGGATCATATTATTGCATCAGTGGTGGAGACAAAGAAGGCTGAGGGTCGACGTGCGTCTGGGTCAACAGAAGGCGGCGAGTCGGGTGCTGTTCCCCGCAGAGAGGGCTTGATGGGTCTTAGTGTGTTAGACCCTCATACATCCCACACCTGGCTGTGTGATGGCCGTTTGCTCTGCCTGCAGGATCCCAGCAACAGCAACAACTGGAAGATCTTCAGAGAGTGCTGGAAACAAGGACAGGTGAGCGGTGAAGATCAAATGGATCTGCATTTATTTGATCAGTTATGTTCTGCGGATGCTAATAACATTTTTGTTGTTTAGCCTGTGCTGGTCTCAGGCATTCACAGGAAGCTGAAGAATTACTTATGGAAGCCGGAGTCCTTCAGCGAGGAGTTTGGAGACCAGGATGTGGACCTGGTCAACTGTAGGAACTGCGCCATCATCTCTGATGTCAAAGTTCGAGACTTCTGGGATGGCTTCCAGGTCATTTCCAGTGAGTACAGACAGATGTCTGAGCAAGCCTGGATCTTTTGTTGATTTAATTATCACCATCCTTGATTGTCACTGTATCCAGTTAACTGTGAAACCACTTTAAACTGGCGGTCTGTTGTGTTCTCCTCTGTTTTCTAGAGCGGTTGAAGGGTGGAGATGGCCAACCTATGGTACTGAAACTTAAAGACTGGCCTCCTGGAGAAGATTTCAGAGACATGATGCCCACTCGGTAGGTTTGCTGATGTTTTTTGGTGCCATAGCTGGTGGTCGACTGATATGATTTTTTTTTTGAAGTGCTAATGCCGATATCTTGGAGAGCATCCATACATTGATATACAGTGTCCTGCGGAAGTATTCATACCCCTTTATTTTTTTTTTCATGTTTTATGTTGCAGTCTTGTGTTAAACTGCTTTAAAATCTCCCCCCCCCCCCCCCCCCACACATCAATTTACAGGCCATACACAACAATTACAAAGCAAAAAACAAATTTGTGTATTTTTCTGTGTTGAGCATTCCTTCAACTCTGACGAGTCCCTCCCCCACACCCCAACAGCATGAGGCTGCTATCAGCACTCTTTACTTTTGGGATTGTTTACTGCAGCTGATGAGCAGAGTTTGGTTTCCTTCAAACATGATGCTTGGAATTGAGGTTCATCAGATCAGAGAATCTTGTTTCTCAGTTTGAAGGTCCTTTATGTGCTTTTTTGCAAATTCCAAGTTTGTTTTCATGTGTTTTCGCTGAGGAGAGGATTGAGTCTGGACACACCACAATAAAGACCAGATTGGTGGAGCATTGCAGTGATGTTTGTCCATCTGTAAGTTTCTCTCATCTGCATATATGATCATGGAGCTCAACTAGAGTGACTATCAGGATCTCTTGGTCACCACTCTAACCAAGGCCCTTCTCCATGAATTGCTCAGTTTGGCTAGAAGGCCAGCTCTAGGAAGAGTCATGGTTGTTCCAGACTTCTTCCATTAAGGGTAATGAAGACTACATTCTTCAGTGAACCTTCAATGCAGCAGAATTTTTTTCTGAACTCTTCCTCAGATCTGTCTTGAAACAGTCCTGTCTCTGAGCTTTACATGCTGTTTTTTTGACTTAATGGCTTGTTTTTGGCACTGATATGTATTTTCAGCTGTTAGACCTTTTAAGATGTGTCTGCCTTTCCAGATCATACTCACTCAGTTGAATTTGCCACAGGTTAACTTCACTGTAAGGTCGACGCCGATAGCCTTGTGGTTAGTGCGCCGACATATAGCGCAACTGTGCTCACGGCGACCCAAGTTCGATTCCCGCCTCGAGGTCCTTTGCCAACCCCATTGATTTCCTGTCAGCTCTATACTGTCCTGTCCATTAAAGGCATAAAAAGCCCAAAAAATATAACTTAAAAAAAAAACTTCACTCTAAGTGTAGTAACATCTACAAGCGATATGCATGCTCCTGAGCTAAATTTCAGCTGTCCAAGATAAGAGTATGAGTACTAATGCAATGTAATCATTTCAGTTTTTTATTTCTAATACATTTTTGAAATAAAGTTGTTGTTAACCTGTTTTTCTTTTCTTTTTGCTTTGTCATTATGGTGTATGGAGTATAGATTGATGTGGAAAAAATTGTTTAAAGCAGTTTAACCTTAGGCTGCAACATAAACCGCGTGAAAAAAAGATGAAGGGGTATGCATACTTTCGCAAGGCACTGCATGTATTCATCACCCTGCTTTTATGTGCATTTTGAAGTATTGCATCAGAAACAAATGATGGAAACACTAAAATTTGAGAGAGAAAAAAGACCCCTTAATTCGCAAAAAAGATTTTATGCTCCCTTTTTTATGTATATATAGTGTGTTAGGCTGTTTGAATAAATTAGCTCACTTATGTTTCCCCTGTTTGCAGGTTTCATGATCTCATGGATAACCTTCCTCTGCCAGAGTACACAAAGAGAGATGGCCGTCTCAACTTGGCCTCTCGTCTTCCAAACTTCTTCGTTCGGCCAGATCTGGGTCCCAAAATGTACAATGCCTATGGTAAGGGATCTACATTTAACATCCTCACCACTGCTTATGAGGAATACTACACGGACATCTCTTTAACCCGTTTCCTTTGCCGTGTCCTTCCCAGGTCTGATCTCCACAGAAGACAGAAAGGTTGGCACCACTAACCTGCATCTGGACGTATCTGATGCAGTCAACGTAATGGTGTATGTGGGCATCCCAGAAGGAGACAGTGACCAGGATAATAGTAAGGCTTTAGATTGTGTTATGATGTAGCAATTACATTTCAAAATATAGCATTTCTTATTGATTTCTGATATTGAGGTGGGAATGGTTTCAAATTTACAATTTTGGTATGACATTTGGTATGGCAAATTTTTTTTTAGCACCAATAATGGTTTCAATGAAAATGTAAAAATCCACACTGTCTTCCCAAGCTTTCAGATTTCCCTGAAAACCCTTCCTCTCCTTAAAGGGATAGTTCACCCAAAAGTGAAATTGTCATTTACTCATCCTCATGGTTTCCTGAAGTCTTACTGATTTGGATCAACATTAGGTTGGGTAAATTATGACATTTTTGGGTGAACTATCCTTTTAAGTGAAAATTAGTTAATGTCCGAATGATAGAGATTCCACTTATAGATAAAATCTTTGGATAGAAAACTGGCGTTAAAATAGAACAAAATAGTGCCTTGCAAAAGTATTCAGACCCCTGACTTTGTGTTACAAAGTTTAATCAGTTAATCAAATTAAAGGGTGCCAACATGGCACCCTTTAATTTGGCCCAACAGTTCAAGATGTTGTACAGTATCAGTACGACATATTGAATGTCTTCCTCTTATAGCTACATTTTCATTGGTATCAATTAATTGTGGCATCTGCTCTGACTGGAGTTTCTCATGGTAAAATCTGTGCAAACCTCCTGCTACAACTTCATAGTGTCCGAAACTCTAACAGGCCAGTGAGTCGGACGTAGTTAAGGCCTTTAGGATGGCCTGTGCTCTGGGGTCTTACTACTTTTGATTGTGGCACCATTTCTCATTCACAGAAGCAGACCTCGCTGGATTCAAAGGTCTGTGCATTTTTTTTTCATTTGTCTAACCTCAGGCATGACCTCCCACTTTTCTCGCTCTTTCTTGTTCTTCACTCCCATTGCTTTAACTCATCTCTTGCTACTCTACATTACATTAAAATATGTATTATTTTTGTTGATGGTTTATTATGAAACACCAATTTGTGCACCAGTTAGTAAACTCAGTGCACCAATTTGTCCATCCAGAGTTTTCCAGGACACCAAAACATAGTGACCATGGTAGTTTTTTGTTACATCTCGCTGTGTTGATGCCCCTTCAGATCTTTTGATGATTGTGTTAGCTTTATTTTTTAAAGGGGTCATATAATACATTCAAATAGGAATTTGATGCATAATGAACTATAACTTATAAAAATCTAAACATCCTACTGAGTTCAAGAAGACAAGAAATAGTTGACACAAGAATGAAAATTCATTAAACTCACCCTTATGTTGTTCCAAACTCAAATTCTTCTAGTTTATCTGTGGAACACAAAAAGAGAAGTTTTGAAGAATTTTCATGCTGCTCTACAACAATTGTTCACCCATCCCACTGTTAGCCGGTGGTTTTTGAGCATCGGTCGGCTTTAGTTTTTGTCAGTGTGTTCAGCACCATCAGCTGTTTTTCGGCCAATTCTGCGTGAATATTCTTTTCAAGCTGTTCTGGTTTCCTGTTTAATTGCCGAATACAGACTACTGCCAGCTGCTGATATGGGAGAGTTATGTTCTCGCATGCAAGCGCAGAGCGTATTTGCTAGTTGGTCATCGGCTGTCTGTCCGGTGTGTTCTAGTGCAACTTTTTTTGCCCCAATGCGAAAAAGCGCTGCAGTCGGCTTTTCTCAGCACTAGTTCCTTACTGTCAGTTTGGTGTGTCCTTACCCAAAGGCCAAACACACCAAACTGATAGTTCCTAGAACCATTGACGGAAAACTTTTTGGCGTATTCACACCGCAGGAACTAGGAACGTATTTAGCTCTAGGAACTAAGGTTGGAGGAACTAAATTAGCTCCTACTTCAGAGTAGAGCTGCATGATTGTAAAAAGATTGCGATTTTGATTCAAACACCCATACAAACCCATATTTAAATAAAAACAATTCACCTATGTCTATTACAGTCATTCATATTATCACAGAAATAATGTGATTAAAGATCATAGTTCGGATATAAACATTGATGTCTAGTGATCAAAAATAGAGCAAATCCGCTTTTGAAAGTAACTTGCACTTCAAAAATCGTTTGTGTAGATTGCAACGTCGATTGCAAGTGACTTAAAGTATTTGTCATTGAACGAATCATTTATTCAAGAGATTTGCTCAGAAACGCTGATTTATCCAGTAATGAAACAAGTGAAGTATTTATGAGTGAGTCATTGATTGATTCATTCAAACCACTTGTATTAAATGTATTATATTTTAAATACATGTATATTAAAATGTTGAATAATTCATTCAGTTTAAAGGTTGTATCAGCAATTTCAAGCCTGAAACATAAAGTGTTAAATTCAGCTGACCTTTCTTCACGATCCGCTCGCTGCCTGCCCCATAAATCGACTGTAAAAAAACCACGTCTCTCTGGTCAGCCTAGGGTCTGAGATATGCCAAAAAAACAATCGGTGCTACCAACCTTTCCACAGAAAAACAAACAGTGTTCCAACCAATCAGCGTCAGGGGTTTGGTGTTGTGGACTTTCCTACTGGTGCAGGGATGTGAGGGAGGCGGAGTGAAAGTCCACAACACCAAACCCCTGACGCTGATTGGTTGGAACACTGTTTGTTTTTCTGTGGAAAGGTTGGTAGCACCGATTGTTTTTTTGGCATATCTCAGACCCTAGGCTGACCAGAGAGACGTGTTTTTTTTACAGTCGATTTATGGGGCAGGCAGCGAGCGGATCGTGAAGAAAGGTCAGCTGAATTTGACACTTTATGTTTCAGGCTTGAAATCGCTGATACAACCTTTAAACACTTTTGTTACACATTATTTTGTTTAGTTCAGAATCGTGGGAGAATCATGATCTCTATTTGAGACCCCCCCAAAATTGTGATACTTAATTTATCTGGAATCGTGCAGCTCTAGCATCTTCTGTTTGTGCCTCGTATCATCTCTTGATGTTTTAGTTGCCTTCAATTTTTTTCCCGTGCACTGGTTTACTAAGCTAAACTCTCTTACTGATGGGCTCCACTATTGATTAAACATGCTCAGTTGGTCAAAAAGCTGCTGACAAGGGTCCTACTAGTGCTAAAGGTGCAGAACACACTCTAAAAATTGGGCTGACTGATACTCAACAGTGGCACAACATTGGCTGCTGGCCATTGGCATGGCCTTGTGAGGTATTTTCCAAGTCATCTGAAGTTGTATTATAGCCTTTCTTTTAGGGACAGACTCAAACCCCCCCTCCAGTGAGCTGAAACACTACAACTAGATACAACTGAATGGATCACTTTGTTGAGCTAGTTGTTTTCAGTTAACTGGTTAATCTAGTTCATAACCTAAACTGAATGCTTAAGCTGAACATTATGACCCCTTTAAATAGTTCTTATTCGTTATAGGGAATCTGGTTTTTATTTCCATGCTTTTCAGTGGTTGGTGATGGACCTTCATATCCTGTCATCTCTTTTTGTTAAATGTTCAAAAAAAAAAAAAAAAACTGTAAATTGGAATTTGTTGACTTTTTTATTCCAGGAATCTCCAGTCAGTCTTTTTTCCCCATACAAAAATCTTTTGGGATACTGGAGCAGTTTGTTATGATTAGCATAGTTTTGATGGATATTCTTTATGCAACTCCTCAGCAGACCCTGCAGGATCAATCCTTGCCTTTCCCCCCTATTCAGTCTCTTTGCTTCAATTGCTTGCTTGATTAGTAGGGCTGTCAATAGATTAAAATATTTTATTGCAATTATTTGCTAATCTTTTGTATTTCAGTTCCTGTCAAAGCCATATTTGTACTTGATAGTTTAGCGATGCCACACATAGATTGCACAGTATTTATGTAATCTGCAAAAATGAATGTAACAGTTTTCCCACATTGTGTTTGTACAAGTGTGTTTTGCACGCGAGCGAGTAATTATTTTTGCAATGCCACTCATAAAATCTGACAAATATAACTGAGATTGATCACATCTGTGTTTGTGACAGTCCTAAACAGCAAGAAAAGAGTCAGGGACTGACAGAACTTGTTTAAAAAATTCATAAATGCCTTCTGCCTGTCAATGATTGTGTGTTTGGGATTGCTTATGTCTTCAGAGGGCAGAGGGAGGAAGCATGTGGTTGAAAATACAAGAATGAAATGATTGCACTGTCAGATAAATTGACCGTGTTAACAGCATTGCATAAATAACAGGGTTGAATGAACATTTATTTTGACAGCCCTATTGCTTAGTAATTATAATCAGTTATTAAACTTTAAAAGATTAAATATCTACTCTCTGCTTTGATGGTCATAGTGTAGTTGCCCAACTAATGCTTGGAGACCCTGTGTAAAAGCAAATGAGGTTTTAGCAACGAGTATCAGTAGCTCAGCTCTAGTTCACTGTTTTATAAAAAAGATAGAGACTTTTACATAAGGTACGATGGTGTGTACATTTACTGACCGACCTGTTATTACTGCAGAGGTGATGCAGACCATTGAAGAGGGTGATGTGGATGACATGACAAAGAGAAGAGTCTATGAGGCAAAGGAGAAACCTGGAGCACTCTGGCACATCTATGCCGCCAAAGATGCAGAGAAGATTCGTGAGCTCCTGCGAAAGGTGAAAGGATTATGTCGACTGTTTGATGTTAATTGGTTTTAAAGTAATACTTTACCCAAAAATGAAGATTCTGTCAGTGGTCTTTCCCTCATGTGGTACTCAACCCATATATTCCTATAATATCTGAATATCTGTTGAACCTATTAATTGCAGGTTGGAGAGGAACAAGGTCAGGAGAACCCACCAGACCATGATCCTATCCACGACCAGAGCTGGTACCTGGATCAGACGCTGCGTCGCAGGTTGTACGAGGAGTATGGAGTCCAGGGCTGGTCCATAGTGCAGTTTTTGGGAGATGCCGTTTTCATCCCAGCTGGAGCGCCACATCAGGTTAGTTATTGATAGGTCCACCATCAGATTTCTGTTCAAAATCATGTACTTGACACTAAGGGTGTGCAATATTGACAGAAAAATAATACCTTAATATTTTTCCAGATTTTGTAACAATAACAGCTCAACCGCTGCGCATCTCTAAAAGCAAACACAGCGGTGTTGCATTCATGAATGAAAGTGCGTTTTTGACAAATCTAGCGAGTCACTGATTCATAAGGAATAATTGACGACGGGCCGTTGAATTCTTAGAAAATAATTCACGTTGTGGCCGTTACACCTCGGGTGTGCGTTATATTTGTAGAATTCAACAGACTGAAGTCAATTATTCCACTTATACTACGGTTACCACACCTCAAGACATCAATCGGATGATAATTCAAGACATTCGTCCGGTTTTTGTCTTTAAAATGCTATTGTGAGTAGGATAATTTCTCACGCAGCTCATCCAGTGCCTTCATTACTAATTCCAGAACGTCATTTTAGACCTAGCAACTTGAGCCGTTGATGGCAAACTAATGCATTTAATAATGAAGTTTAGGCAGACAGACAGAAAGAGAGAGGGAGAGAAATATTAAGCTCATGAATCATCTTTCTGAAGTCTGTGCGTCTCAAAGTGATTGGCAGCAGTGTCTCTACCAATAGAAATCATCAGAACAGCGTTAACAGCATTAGCGCGTATGCTAACGTGTGTGCGTCTGTGAGGGAGAGAGAGTGGGAGAAATAGAATATGTGCTTTCCGTACATAAAACTTAATATTGTGGCAAAAACTTGGAAATAATCTGTCCTTTTTTATCCTATTGTTTACTGTATTTATTTGTTCGGCCAGTGGGTTTTGGTTCTTTTGCTGTTTTGGACTGTAAGGACCTTTGAAATAACTGAAATCGTGTGGCAAAGTGATATAGACATGTAATGCGGTCAAGAGCTGCCTGGAACTACGTTCGCCGTGCGTTTCCCTGAAAATAATGCACACCTCTAGAACGTTCGTCAGCCAATCAGATTCAAGCATTCAACGCCCAGTAGTGTAATTAGATAATTATGCCACCTGCTGGCAGATTTAGTTATTATATTTTTAAAGCATAATTTCAGTTTATTTAATAAACCTTCAGTTTATTTCAGTTTAGTTAAATTATTGAATATTTCTATATTTAAAAGATTAATCTCAACATGAATTTATGAATTTATTTGCACTAATGCCACCTCTGAGCCTTAGAGTCTGAAAATGCACCTAAAAGCCACCTCTGTAGTACAAATTATTTTTTTATTAGTAATCATTTCATATGATTAGTAACTAATTTGTCTTATTCTCCTTATTATATAGTTTTAATGTCTTATACATTTCTTTTTTTTTACTTTTAATAAAATTTGAAAAATGCTATTACAAAGTTAAAAAGAAAATGCCCCTGTGAAACGCTTGTAAGAAGTCAAATATCACCTCATATTGGGAAGGCAATTTTTTTTTTTATCAGTATTTTTGATTATTGATCTGAAGATGCTCCTAAAATGTTTAAATTAGGAGGAAAATCGTTCCTAAATAAGATATTTAAGAATAATAAGATATTTTTGATGAAATCCAAGAGCTTTCTGACCCTGAATAGACCGCAACGCAACTGACACGTTCAAGGCCCAGAAAGTAGTAAGGAGATTGTTGAAATTGTCCATGTGACATCAGTGGTTCAACCGTAATTTTTTGTGTTGAATAAAGTCATTATTTTTGTGTTCTTTGCACACAAAAGTATTCTCGTAGTTTCATAACATTACAGTTGAACCACTGATGTCACATAGAAAAGAAAGCTCTTGGATTTCATCAAAAATATCTTCGTTCTAAAGATGAAAGAAGGTCTTACGAGTTTGGAACGACATGAGGGCGAGACAGAATTTTCATTTTTGAGTGAACTAACCCTTTAGAACAACAATTAAGATATAATGGTAGACAATACATAACGCACACTCCTACTTAACACATAAATACTCATTTGCTCACCTTTGTTTTCCAGGTGCATAACCTGTACAGCTGTATCAAGGTCGCAGAGGACTTTGTTTCTCCCGAGCATGTGAAGCACTGTTTTAGACTGACGCAGGAGTTCCGCCACTTGTCCACCACTCACACTAACCATGAAGACAAGCTTCAGGTATTTCTACGTGTCATTGCATATGCATAACTCTTCTGTGGAGCACAAAAGCAACATTTCAGTATTTTCTGCTAAGCTATGAGCATTTAATGTTGTATTTCTGTCAATTACAGGTGAAGAACATCATCTACCATGCAGTGAAGGATGCTGTGGGAACACTAAAAGCCCATGAGCCTAAGCTAGGCCGCTCTTAGTTGTTGAACTGTTGGTGGAGAAAGAGTCACAGAGAAATTGGGTCTTGGTTTGAGTGAGATTTGGGTTTGGACGAGGCCAGTGTGCTCGCAAAACAAGCTGTTTATAATGGAACGTCTCAGCGTTTTGGTAGGATGAAGATGCTGCTTCATCAGTGTTACAAAAGCATTGTTTAGTTTTACAATCCTTTTCTCTGTATTTAAAAAGTCTGTTCTTTTTCTCAGCGTTAAATTGTTGGACTGTTCAGAGAGCTGGTGATATAAGCTGACATGAATCTTTTAAAAGGCCTTCAACAAGGCTTCCTTATGACTTCTGTGAAAAAAAACAAACAAACAATGAGCACTGGGTTTCCTTCTTAGAGAACATTCATTTCGTGCTCTTCAATGAAGGAGAGCTTTTAGATGGGGGTCAACAGTAATTAAATTGATTAAAAGATTCCCGCCAACTTTTTCAGGAGGGGTGGACACGAGCATGGAAGGGAACTAGACCAAAGTTTTTTTATTTTTAGTTTTTAAGTTCCTTTTTTTTTGTCTTTTTGATGAAAACATGTTCTTTGCTTTTTTTGTAATATGCCATTTAGGTAATATTTCACTGACAACAAGCATTAGACTGGCTTTGAGGAACGTCATTCAAGAATCAACAATTGCAGTTCTGCAGAACTACTGGTCATTAATATGTACCAATATATATATTGATCTTAGCAGTGTGTATGATTTTTTTTTTTTTCCCTAAATAAAGGTTTACAAGAAATGATTTGGCCCCTGTTGTTTTGAAATTAATTACACAATGAATTTCTTAGCTATCTATTTGTTTGATCCTTACTATTTTATTTTATAAGACATTTTGTGGTTCATGGATGACACTGCAATAAACTAAAGCTTTTGAAATATTGTCTGTTTACTTTTTCTTGATGAAAAAGGGGAACATTTGGCTGTAATCAGTGTTTATCATATGACTTATGACTAGAGCTTCCATAAAGTTTAAAAACGGTGGCTTTAAAAAGTGAAGTGGGGGTTGCGAGGACTGACGTTGGGAAACGCTGGGCTACACAATCATGGGGAAGACTGCTGATCTGACAGTTGTCCAGAAGACAATCATTGACACCCTTCACAAGGAGGGTAAGCCACAAACATTCATTACCAAAGAAGCTGGCTGTTCACAGAGTGCTGTATCCAGGCATCTTAAAAGTTGAGTGGAAGGAAAAAGCGTGGAAGAAAAAGATGTACAACCAACCGAGAGAACCACAGCCTTGAGAGGCTTGTCAAGCAAAATCTATTAAAGAATTTGGGTGAACTTCACAAGGAATGGACTGAGGTTGGGGTCAAGGCATTAAGATCCACCACACACAGACGTATCAAAGAATTTGGCTACAGTTGTCGTATTCCTCTTTTTAAGCTACTCCTGAACTACAGCATCAGAGGCGTCTGGAGAAGGAGAAGAAGAAATGGACTGTTGCCCAGTGGTCCAAAGTCCTCTTTTCAGATGAGAGCAAGTTTTGTATTTCATTTGGAAACCAAGGTCCTAGAGTCTGGAGGAAGGGTCTAGAAGCTCATAGCCCAAGTTGCTTGAAGTCCAGTCTTAAGTTTCCACAGTCTCTGATGATTTGGGGTGCAATGTCATCTGCTGGTGTTGGTCCACTGTGTTTTTTGAAAACCAAAGTCACTGCACCCGTTTACCAAGAAATTTTAGAGCACTTCATGCTTCCTTCGGCTGACCAGCTTTTTAAAGATGCTTATTTTTATTTTCCAGCAGAATTTGGCACCTGCCCACACTGCCAAAAACACCAAGTTGCAGGGATGTGATTTTTCCGGATTAATCCGGAATTCCGGATTTTTCGACCTGAAAATGTGACCTATGTCACGTATTTGCGACTGTTCGCAAATGGCGGATGGCGAAGTATGATTCCGGACCGCAAGATGCGTCCATGCGGACCGTGAAAGCTTTTGACATAATAATAATAAAAAAAATGCCAAACGCTATTTCTAATAAATACATTTATATCAAGCACACTAGGATCTTCCGTGCAGTGAGGAGAGGAGAGATCGGCAGACAGATGTAGCTTTCAGTGAGTGAAAAACGTTGATGGAAAATGCATTATTTTGGGGTTACGTCGCAAAATATTGTAAATATATCTTTTTATACTGTATTTTTATACATATTTATATTTTAAACCACGACGGTGAGCCAATGGAAATCACACAAGCAACGTGAAAACTGCATATATTAAAGTGAAAGTAAAAACAGCGCTTTCAGCATCTAATGTGCACATTCTCTAAGAGACAATGATAGACGAATATACTTCATATGCTGATATTAATTTACTTCCCTAATATTTCTCTTCTGCAAAATAAAAAGAAACGTATTTTGTGTAGGCTAAGGGTTTTTAAAAAGTCAGTTCTTGAAATAAAGCTCTTCATTTTTATTGATGACTGTAGTGTTATTAGGGTTTAAGAAAGACTTAATTATTTCAGGTGGTCTTAAATGTGGGGACTAAAAGGCAAGAATTGCGATGGAACTTTATAAGGTTATCCATTGAATAAATATGAGCGCTGCGCGTTTCAAAGTCATCTGCGGCGCTGCTTTGTGTATCATTCTGATAGCGCCTCCTGCTGGAAGAGAATGATCTGACATTTTTAATCAGCTCGTACGTCTACTGTTGTCAAAAAGACCAATGTAAACAAATCAGTCCATGGTTTTAAGCACCAAACACGTAGAGTTGTAAATGTTATCTGATGGATCGACAAGATCATGAGTTATACAAATTTAAACAATTTAGGCAATAAAATATATGTTAATTAATATAATACTTGATTGACAATAATTGTTTCAATTAATATAAGAATTGATACTTTTGACTCTTGAAGGCTGGAATGTAAATTTTATAATTTAAGAAATCTTTTTTGTTTTGTGAAATCTGCATCTCATTTTAATAATTTATTTATTAAATTTTGTTCAGGTCTTTAAAAAAGTATTTAAATGTGTAGAATTTAAGATAAAAAACAAAACAAAACATAAATAGTTTTTTATATATAATTGTCTGGACCTCGGCTGGTGTGTAGGGTTCATTACTGGACCTCGAGCTGTTTTAGTTGAAGACCCCTGGATTAGATTATCGATTTTGAGTGATTTTCTACTATGGCAGGATGTTTAAGCTGCATTAACATTAACTTACTTGTATTTGCTAGCTATTAGGGATGCTCATTTCGGTTAATTTTTTTCGGGGGGGGGGGGGGGGTGGGGGTGTTGTCTTAGTATATTTTCCTGCTTTTTTGTCCTTAGCCAATCACATGCCTGAAGTTGGTTAAATGACCATGGTGTTGGTCTGCTTGACTGGCCAGTAAACTCACCAGACCTGAACCCCGTTGAGAGTCTATAGGGCAGGGTTCCCCAAATTTTACCCTGGAGGTCCAATGCGCTGCAGAGTTTAGCTCCAACCCTGATCACACTCACCTACCTGATATTCTCTAATGATCCTTGATTATCATGCTCAGGTGTGTTTGATTAGGGTAAAAGCTAAACTCTGCAGGAAAATCGATCTCGAGGTCCAGATTTGATGATCCCTGCTATAGGGTATTGTCAAGAGGAAAATGAGAAATAAGAGACCAAAAATACAGATGAGCTGAAGGCCACTGTCAAAGAAACCTGGGCTTCCATACCACCTCAGCAGTGCCACAGACTGATCACCTCTCCTACCAAGAACTGAGTACATATACAGGAAATGAACATACTTTCCAGAAGGCCAACAATTCACTAAATTGTTTTTTTTTTTTTATTGGTCTTATGAAGTATTCTAATTTACTGAGTTAGTGAATTGGTGGGTTTTTGTTAAATGTGAGCCAAAATCATCACAATTAAAAGAACTAAAGACTTAAACTACCTCAGTCTGTGTGCATTGAGTTTACTTAATACACAAGTTTCACAATTTGCGTTGAATTACTGAAATAAATGAACTTTTCCACGTCATTCTAATTTATTGAGATGCACCTTTATATAGGATAACTTGAAAAACAAATTTCTTTTATAAATTGAAGATTTCTCACGATTCTGAAGAAGGATTAGAAATTAAACAAAATTACATAACTGACAAAATCATTGCTTAAGTCTATATTCGAACTAAATTTTAAAAAAATGAAGGAGTCAGTGTCTCAATTAATAAAGACTTTGGAATCTATTGGAATCTCCTGAATAAATGATTTAATGATAAATACTTTTTTTAAACGTGCAGTTTTCGCCATCCCCTGGCAGAGGATAAGCCTTACAATACATACAAGTGTTAAGATATTTTTGTTTTGATTGCTACTGTAGACAAGTGTTTATACCCAAACTATAAACTTTTATCCCATTACTTATGTCATTTAAATGTCTGTAACAAAGAAATAATGATCATAATTGGTTGAAAAGACTGTTTGTTTTTGTTTTTTCTGGATCAGCAGTTTCCTATAGTAACCGAAATTGAGCGTGAGCAGAACAATGTGATACAGTTGGAATAGACACCGCTGAATTGTTGCCATTTAGGAATGCAATTGCAATCTTTTATCAATTAAACCTGCAGCTCTAATGTAAACACTGTGAAATATTTTGCGAGGATATCGTCACAATCTCACGAGACACATCGGATCTCATCACATCCCTAGTTAATATAGATTAATTTTGTGATAAATCTGCTGGTAAACTGACATAAGCTGTCATTAAAAGGTAATCAAAATCTCAGAAAATTCAACACTGCATGAGATCTCATATTTACTAATCATACTGTTATGTCAAAACAAAAGTGTCTGGGCATTAGAAACCATAAATCACAGGGATCTCAAACTTGGTGGGATGCTTCCAAATCAGCTCCCCACACATGATGAATCTTCATTCAATTGGCTGGGAAGTTTACAGCACCTTACCTTAAATTAGCATTCAGAGTGATAAATATAAACTGGTCAAATTGTCAAACGAGAGGCTTGGAACTAAAGGAATGATTAATATTTACAGTTTTCCTATTAAAACAAACAAAAAAAAGTGTATTTTCACATTTACAAAGTGTTTTTAATGTGACACACAGCAGTCATATATTTCTGGATGAATCAAACTAGTAGTAGAAAACACTGGGGCCATGAGAGGATCCTCTGATGCAGCTGTGACAAAATCCTCTTGGATCAGAGCGGCTTTAGCAGGAACCTCTGGGACCAGGGAGGTTGAGAGAGGAGCTCTGGGAATGAAGCAGCCTTTGACACCAGCTCTGGATGAGGCTATGACCGCAAACACTGGGGCAACCTTGACTCTTTTAGGGTGAACTCTGGGACCAGGGTGGCTTTGAAAAAGCTACCCTGTGAAGTAACATCTGCGGTGCCTATGACTGACCTCAGCAGGTCCTGCAGCAGCAGAGTTTAGGACTGTATTTGCATTGATTTCTGAAGCGGCCCTGACAGGATCTTTGGGACCCCGGATATCCGTGGCAGTAATCTTTGGAGCAGCAGTGTGAGGGACCTCAGGAACCAAGGAAGGGAATCTTGGGACTTTTGAACCAGGAAACTGTAAAGCCCTGTAGGGTGGCAGTGAGAGGAACTTGTAGGGCAGGTTTGACAGACAGCTCTGGGACGCTCTGACTCTGGGACAGTAAAACTAAACTAACTATTTACAACACACATCCCTAGGCGAGTAGTTCTGCAATACGCTAAAACTACTGCCTCAAGCCAAGGCGCCAGACCTAACCAAGGCCTGTCAGACCTCGCAAGACGCAAAGGCTGTAGGGATGGAGGACCTGTGTCAGCTCACCAGATGCAAGACTGACCCTCTTCACCATGACCAACAGGACCTGGAACACAATTAGAAATGCTACAAATTAGACAAACATACTTCATAAGGTAGCAGCTGGTTATTGAAAACTAACATAAAGAAGCTAGTGCCCATTTGCTGATAATCAAAACCAAAATAAATAAACCAATTGCAATATATCTTCAAAACCTGCCTTAGTACCTTGAACCAGTCATGGGAGAGCATCTCCTCCAGATGAGCTCTCTGCTTTGGGTAACTTTTTAAGCAACCACGAATAAAACAGCAGCATTCTGTGCAGAAAAATGAGAGAACTGTCTGAATGTTTCCTTCAACTTCACACCTGCTCTCTAAACAGAAAGAGATTCCTGCATTATCCATAAGGCCATTTATTATAAAGTCACTGTTTTCTGTGTTTTGCATGATCAAGTTCTTACCATCTCAGAAGCCCGGCTCAGTGTAGACATCAGCATCCATTAATATTACATCGCTGCTGTATGGGTAAAGGGCTGGTCATCATGGTGAACAGCAGCATCCCCAGCGGCCACACCGTTGCCTGCTTCTCATGGTACTTGCCCTTGTCAAAGTACTCAAAAGGGGAGTAATTTGCTGTGCCTGGAAGAAAGAGTTTGCTTTACCACTTTACTCATTCACTTAGTGAAATGGCATTTAATTTTAGTTAACAAAACATATTATGTTTGGCTTTTCTTCTGAGAATGTTGCGACTTTATTGTTAATATTTAGCTGGGTTCAGTCTGATGAAGACATGCTGTAACTGGTCACCCAAACTACATGTTTGAGAGATCATACATACCGCTAAAGATAATGTAGAGTAAGCTTTTCAGGAGGTCCCCAACATTGAAATCAATCAGTTTGACCTCCATGATCTCCGTGTTGACCAGGAGGTCGGACATCTTGATGTCCCGATGGAAGACCCCCCCAGGAACAGCACCCATCAGAAGCGTCAATCGCCTGCTGCATGAAATGGCGCACCAACACCTCACTGAAGAGGTCGCTTTGATGCTCCCAAAAATCATGCATGTCCATGCAGGGCAAAGGACGCTCTAAGACCATTATGTACTGGTCAGGTTCGTTCTGCCAGTCCAGTAGCTCAATGATGTGGTGACAGCAGGGGCCATGATTGGCCATCAATGTCAGAGCCACCTCTTCAGGAACTGGACTGGGATGGTCAGTCTAGGAGAAAGATGACGGTTAGATGAAAGGATTATAAATAAGTCTGTTTGTACATTAAAATATCTGTATTCGTTCTTTTACATGAATCTAAATAATTATACATTGCAAACAGTAAATGAGAGATGACAGAGAGAGCACAATCTGCTTACAAGGCTGAGGTACGGCTCGATTTTGTCCTTCGCTGTGAATTTCACAGCCACCTGAAGGCTGTCCTCACAGCGGGTCCCTTCAAAGACGAGCCACATCCTCCATCCCCCAACTTCTCACCAATGGTGTATGTCCAGCAGATGAGGTCTACTGCAAGGTAAATAATTACAGTTATTTTATTCAAGTCCACACTGCAGAACTACATGAACTGAAATGTTACTTCAGTTACAGCTGCATTATAAAACTTAAAAACTCTTCTTCGTACATGTACACCTGAAATAATACATTGAATGAAATGTGTGTTATATTTTGGACTATGACAGTAAACTCACCCTCATTCCTCGTGATCTTATCACAGTCCAGTTGTCTCTGCAGATGTGATGGACTCTCATCCACTGACGGACTGACTGGACCGCTCTGATCTTGAGCCTGGACGTCCTCCATTTGCTGGTCCTTGGCAGGGGACTTCAGGAGCACTGGAAAGAGTTTCCTGATGTTTGTCCTTTACAAAACAGACAACGTCCTGGACAGAAGTCTGCTCTAAAGATACCAAAATCTAGAAACCAAAAGTTAGTTTTAATCAAATATCTATAATATATTGCATACGCATATTCATTTTCATTTAGGGGTTACTTTTGGTAATGTAGTGGAAGAATTAATCTGCATTTGTATGATGTGATGGTGATGTGTGTAAATGATCAGAGCTCATTATTTACTATCAGTACAGCTCCTGGATGGGGTCCCATCAGTGTCCTGGTCCTCCTCAATCTGCTTCTCCTGCTCACCCTGAGCTTTGGTGGATTTGGGGCGAGACACAGAAGAAAGAGGCAAACCTCCTAAACCTCCTCTTTTTCTGCCTCTTCTTCTTAGTCTTGTCTCCCTCTTTCTCCTTCCTCTCCTGCCCGCCTCCCTCACCGATATCCACAGGCGTCTGGTCAGGACGAGGATGGAGCTCCGCTGTGTGGTCGGTGGGTGTCAGTGTTGTTCGGGGATTGACCCCGTCCACACACTCACCTCCTCCCTTCACTTGCTCTCCACGACATACTCACTGTCCCAAAAATAACACGATAAAACGCTACCTCTTGATTGACTGATTAAGTAAGAAAACATAAAGACATATGTTTATTTGTGCAGTGGCCTACAAAATATGTGGGCAAATTTAAATCTGATGTAATGTCATGTGATCTTTACATTACACATAAGCTGTTTTTTGCAAGAATGGCTCAGAGAATTAGAGTTAGTTCTAAGAAAAGGTATTACCACATTGTTTTGGACATTAAGCAGAGTACCAGGTATCACTATACCAGGAATCCCAATATCATGTTGGTACTGTAGGCTATATATATATATATATATATATATATATATATATATATATATATATATATATATATATATATATCAGTGGTGGACGAAGTACACAAAAGTACTTAAGTAAAATTTGATAGATTTACTTTGCAATTTCTATAGGCTACTTAAAGGAGTAGTTCACTTTCAGAACAAAAATTTACAGATAATGTATTCACCCCCTTGTCATCCAAGTTGTTAATGTCTTTCTTCAGTCATAAGGAATTTATGTTTTTTGAGGAAAACATTTTCAGGATTCCTCTCCATATAATGGACTTCTATGGTGACTTCTATGGTGGTCAGTATAAGTTCTTTAATTTAGTCCACAGGAGACTTGCTCTAAACGGATCATTTGAATCAGTGAGTTGTCGACTCGAGAACAACTGCAGTCGGTTCATTCCAATTCGTGAATCGTTTGGTGCGATTTGCGAACCGATTTAACAGGTTCACTGAAAAGATTCTTGAATTCAGATTCAAGAATCAGACACCGGAGCACGTAAAAGTTACTCAAAATAAAGCTACTCCAGTAAAGTACAGATACTTTAAAAATTTACTTAAGTACAGTAACGACGTAAAACTATATAGACTACCAGTCAAGATTTTTTGTTTCTTAAAGAAGTCTCTTCTGTTCACCAAACCTGCATTCATTTGATCCAAATTACAGCAAAATCAGTAAAAAAAGAAAGAGAAAAAAGTAAAATTGTGAAATATTTGTTCTATTTAAAACGACTGTTTTCTATTTTAATTTGTTTTAAAAATATAATTTATTCCTTTAATTTCAAAGCTACGTTTTAGCATCATTACCCCAGTCTTCAATGTCACATGATCCTTCAGAAATCATTCTAATATGCTGATTTGCAGTTCAAGAAACATTTTCATTATATTTTTTTTAATTGCAAAAATGTACATAAGACATGGAACAACATAAGGCACAACCACCATAAATACTATAAATAATCAACTTTTTCAAATATTAAACTTCCAACAATATAACAAGAATAAGGGGAAAAACACAAAGAGCAAGAACCAATAGAATAAGAACAATCAAATAAAGTATATTAAAATTAGTGGTGGTCATAGATATATTTTTTTAATCTAGATTAATCTCACTGTAATCTTGGAATTAATCTAGATTAAAAAGGCTAATTTGAATTCTGACGAAGGCATTCAGAATATGTGTGCTACACAAATAATGACTAAAAGTAAATCTTTGAGAACGGGTTTCTAAAGCCAGATGGCGCATTAGACCAGGGCTCCTCTCCTGGTTCCAAAATGCATCACAAACTGCTTGACAACTGCATTTACAACACAATTAACTATACAAACTTGTGTAACCAACTATTCCTACGCTGCATGTACTTTTGCGTAAAAGGCTGTGCGACGTGCGCGTTGCAGTTAAATACACAAACGCGCGCGGGCATGGATATCTGCGTGCATAGTCATCGGTTAAACTGCGTTGCTTTTAGAAGCGTCAATTCAGTTGTTGCATATAGTTTAATGTCTTTATTTCGGGATTATTAAAGTAAATTATTACTCACGCACGTGCCCCAGTAAAAAGGGTCTAGCGACGCCCCTGCCCTGAAGCAACCCGACGGCTTCATAGCTTCATCGATGTTAGCACGTCTCGTTTGATGTGACTATTCACACACACAGGTTCGACAGACTCCCCCTACAGTGCAATTCGGCTAGGTATACATCCGCGCTAAAATATCAAGGTGAAAGTCATCATAGCTTGCGTAGTGTAGACCCAGCTCCCAACCCAACTTTGAGAATAGATTAACGGCGATAGTTTTTTTTATCGCCCGATAAGAGTCTCACGTTAACGCAGCACGTTAACGCCGATAACGGCCCACCACTAATTAAAATAAAAAATATTTGGAGATATAGAGGCAAAGAGTTTCAGACTTTCTATTTAAATTTTTAAAGTATTTAAAATGTAAAAATGTTAAAGTATTTAATTTTTTTACAAACCCACAAACATACATTAAAGGAGGGCTTATATTTTTTCTCATTTTTATTATTGTTATTATAAATATTTAAAAAAAAAATTCAGGATTCTTTGATGAAATTAATACTTTTATTTAGCAAGAATGCTTTAATGGATTAAATATGGTAATAAAGACATTTATAATGTTACAAAAGATTTCTATTTTAGATAAATGCTGTTCTTCTGAACTATCTATTAATTTAAAGAAACCTGAAAATAAATAATAAAAATAATAAAAATGTTTTTTTTTTTTTTTTTTTTGGAGCAGCAAATCAGAATATTAGAATGATTTCTGAAGGATCATGTGACTGGAGTAAAGATCAGAGCAAAAAGATCAGTGTTGAAATCACAGGAATAAATTACATATTAAAATACATTTAAAAACATTAGTTTTAAATAGTAAAAATATTTCAGAATGTAATGTAATGTTTTGCTTTACTTTGGATCAAACAAATGCACGCTTGGTGACTTCATTAAAAATCTTATACTGTTGTAAAGATAAATAAATTTGTAAAGATAGCCTAGCCTATATTATTATTTTATTTATTTATTTGCACCCAATAACACCCATTCAACATCTGCTTGCACATCAAAAAAGTATTATGTATCTGTGTACAAAAACACAACTGTGTAGCCTTTTGAGCTACCTGTATACCTTTTGAGCTACCCTGCTGAAAAAAGACCAGCCTTTGCTGGTTGGCTGGTCTTAGCTGGTTTAAGCTGGAGCTGATTTTAGCTGGTCTCCCAGCCTGGCCAGGCTGGAAAAGTGGACAAAACCCCTCTAAAAGCAGCCTACTGACCAGCTATGACCAGCTAAAACCAGTCAACCAGCCTAGGCTGGTTTTAGCTGTTTTTTTTTCACCAGGGGTAACATTGGGAAGTGTGTCTACTAGACTGCTAAAATGTAGTTTTGTTAACTTTTAAGAGTTACTAACTGTAGTTTCAGCTCTATAAAGCATTGCGCATTAGTTGCACATAAACCCAAAAGTTCACACAAATACAGCTTTAAAGGTCAGCAGGTCAAACATATTGTAGTGCAATATAAAAGGGCCCTAAGATAAATACTTACAAAATTTTGAAATCGTATGTCACAAACCTTCGAAAAGATACATTTGGTGCAAACTTCACAGAAGTAACAATATATATGTGCAACAGTACTGTTATGGACGCCATGTCAAATATTTGTCAGGGCAGCAATGAAGCAGAAATTAATGTTTTTTTTAATACCCGGAGCAGGTGTAAAGATGTCACTGTCCCTTTAAGAGACGCGGGCTGACTGAGCGCATATGCAGCGGCTCCCCGTCATCCTCACTGCTTCACTGAGACTCAGACACACAAGATCCGCTGGGATTCCTCCTGATATTCAGCATCCCGGTCGGAATGGAGATGTTGAATAGTCGACTAAAATAAGGAAAAGTCCTCGCAGAGATCAAGATGGTGTCGTGGATCATTTCGCGGATGGTGGTGTGAGTGTCTATGCGGCGGCGGGCGCGTGTGTGTGTGTGTGTGTTTGTGCTGTGTGTTGCTGCGGATACATGACGCTTTTCAACGGAAATAGAACATATTGCTTATTTTTAATTAAAATCATTTGATATAAACATTTAAAGGGATTTAAATTCATTCGGCTACTCCATAAAGGGTTAAAGTAATCATACAAAGCGATGACTTCATCCAGACGAGGGTTCACCGTCTGTGTTGCTTGTTGTGTGCATGATTTTCACCTAGAGCAAAATGCCCTGTGCATGATATTGTGACTTAATGTAGGCCTGTCAAACATCTCAACAGAGGATAAGAAATATAGAATAGTTGTTTGAAAACATATAGGCATGCCAGCTGTTGAGTGTGTGTGTGTATATAGCCTATTACACCCATCATATCCTCTTCCTATGCTGATGTCATCGTACTTAAAAATGATTTTTAAATCACAAAATGTGATCAGAGACTACTGAGATTTAATGAGAGTTTTCTGTGAGAAGGCCTAACCTTACCTGCCTATTTGATTTGTCCCTACTGGTAATGTTACATAATGTAAAGGAGGCCAATATGGTAGATATGACTCACACATTTATGTTTGGGTCTCAGATGGGCTCCTAGTGGGATTTACAGTTAGGTGACTTCGATTCGCATTGATTCCCCGACTCGGATTACTAACTTCCTGATTCATTGATTAGCTCAAACACTCAGGCCTTGCTCCAAAATGCATGTGCATTTCAAAGAATGCATGAGCAGAGCACAAATGGGAGAGGTTGAATTCGTCATTATGATTTTGGATCTAGGCCTTAGAAACAAGCATCAGGTATCATTATTGAGGTTTTGCTGAATCTCATGGAATGCTCTTTGCTGTGGCTTTAACTGTGGTGAGCAGATGCATTATGGGAGGCAGGCTAACAAATGGGACGGAGGGCATGTGGTCTGCCACGCGCCAGTTTGCCTCGCTGTCCTCGTGCTTCATTATGCATTAAACACGGTGCACAGTCTATATAAATGTGTGCATTTAATATAATGTTGAAGTGGAGATTTCTAGCTCAGTTTATGAAAAAAAACCTCATTTTGAGAAACTGGCCTTTAAACATGTAATGCAATTGAAATCTGTGCAAATAGATAAAGTGAAATACATTTTGGATGTTTTATTTCCTCCACTAGTCTCAAGCAATACTATTTGGAATGCCAAATGACCTAAAATCTCAAAAATGAGCAGTGCATGCAAAAACTTGTGTGATCAGGACGCACTCATGCAAGCTGTCTGCAGCGCATGCAGTGGGTAGGTGTGGTCATGTCCCGTATTCTGACATCCACTGGATCTGCCATTGCAGAACATTCAGCTTTTGTCACATCAGCACAAAACGGCATGTTTGTGTGTGTGGGAGCACGAGTGAACGAGAGCACGTGTCTGAGTGCATGCTGCACATGCAGGGCATCTGCGTCTAATCTGGTTTCTTTGTGTGCACATCCGTCTCGGTGCGCTTTGACTCCTTTTCATAAATGATTCACTTGTAATGACTCTCAGATTCAGAGTGTTTGCTTTCAGTAACGTCATCAGGCATGATTGTGTAGGGCTGGGATACGTTTTATGGGTTTGCTTTTCTCTGAAGTACAGGTCTGGCTATTTTGATCAGACACCACCAGTATATTAGATGTGTGAATCATAAACTGGATTAGAATGAACCGGAGATATCTATCCTATCATTAACACTTACTGTAAATAGGCAGGCTTTTAAGTGTTGTAATTGTTTGCTTTACCTTGAGGTAGTGGTGAAAGTGAAATTGTAGATGCTGAAGTAAGGTGGTAATGGTAAGATGAGCTTGTTGTGTGTAATAAGAGTTTTTTTCTCTCTGCAGCCTGGCCTTCGGGACCCTCTACCCAGCCTATTCCTCTTATAAGGCCGTGAAGACGAAAAACGTCAAGGAATATGTGAGTGTTTCGGTGTAGATTCAATTAGACTGATATTTGACTCTTTTGTAAAGTTGTAGTGAGCAGGATTTATTATATATGGGGCATCAAAAATTATTTATTAATACAGGGCACTTGCTCTTCATAATTAAGGTACAAAACAATGCTAAAATCTCATTAATAAAATAAATAAATAATAAAAAAAATGATTTGGTCCCCTGCTGATTTTGTACGTTTGCCCACTGACAACGAAATGATCAGTCTATAATTTTAATGGTAGGTTTATTTGAACAGTTAGAGACCGAATAACAACAAAAAAAAAATCCAGAAAAATGCATTTCAAAAAAGTTATAAATTGATTTGCATTTTAATGAGTGAATTAAGTATTTGACCCCTTTGCAAAAAATGACTTAGTACTTGGTGGCAAAACCCTTGTTGGCAATCACAGAGATCAGACGTTTCTTGTAGTTGGCCACCAGGTTTGCACACATCTCCGGAGGGATTTTGTCCCACTCCTCTTTGCAGATCCTCTCCAATTCATAGGCTGACGTTTGACCACTCAAACCTTCAGCTCCCTCCACAGATTTTCTGTGGGATTAAGGTCTGGACTTTAATGTGCTTCTTTTTGAGCCACTCCTTTGTTGCCTTGGCCATGTGTTTTGGCTCATTATCATGCTGGAATACCCATCCACGACCCATTTTCAATGCCCTGGCTGAGGGAAGTAGGTTCTCACCCAAGGTTTTCACCCCGTCCATCGTCCCATTGATGCGGTGCAGTTGTCCTGTCCCCTTAGCAGAAAAAGACCCCCAAAGCATAATGTTTCCACACCTCCATGTTTGACGCTGGGGATGGTGTTCTTGGGGTCATAGGCAGCATTCCTCCTCCTCCAAACACGGCGAGTTGAGTTGATGCCAAAGAGCTCGATTTTGGTCTCATCTGACCACAACACTTTCAGTTGTCCTCTGAATCATTCAGATGTTCATTGGCAAACTTCAGATGCGCCTGTACATGTTTTCTTGAGCAACTCCACAAGGTGAGATCTTGCATGGAGCCCCAGGCCGAGGGAGATTGACAGATATTTTGTTTCTTCCATTTGCGAATAATCACACCAACTGTTGACCAAGCTGCTTGGCGATGATCTTGTAGCCCATTCCAGCCTTGTGTAGGTCTACAATCTCGTCCTTGACATCCTTGGGCAGCTCTTTGGTCTTGGCCATGGTGGAGAGTTTGGAATCTGATTGATTGCTTCTGTGGACAGGTGTCTTTTTTTATACAGTTAACACATTGAGATTAAGAGCACTTCCTTTAAGAGAGTGGTTCTAATCTCAGTTTGTGACCTGTATCAAAAAGACACCTGAGAGAGCCAGAAATCTAGCTGATTGATAGGGGATCAAATACTTATTTCACTCATTAAAATGCAAATTGATTTATAATTTTTTTGAAATGCGTGTTTCTGGATTTTTTTGTTGTTGTTGTTGTTCTCTCTCACTGTTCAAATAAACCGTCCATTAAAATTATAGACTGATAATTTTTCTGTTGGTGGGCAAATGTACAAAATGGCAGGGGATCAAATAAAATAAACATTTATATTATATTATAATATAATATAATATATTTTTTTCTATATTATTTCCCGTATTTTTTTTTATTTTTAGAAACAATCTTTATCTTGGAGTCTCAGGTGACTGGCTGCTATGGAAACCACTACGGCAGTGGTTTGCTCCCTCAGACACCATTTTTAGCATCTCTCTCATCTGTATTACAAACAGCACCGCCTTCCATTCATTTAGAAATGCTTAGTAAAAAACACTTCAGACATTTAATAACCTTTTATTCCTCTGTTGTCTTGTGGAGCTGAATTTATAAATGCACAAGTAGTTTTAGATGACCATAGTGATGTCATATCCTAATTACCAAATTGGATATTAATCTTATTGGCAGCACGGATGAAGACACAACTGGCAGTGTAGTGCAGTGATGCTTTTTTTTCATAAGGCAGTGATGCATAAGACACAAGGCTATATTCAGCAAGAACATGTGAGCTGATGCCATGATGTCATGTACACACGTGCTTGAATCTAACATCTGTATGTGTTTCTATCCTCAGGTGAAATGGATGATGTACTGGATAGTGTTTGCAATATTTACAACAGCAGAGACGATCACAGATATGCTTCTCTCTTGGTCAGTCAAATGTTAATGGCGGGTTTTGACTATTTCACATATATTTATCACGCTATATACTGTACATTTGACTTTTCACACATTTGAGCATCATTCTGAAGACATATTTCTACTTTTTTAATTTAAAATAAGCTTTTTTTTCTTTTAAAAGTGATGTTGCAGTCTTCTTCATCCTCGTTATTTTTGTTAATGGTTATTAATTTAATATATCTTTGATTGGTTTATTTGTTAAATGTTGATCTCCAATTTTCCAGGTTTCCATTTTATTTTGAGCTGAAGATTGCCTTTGTTATCTGGCTGTTGTCCCCGTACACTAAGGGCTCCAGCGTGCTGTACCGCAAGTTTGTGCACCCCACGCTCTCTAATAAAGAAAAGGTACAAATACAACTGTCCTCATTGAATATAATCAATCCACTGTTAAAAAATAGTCTTAACTTTTGAAATGCTAGCATTTCTAAACCGGTTTGCAAAAATTGTTTTCGAACAGGTTTCTTGAACACTCCGCCAATTAGAGAGTTAAGGCAGAGTAATGGATTTGTGTTGCATGACATATGTGTGTGTTACAGGAAATTGATGAGTACATAACCCAGGCTAAAGACCGCAGTTATGAGACCATGATGCGGTTTGGAAAGAGAGGACTCAACATTGCAGCCACTGCAGCAGTCACAGCCGCCACAAAGGTGAAATCACTGAGTGTTAGATGATGTATGTGTTTTTGGGTCAGGGCTTAATGGGGACAGATGGTCCTGGGCCAGTGTGAGGATTTTTTTTCCTTTAATTTTTTTTTTTTTAATAATAAATAATTCACTCTTAAATTCAGTCAAAACAGTAAAATTGTGAAAAATATTACAATTTAAAATAACTGAATATATTTTTTTAAAATGTAATTTATTCCTGTGATTAAAGCTGAATTTTTTAGCATCATTACTCCAGTCTTCAATGTCACATGATCCTTCAGAAATCATTCTAATATGGTGATTTGATTCTCAAGAAACATTTCTGATTATTATCAGTTTTAAAAACAGTTTAATATTTTTGTGGAAACCATAATACATTTTCAGGATTATTTTGACAAATAGAAAGACATTTTTGTTCAACTTAATGTGTTTTTAATTATTAATTAATTATTAATAATTAATAGTTCTAAAGTGAAAGCAGATTTTTTTATATATATATATACACTACCAGTCAAAAGATTTTTTTTAAAGTCTCTTCTTGTTTGTGATCTAAAGTAAAGGAAAAACAGTGAAATTTTGAAATATTTTTACTATTTAAAATAACTGTTTTGTGGTTGAATATATTTTAAAACGTAATTTATTCCTCTGTTCAAAGATACATTTTCAGTGTCATTACTTCAGTCTTCAGTGTCACAAGATCCTTCAGAAATCGTTGTAATATGCTGATTTGCTGCTCAAGAAACATTTTGTTTTAATTATTATTATTATTATTATTATTATTATTATTATCAATATTTAAAACGGTTTAATTTTTTTCAAGATTCTTTGATGAATAGAAAAATCCAAAGAACAGCATTTATCTAAAATAAAAAGCTAATGTAACATTATACACTATCATTCAAAAGCTTGGAAAGAAATGATAGAAATTAATATTCTAATTTTATTTAGCAAAGATGCTTTAAATTGATCAAAAGGGATGATAAAGACATTTTATAATGTTACAAAAGATTTCTATTTCAGATAGAAAGTTCAGAAGAACAGCATTTATTCATCAGAGAAACCTGAAATTCTACTCGGCTGTTTTCAACATAATAAAAATGTTTTTTGATCAGCAAATCATATTAATAAAATAATTTCAGAAGGATCATGTGTCTGGAGTAATGATGCTAAAAAACACTGAAATCACAGGAGTAAATTACATTTTAAAATACAGTCATGGACAAAATTGTTGGCACCCTTGGTAAATATGGGCAAAGAAGGCTGTAAAAATAAATCTCCATTGTTTCTCCTTTAGCTCTTTTAGTCAAAAATTCAGCAAAATTCAAACATTTCATTAAACTTAAACAATTTAAAGTGAGGTGGAATATAACTTTATGAAAAAATGTTTTTCTCAAATACACCCTGGCCACAATTATTGGCACCCTTAGAAATTCTTATAAGTAAATTATCTCCTAAATATATTTCCATTGAAATTTCCAATTTCTTAGCACACCAAGGTGACTGGAAACATGATGTTGTCCAGTCATGACGTCTTGGTGCGCAGATGAATAAATATTAGTAACACAAAGCCCAAACCAACCTAATCATTCATCACAATGGGTAAAACCAAAGAATATACTTCTGATGTACAGCAAAAGATTGTTGATCTTTACACAATACAAAGTGGCTTTAAGAAAATACTTAAAACATTAAATATTCTCATTTCCAACATCAGGGAAATAATTAAGAAGTTTTAATGGACTGGAGATGTTAAAAATCTGCTTGAAACATGATGTGTGTCAATATTGTCTTAATGTGCAGCATAGAGAACAATTTAAGTGGCCAAATACTCTTCAAAGATCACAGATGGAAAATTGCAGAAATCAGTTGAATTTTAGTGTCAGAAAAAAAATATAAAAAATAAAGGAAAACTGCACCTCCATCACAACAAGTCATTTCAGACACTGTTCAAGAAACAAATCATCTGCTCTCATGCAAAAACAAACTCCACCACATTAATTTACCATACTGGAACTTCAGCCAGGACTGGCTTTTATTGCCATATGAAATGAGAATAATTTTTTTGGAGCTAGAACACATTGAAGGTTTTGTGCACACAGGGATAAAAAAGTGCCCCATGTCCACATTTAAATATATCACCAGATGTTCTTTTTTTGGACCTAATTTTACACCAAAGGTCCTAGACATCTTGTTCAGATACATGCCATCATGTTTTATATCAAATACCAACAGATAAAAGAGGTAAAACTGACTTGCTCAGTTAGAAATATTATAATGGGTCATGGTTAGATCTTCCATCTTCACATTGATTCAAAACAAACATCAAAATCAACACAAAAACTGGTCACTGAACACAAAATCAAGATTCTGCCATAACCATCCCAATTCTCTGACCTGAATCCTATGGAAAATGAGTGGGATAAACTGAAGAAGAGTGAGCACCAACATTTGAAGGATCTGGAGAAATTCTGTATGGAGGAATAGTCTAAAATCACTTGCCATATATTCTCAAACCTCATCAGGCATGAAGGGGAAAAAATCAGAGCTGTTTTTCATGCAAATGGAAGTTGCAGAAAGTTTTGAATACAAGGGTGCCAATAATTATGGCCAGGGTGTATTAGAGAAAACCATTTATTTCATAATATTATATTCCCCCCACTTAAATTTTTTTTATCTTTAATGAAATGTTTGAATTTTGCAGATTTTTTTGACTAAAGATCAACAGGAGAAACAATGCAGATTTATTTTTACAGCCTTCTTTGCCCATATTTACCAAGGGTGCCAACAATTTTGTCCATGACTGTATATTCAAATAGAAAACATATTTTACATAGTAAAACATTTTAAAGTTGTATTGTTTTGCTGGACTTTTGATCAAGTAAATGCAGGCTCGGTGAGCAGAAGAGACTTCTTTTAAAAAACATACTGTGCAAAAACTTTTGACTGGTAGTGTATATATTGTGTAAAGCGAAAGAAAAATATGTCCATTTATTATGCATAGTGTAGGGCTGGGTTCACTTTTCAGTACACATTTGTCTTTTATTGAAACTGTCCAAAGAACTTCATTGTCAAATGTACTAGTATGCTATGATTGTTATGTGCCTTGAATAAGATTATGCATTTGTAATATTTGAGTCTTTTGTGTTATTAAACTGCAGGGTCAGGGTGTGTTATCAGAGAAGCTGCGCAGTTTCAGCATGCAGGACCTGACTCTGATTCAGAACGAAGATGAGCTGCAGCTGGACGGAGCAGACGACACACACACCGCAGCCACTCTACCTCGGGCTAAAACAGTCACGCGCACAGGTAACATACGACTACCGTCCTAACAAAACCTGCACGCACAATCTAACTTTATAGGCCACGTTCAAACAGTCAGTGTTTACGAACAGGTGTGACTCCCTAAATCTAATCCTGTAAATACAGTTGCAGACAAGTGAGGATTGAAAAATAACCAAAGTTAAGTAACAGAAGTAAATCTGCTTCTTAAGGGGATAGTTCAGCTAAAAACAGCTGAAAAATTGATGTTTATCTGCTTACCCCCAGGACATCCAAGATGTAGGGGACTTTGTTTCTTCAATAGATCATAAACAAATATTTTTAACTCAAACCGTTGCAGTCTGTCAGTTATGTAATGGCAGTCAATGGGTTTGAGAGTCAAAAAAACATACACAGACAAAACCAAATTAAACCCTGCGGCTTGTGACGATACATTGAGGTCTTAACACAAGAAACAATCGGTGGATCAGAGGTAAAAAATGATATAAATACTGTTCAGTTTCTTGCACAGACCAATTGTTTTGTGTCTTAAGACCTCAATGTATCGTCACGAGCCGCAGGGTTTAATTTGGTTTTGTCTGTGTATTATTATTATTATTATTATTTTTTGACTCTCAAAGCCGTGGGTCCCATTGACTGCCATTATATGACTAACAGACTGCAACGGTTTGAGGTAAAAATCTTTGTATGTGTTCTACTGAAGAAACAAAGTCACCTACATCTTAGATGCCCTGGGGGTAAGCAGATAAACATCAAATTTTCATTTTTGGGTGAACTATTCCTTTGATACCTGTTACTGTAGTGACAGATAACTCTAGTTAATATGAGCTCATATTTATTACAGTCTGTCCTGTTCAAACACACACACACATGCAGGTCAGTGAGGTGTGTATGTGTTTGCTGACTCATTGAAAGCCGCTCTGCAGGCAGCCATTGTCTCGGCCTGTTTATAATGCTGATGCTGTGACCAGCATGTGATTCAGCTGCCTACTGGCTGAGAGAGAGGAGGGGTCAATCTGCTGGGGTTTGTTCATACGCAATTGCACAATGCTTTTCATTTGTTGGATGAGTTTCAGTGCTCTTTCAAGCAGTTGTGGACTATGCAGAGTTTGGCCTCTTTAAGTACCGTGACGTCATGAGACTTGCAAGTCGCTGAAGGTCTTGACCCCGTGTGAGGCTTTACAGCAAACATAAAGAAAGTCTGTGGTAGAATCATTAAGAGTTCCTCAGAGGTGATCATTTCAATAATGAGATGTGATTTTATTAGCCCTCAGAGCTCCTTCATTGAATTACAGAGCGTCAGAGATACATTGTGAATGGACAAGCAAAAGGCTCTTCTAAAGAAGTCTTTGTTTCCAAGGCTTTGAATGAGGTTTGGCAAGCTTTAAATGTCAGGGAGAGTCCGTTCACACCACAGTGCCAGAGAGCAAGTGATCACACTGGAAGACAAATTTTATGCTTGTATTTGATTTGGTGGATTCGTTTTATTTTATTCACATGAGCTCTTAAAGGAACAGTTCACCTAAAAATCAAAATTCTGTCATTAATTACTCAGCTTCATGTCGTTCCAAATCGGTAAGATCTTCGCTCATCTTTGGAAGACAAATTAAGATATTTTTGATGAAATCCAAGAACTTTCTGATCCTGCATAGACAGCAACAGGACTATCACATTTTGTTCTTTATCTGACACAATTGTTTTGTTTTCCAGTAAAAATGTATGTCCAATTTATTTTCACATATGTGACCCTAATAGGGGTGTGCGATATGACGATTTTTGATCGTGGACGATTAAAATGTCTCCACGATCTGCTTTTGAATAAATATCGTAGTATCGTGCTACAGTGTGCCTCCGTCTTAATATACTGTACATTCACTCACGGGACACTGCACTTATTCATATTCGCGATCACAAAAGTACATTATTTGAATGTGCTTCAAAGTCTTGCCGGTAAAATAACGCCATTTGGTCCGCGCGCTGTTCTGGCATGCGCTTCATGAGCGCGTAAACCTGAAGCACGTGCGCTAAAAGCCTGTCAAACAGCACCTGATTACTAAACTGAGCTATCTTTGGCGTTTAATTTGCTTATACTGTCAAAAACACGCAAGGATTACATATAAACACAGTCGGTTGTCTAAAGTGAAAGTAAACAGTTAAGAGAAAAACGGATGCGCGTCTGTATAGATGCGTGCAGCTCTGCGACAGAGCTAAACATGCTGTCGATCGTCATTAAAGGGACAGTACACCCAAAAATGTTGTCACTCACATGTCCTAAATCTCTATTAATTTTTTTTTTTTCTTGTGCTTAACACAAAAGAAGATATTTTGAAGAATGTGGGTAACAGTAGCTGGTCCCCACTGACTTAAAATAAATAAATAAAATATATGGAAGTAACTGGGGACCCAGCAACTGTTTGGTTACCCACATTATTCAAAATAAGTTTTATGTTCAGCATGTTTTATGCTTAAAAAATGCGAGAGTGAGTAAATGATGACAGAATTGTCATTTTTGGGTGATGATACACTAATAAAACAAAACACAAAGGAAAATCACTCACTGCTCTTGACTGAAGAACTTCAATACAGTTGCTTTAAATGTTGCTTCTATGTATAATTTATGTATATAATGTATATAGTGTTTTATTTTTATATTTGTTAATTAAATTTCTTGAATGCTACTGATAAATACATGGACTGTACCTGAAAATTAAAGCACTGTTTGTTTTATTTGTATAGTATGTGTATTTGTAACATGTAGCTTATCTTTGTTCTTATTTTTTAAAAACAAAGAAAATAATGACAAAGATTTTTTGTCTTCGCCCACTTTGGCTTAAATATCTGCCATTCTTTTTATTTTATATTTTGTTACCTTGTAAGGTTTTGGTTTTAAAATAGAAAAATTAATTTGGCTGTACTACTCAGACAACTTGTAAAAAAGTAAAACCAACATGACAAAGAATCGTGATAAAATCGTGAATCGTGATATTTCTTGAAAAAATCGTGATATGATATTTTTACCATATCGCCCACCCCTAGACCCTAAACCACAAAACCAGTCATAAGGGTCAATTTTTTTTTAAGCTGAATAAATAAGCTTTCCATTGATGTATGGCCCGAAATAAAACTATTAGGATCTGAAGGTGCCTTTAAAGTTGTCCAAATGAAGATCTTAGCAATGCATATTACTAATCAAAAATTAAGTTAATATATTTACGGTAGGAAATTTACAAAATATCTTCATGGAACAGGATCTTTACTGAGTACCCTAATGATTTTTGGCATAAAAGAAAAATGAATTATTTTGACGCATACAATGTATTTTTGCCTATTGCTATAAATATACCCGTGCTACTTAGGATGGTGGCCCCAGATCTAAATTGAAACTGTCAGAATAAATAATAACAAAGAAAAAAATCTGACATTCATCTGTGGTGAGAATGTAGCTTGAGAGACCTACTCAAAATTTGGCTATCCAAGTAATTTAACTTAAACTAAATGAATCCAGTAAAGCACATGCTGCAGAGTAGAAAGTAATATGATGTCTAAACTGTGTCCATCTTTATTTTCTTCAGTTCGTGCCACACCCATACCGGCTGACACTGAAACGCAGCACAGCTCTCGCTCTGATGACCAGTCAGATAGCAGGACGGAGCATTCAGATGAAGATGCCGCAGATAAGGCCCCCAAACGCACCGTAAGCACCAGAGCAGTCAAGAAACCAGCTGCTGCCAAGACAGAGGTACACAGTTCATTTGCTGTTTATTTCCCCCACCTTCTTTTTTTATTGGACTCATGGACACACTAATTATGCAAGAATGATATATTCAGATTTTAATGGGGAAGTATGAGAAAATAGACTGTATTATTTAAAGCACTTGGTTTTGTTTGTGACACTTGGGATTGTTTAGGATTTGTCTGGAAGATGCAGTATTCAAGAAAGCAAAAATGTTTTTAACTAGAACATCATCCATTATTTGCTAGGGATGGGACGATAAATCGATTTTCTTTGGTCGATTCTAAGATCTTCAGAATGCATCGCGTTTCTCTTTGGAATCGATTCTGAGTTTTGATTTTAACAGCAGATGGCGCTCTAATCTAGTTTTTATTCGCACACTTAAAGGGGTCATTGGATTCCCATTTTCCACGAGTTCATATGATTCTTTAGGGCCTTAATGAAAAGTCTATAATATACTTATAAAATTCTCAATAGTAGTGTAAAAAAACACCCTTTTACCTTGTCGAAATCAGTTCTGCAAAAACTCAACTCATTTTATTGCATGGTCCCTTTAAATGCAAATGAGCTTTGCTCGCCCCGCCCCTCTCTGCCTGGGATGATGAGCCTTAATGTTTACTTTAGCCGCATTTAGTGGTGAAACTTGCCAACAAGTACATTATTAAGAAAGGCCATTTGCAAAGATGCATAAAAACCCTTATACTCACTTCTGCTGTGGGTGAAGCTGCATCAGGAACAATTCGCACAAACATAGACTCATATGTAGATCGAGATCGGCGCTTTCCCTTTCAAAAACGAAAGTAACGTTATTCTCTGCATCTTCAGCGGCTCATATGTCGGGAGTAAATGACTGCTATGTTCATTATTACATCCAACAACAGAACACCTCAATCACTTAATCTGAGACGTTCTTGTCTTCCTCTGCACCCGAGTCACACAATGACGATCGGAGTTGGACTGTTTCAGCTCGGTCAGGGCGGGTCTAAGGTAAGGCGCTCATGTCAATCAACTATCGTGGGAGCGTCCTCTGTCGGTGTGCCGTCACAACGACAAGAAGCTTAGAATGACCTGATTTTTAAAAAGAAGATATTACTTTTAAAGATTAAAAAAATACCTCTGGGTGGATTTGTATCATTGTAGGGTGGTTGTGTATACAAACTGCCAACACACATTAATGTTCAAACACCATGTAAAAGTTAGCTTTGCATCCGATGACCCCTTTAAACACTCACTAAGAAGAGTGCTGAAGAGCACTTGTTCGCTTCAACCTTTTCGAATTGTATGAATGGTTATTTTAGGTTCAAGTGTGCGTAAGGATTTGGAAACAAGCAGAGCACGGCTGTTTCTAAAGTTTCTGAATAGTTTTTAGAAAGAATCGATGTTCAGCGTTGCAATGATTTATCGTCCCATCCCTATTATTTGCTTGTACTTTTACCTTCTATCTCTTGCTTTCCTAGGGATTTTATATATTCCGCTATAAGCCCTTTAAGTTAATGTGGAGAATTCTAAAATAAACTGCTGAAATGAGATGGAGTAAAATATTGCATTGATGTTTTGTTTTATTAAAGGGTTAGTTAAAATTAAAATTCTATCATTGATTACTCACTCTCATATCGTTCCAAACCTGTAAGACCTTTCATCTTCGGAACACAAATGAAGAGATTTATGAAATCCGAGAGCTCTTTCACCCTGCATAGACAGCAAGGGTCCTACCAAGGTCAAAGCATGGAAACACAGTAAGGACATTGATAAAATAGTCCTCAGTGGTTCAATCGTAATTTTACAAAGCTACAAGAATACTTCTTGTGCACAAAGAAAACAAAAATAACAACTTTATTCAACAATTCTTCTCTTTTACGGCACCCTAGCGCCATTATGGAGAGTATCGTTCTTTGGGCACAAAAAGTATTCTCATGACTTTGTAAAATTACAGTTGATGTCACATGGACTACTTTAACGATGTCCTTACTGCATTTCTGTGCCTTGGTAGGACCCTTGCTGTCTATGGAAGGTCAGAGAGCTTTTGGATTTCATCAAAAATACCTTGTGTTCTTAAGATGAACAAAGGTCTTACAGGTTTGGAACAACTTGAGGGTAAGTAATTAATGGCAGAATTTTCATTTTTGGTTGAACTATCTTTTTAACTTATTTTGTCACTAGTAGTTGTAATGTGCTTACCAGTCTTAATGCAAGCGAATCAACAACTCTCTTAAGAGTTCTCTGAAACACAATGCATTCAGAAAGCATTCAGACCCCTAATTACATCAAATTTTATGTTTTTTTTTTTGTTTTGTTTTTTTGAAAATAACCGATCGTTTTGCTAGATAAGACCCTTCTTTCCTCGGCTGTGCGTTTAGAGCCATTTGAAGCTGCCTTTAAGGAGAACTTTGTCCAGTCACAGGGCATTCAATCAAACATCCAATCAATGTAATCCAATCTCTGGAGAGACCTGAAAATGGCTGTCCACAGATGGTCTCCATTCAACGTAATAGAGCTTGAGATGTGCAAAGCCTCTTGCATATTACCAACAAGAGTTGATACTATAATCGCTGCCAAAGGTGCTTCATCTAAGCACTAAAGTTAAAGTTCTGGCAACTTATGCCAATGTGGTTTTGCTTTGTCATTTTGTCATTATGGAGTGTAGATACTAATAGAAAAATACTAATTTAAAGCAATTTAACATAAAGGTCCAGTCGCATTTGCCATTGTTCTTTCTTTCTTCAGTCGTAAAGATTCGTAAGGATTTCTCTCCATACAATGGATATGTATGGTGCCCCCAAGTTTGTACTTCCAAAATGCTGTTTAAACGCAGCTTCAAAGGAGTCTAAACGATCCCAGCCGAGGAAGAAGGGTCTTATCTAGCAAAACGATCAGTTATTTTCGAAACGATTGACAATTTATATACTTTTTAACCTCAAATGCTCGTCTTGTCTAGTCATGCTTAGTCTGTGTAATCTGGGTCAATACAGTTAGGGTATGTTGAAAAACTCCCATCACGTCTTCGTCTTCAACGTCCTACAATGCTGTTTTACCTTTTTTTGTAAAGGGAATTTGGTCTTTGTATGTTCACTTTGTAAACACTGGGTCGGTACATCTGCAGCAATGTAGGACAATTCTGAAGTTGGAAAAGAAAACAAGATGGGAGTTTTTCGACATGGCCTAACTTTATTGACCCGAGCATTTGAGGTTGAACAGTTGTCAATTTGTTTTGAAAATAACCGATCGTTTCACTAAATAAGACCCTTCTTCCATGGCTGGGATCATTTAGAGCCCTTTTAAACTGCATTTTGGAAGTTCAAACTTGGGGGCACCAATCCTGAAATGTTTTCCTCAAAAAACACAATTTCTTTACGACTGAAGAAAGAAAGACATGAACATCTTGGATGACAAGGGGGTGAGTACATTATCTGTAAATTTTTGGTCTAAAAGTGAACTAATCCTTTAAGGCTTAAGGCTGCAACACAAAACGAAAGGGTCTGAAAACTTTCTGAATACACTTCAGTCTGTTACATCATCCCACATGAATGTAAACCAGAATGAGATATTCCTGTTTATTTTCTGTATACACATTTTTCCATGCCTTCGAGTGTGTGCTGTCATGAGCACATGCCTTCACTTTGAGAAGGTCTTGTTACAACCATAAAAGGTATTAATACTCTTTTCTTTTTCTCTCTCTATTTTTTTTCTCTTGCCACCATTTCCTGCTGTCATCCCCAGCAGACCACCAAGACAGTGAAGAAACCGCCAAAGAAGAAAACAACCACCACCACCACCACCACCACGGCCAACAACAATGCTGAATCACCATGAGTCACATTACGTTTATCTATCTCTGGACAACACACACATTCACCTGCTTTCCCATACTAACATTAGTGCTCTTCGCTTTTACAAATACATTCTTACAACTGCAGATACACATGTAAGATGCATCGCCTGAGGCTGTTTTTATCTAGTAGGTTTAATGCGGTGAAGAAGTTAAGATGTACATTCATTTTCTGTTATCATTCCTGTAGGCCTTAATATTAGAGGGCATCTCTGTGAAGCATGAGATCAGAAAGCAGTGCCTGCACATGAACATGCATCAACACGTCTAAGCATAACTGTCTCTGATAACCACAGAATCCCTCTCAGAGCTTCACGTTTTCCATAATAGAGGCCAATTCCACTTTTTTTTTTTTAGCATGTAGGACACACACTATGGGACGAGCAAGAATCGGGAACAGAAAAATCAGCCTATTAAATGAATAGTACAGCGTCTGTAGAGAGTTCTGGAGTCGCCCAAAGCACTTCTGTTCTCATTCCGGGTCACAAAACATCCCGTGCCCGGGATTTGTTGTGAATATTCATGATCAAAGAGGTCAGATGTCTACTGGAAGCTGCAGGCACTCAAACGCTCTTGCCGTTAATGGCGCTTTTGTTGGCTGGGGCTGGAGGCGTTCAGCGCACATGAGCTGTCCCTTGTGCTAATTTTACATTCGTGTAGCGTACTGTTACACATTTTGAACATTATGAGACATTTATCCAAGCGCTAGATGAGATAGCAGGTGTCATCTGGTGTTTTGGTAGGGCGCAAGATGAAAACAGAATCACATGTTGGCTAGTTAAAAGACAAGATTTGTCTGTCTTGAGTAATCGGTTTCTGAAGACTTTTGGTTTGAAGGACAGGCTTTGTGTTGTTGTGGCTTGCTTAGCGAACTCAAATATTTCATATCGGCTTGTATTAAAGGGATAGTTCACCCAAAAATTAAAATGCGATATTTATCTGCTTGCCCCCAGAGCATCCAAGATGTAGATGACTTTGTTTCTTCAGTAGAACACAAAGGAAGATTTTTAACTCAAACCGTTGCAGTCTGTCAGTCCTATAATGGCAGTCAATGGGCACCAAATCTTTGAGAGTCAAAAAAACATACACAGACAAAACCAATTAAAACCCTGCGGCTCGTGACGATACATTGAGGTCTTAAGACACAAAATGATCGAAATGTGCAAGAAATTTAACCGTATTTATATCATTATTTACCTCTGATCCATCGCAACGTTCAACTGTATTGAGCGGGTTCACAACTGCCGGACGTTGCGTAGATCAGAGGTTAATAAATATATAAATACTGTTCAGTTTCTGGAACAGACTGATCGTTTTGTGTCTTAACATCTCAATGTATTGTCACAAGCCGCAGGGTTTAATTTGGTTTTGTCTGTGTATGTTTTTTTGACTCTCAAAGATTTGGTGCCCATTGACTGCCATTGTATTCTGACAGACTGCAATGGTTTGAGTTAAAAATCTTTGTTTGTGTTCTGCTGAAGAAACAGTCACCTACATCTTGGATGCCCTGGGGGTAAGCAGATAAACATTACATTTTCATTTTTGGGTTACCTATCCTTTTAAAGTACTGAACAGACTCAGTTGGCAGGGCGCAACGCAAAGCATAGCATCTGCTGAGAGTTGGCAAATGATTCATAGTGGTGAAATGGTCAACCCTCATTGTTGAAAATCATCTTAAAAGGTGCTTTTAGAAAATATGCTGGCTTAAAACTCTCTGGTTCTTTTAAAAAAAAAGTCATCTTTCTTTTCTAAATTGGATCCAAGTTCATTTGAAACTGCATGTAGCCCGTAATCCAGATGTGGGCAGTTGTGTTTCCCAGCACAGCTGTTCAGAATTGAAGGATCTTAACTTCACTTGCAGTTTGAAGGACTGTTTGCATTGCAACATGCAATACCACTGAGAGCTGGTAGGGGGCGCTAGTGTATAGGAAAAGAGCACAGTGCTCTTTTGAATTATAATGTATTGAAATCATTTGTTAATTAGCTGAAATATGACCTGAAACGTGTTCATTTGTATAATAATATTGACTGTACAAAATGTCTGCCTTACTCTGATAGGCTTTTAAGTTTTTTTCTTTTTTGAGGTTTACATTTATTTGTCACTTTACTAGGGTAAGATGTACAGAAACGTTTTTTTTTTTGTTTTTTGTAAAAAGTGCTGTTTGTTTTGTGCATATTCGTGTGGTGTTTTAATTAACTTCTCTTTGCCTTTTTTTGTATAAATGTGAGACATGCTATTTGGTCTGAGGAAGAAAAGGGGACGGTTGCGTGTGAGAAGGATTGATGATAATTTTACAGTTCATTTTAACATATGCCAGTCAATTAGTACAGTAGTTATTAGCAGAGATGTTTCTGTAGAAACACTCGGTTTAGAAATAACATGCGCTGATGCAGTCGTCATGACACATCGTCATCTTTAATTCTTGGCAACTTGACATTTTCTGTGTCTCTTGAGTAATTCCGTTTTTAAAAAGAATCTTTATTTGAGAGTTTTTTTCCTTTTAATTAAATGCTGGTGTGGTTGATATTCACCAACCCACACAAAGATGACAAGTCAGTCTCACTTCTCATTCTTTCTTTGTTCCATACTGTTTTTCGCTTCTTTTCCCCCTTTGTTCTGTTTCTTATTTGCATAACTAAAAATGACAATAACTTTGTTTTTGTTTTTATTCGCCAAAGCCCACACTGAGTGAGACGTGACAATTTGAACATATTTTTCTTTTGTATTTTCTGTCATGTGTTGGAAATTGCTATTATTGCATATACAGATTTGAGCTGTGAGAGGATAGTCAACATTAATATATTGTTTGTGCCAATTCTCAATGCTCTTAATATATTAAAAGAATGAAAAAGAACGAGATTGCTGCTAAGTGTGTACTAACTGACCTTGAATTATTATTCAATAAAATGCAATTACATCCCTGATGGATTATTCATTTAATTGTCATTAAGTGCCTAGTTTTAACTACTTTTGATTTCTTTTTCTTCCTTCTTTTTTTTAAATGTGAAATGTACTAGGCCAGGGGTTTTCAAACCTGTCCTGGAGCCTCCTCTGCCCTGCACATTTTGCTTGTCTCTCTCATCTAATACACCTGATTCAAATCATCAGCTCATTAGTAGAGACTGCAAGACCTGAATTGGGTGTGCCTAATAAGGGAGACATACAAAATGTGCAGGGCAGGGGAGGCTCCAGGACAGGTTTGAAAACCCCTGTACTAGGCAATTGTATCTGGCAAACCTCCAGCAGAGCTCTAGTCTGTATTTATTTACTCCATGGTTTTGAGGGACATCATAAAGAGGTTTCATTTTGCTTCTTATGTCTGCTTATAAAGTTATAGAATACACACATCCCCTTTGTACAAGAGTAATAACTGTTCCACCTTTAGTTGTATTGACAGCAACCATAATTCAATATCCTACTTTAGTTTTTCACTGGAGGACAAAGAACTCCTCTTTCTCTTTTGCTTTAGTTTAAGAGTTCTAAATTCTCAATCTTAAACAGCTTCGGAATTTAAATGTTTATATTTATGTAAGATATAACCTATTTGGATTTAGGTTTTGCTTCAATGATGCATCTATATTAATGAGGGAAATAAATGGAAACATTTGCTAATTTAATTGTAAAATAGAAAAATACACAAATACAATAGATGTAGGGCTGCAACGATTAATGGAACGATGTTGTGAGGCGCGTTTAGTCAATGAAGCCGGTACTTTGGTTGGTAGTCCATCACGTGCGTTCAGCTGGAGCGGCAGTTAATACACACAGCCTTAAAGGTGCAATGTGTAATATTTAAGATGATCTCTAGATAGAAATGCAATATAGTATACATAACTATGTTTTCAGGGGTGTATAAAGACCTTACTTGATGAACCATTATGTTTTTATTACCTTAGAATTATCAGTTTATACCTACATAACACCGCGGGTCCCCTCACATGGAAGTTGCCGTATTGTTTCTACAGTAGCCCTAAACGGACAAACTGCTCTACAGATCACGTTTCATCACTGTTCTAGCGGAAAAACACAGACACAATGATGAACAAGTAACTGTAACATTCACAATGACATCGTTTTATTGAACTGTTAAGTAAATACAATTCCTTAATTTACGTTTTAAAAGAAACCTCATTACTCTTTGCTGTCTAAAACGACGACATCTTAATCCCGTGTGGGCCACCGTAGCTTCTGTAAAGGGAGGGGTGAGCGGTGAACGGGAGCCGTTGGTTGCAATTCACAACCTCACCACTAGATGCCGCAAAAATCTACACACTGCACCTTTAAATCACTGACAAGCCACGCCAAATCGCGCTGAAAATCGAATTCGAATGTATTTTAAGAATGTATAAATGATTTAATATCATGCTTACTGATATATACTGTATGTTAGTGAGGACACCCCTCACATTTCAGCAACCATTTTATTATATCTTCTCAATGGACAATACTATAGAAATGAAACTTGGATATATTTTAAAATAGTCAGTGTGCAGCTTGTATAGCAGTATAGATTGATTATCCCCTGAAAATTACTCAACATACAGCCATTATTGTCAAAATAGCTGGCAACAAAAGTGAGTACACCTTAAGTGAACTTGTCCGAAGTGTCAACATATTGTTATCTGGGTATGGAATTGACCAGAGCTGCTCAGGTTGTTGCTGGGATCCTCTTCCACTCCTCACGAAGCTGCTGGACGCTAGATACATGGTGCTTCTCCACCTTATGCTTGAGGATGCTCCACAGGTGCTTAATAGGGTTCAGGTCTGGAGACATACTTGGCCACCCCATCACCTTCACCTTCAGCTTCCTCAGCAAGGCAGTTGTCATCTTGGTGGTGTGTTTGGGATCGTTATCATGTTGGAAAACTGCCATTCTGCCTAGTTTATGGAGGGAAGGCATCATGTTCTGCTTCAGAATGTCCAGTACATAATGGAACCCATGTTTCCCTCAATGAACTGCAGCTCCCCAGTACCAGCAGCACTCATGCAGCCCCAGACCATGATGCTACCACCACCATGCTTAACTGTAGGTAAGACACAATTTTCTTAGTACTCCTCACCAGGACATGCTGGACACCATCTGAGCCAAACAAGTTTATCTTATAATCAGACCACAGGACATGGTTCCAGTAATTTATGCTCTTGGACATGTTGTCTTCAGCAAACTGTTTGCAGGCTTTCTTGTGAGACGATGCCTATGCAAACCGACTTGTGGTCTGAGCACTGACAAGCTGACCTTCTACTTCTGCAACCTTTAAAGCAATGCTGGCAGCACTCATGCATCTGTTTTTTGAAGCCAGGTTCTGCATCTGACGCACAGAACAAGTGCTCAAATTCGTTGATCGACCCTTGAAAGCCCTGTTCCGAATGGAACCCATCTTTAAAAACCTCTGTATGACCCTGACCACTGTAGTGTAACTCGGTTTCAGGGTGTTACTGAACCTCTAATATCCTTGGCCATCTTTGGTGCCAGGTGACGTCACCCATGCACAGTCGTTTGCATAAACACTGCCTCCAGTTCAACACATCGACAAATAGTCTTCTTCTCACAATAGGCACACAGCCATTCATTCACTTGATTAAGCTGAATGAGTGTCGCGTCACTGTGGTCAAAAGCAAATAGTAATTACAGTCACTGCCGCTATCTTGTCTACATTTACACTATACAGATGCGCATTCATTTTCTGACAAAGTTTATGCACTTGAGTCTGTCGTCAACAGGATAAGGCAGTGGAAAAAAGTTCGCTTTGACATGTTTGGTTTAAACAGCTCGTTTTGTCTTTGTACAGATATCAGAAGGATCCCAGAATTAGAAATATGTGGATAGTTTATTTTTAATGCCATCCTGGATGGTGTTTGAGGATTGGTCTGAGGATTTTGTTTTGTAAACGAGGCACAGTGTCATGGAGAGTTCACAAAGAAACCTTTGTTGAAAGATGAAGCAGTACTAGATCTGATTGCAGCTGCATCACAAACGGTAAGTAAATTATTTCATAATGCTTTGTCTGGAAATTACTGGTTTCTTTTCTTTTTTTAATCATTTTGTCAAAACACTCACATGCAGGGTGGGGGCGGGGCACTGATACTTTTTCCTATGTAATGACGTTAGCCAATCATATCATTGGCCGAATATTGAGAAGCCTTGAAGGATGAGGGTTGAAAACAACCTTTTTTTCCACATATTTGTTTTTTTGTGTGTGTGCAAAAAACTTTATTAACGTTGTAAGTAAACCTCAATGAACATTAAAATAATCAAAAATATATTTTGTCATGACCCCTTTAAAAATATATGTAAACTAAGTACTAAAGCCCACAAAACTCCAAACCTGTTAGCTCTGAGGTCCTTTGTATGCTAGCCCTGCTATAAAAAAAAGCTAAAACCAGCCTAGGCTGGTTGGCTGGTTTTAGCTAGTCATAGCTGGTCAGCAGGCTGGTTTTAGAGGGGTTATGGCCACTTTCCCAGTGTGGCCAGGCTGGTCAGGCTGGGAGACCAGCTAAAACCAGCTACTTCCAGCTTAAACCAGCTAAGACCAGCCAACCAGCCTAGGCTAGTTTTGGCAGGTTTTTTTTCAGCAGGGAGTGTACTCTTAAAAGTTAACAAAACTACATTTCAGCAGTCTAGCAGACACACTTTACAATTGTACTGTTTTCCAGAAGACAATTGGTTGACCTTGGTTTCGCACAGTGAACATTTTAAGGGCCTTTGCAATTCTGGCGAAATGCCAAGTTCTTAAAGACATTTTAAAACACTAAAGGTTTTTGTGAAATATTGGTAATGTGTAAATCTGTAATTATCTAATGACAGTAGGCTATTTATGCATTGACAATTACCTTCAAATACTAAATGTGCTGTGGAGCGGTGTAATGTTGCTATGGCTACAGTACCTCCTTAGACGAACCTGACTGTCTATTTAGCTCACTTTAACTTGAAACGCTGTTGAAAAGAGCTAATAAAATACACATTCGTAATTAAAAGCTTACTTTTTTTTAAATTACTTTTAAAATTACTTTTGCTTAATTTGTACAATGGACGTGTCACCTGTCGATGTGTCGAGGTGTTACCCTACTCTAGAGCTACTTGTCAGCATCCATGACCGGAACTGTAGTTTTTATCAATTATATATAGTCGTGGCATTAGACGTTGTCATAGACTCCTGAGAAAGTAATGGTTAAAAGAAGTCATGGATTCATAGTCAAAGAAGTGTTTTTGTCATAGATTACGGCTGTAGTGGTTTATTTGAGAGTTTTAAAATATTATTATCACAGACCAATACTAAGCATTGTCACTAGGTGGAGCAAGTAATCCAATAATATCATTCTGTAAACTGTGGGAGTTAATAGATAGATAATGACATGCAGCAAAAGCTTTAGTGAGCAGTAATGAATGTTATTGATGGTGTGCATCTCAAATCTCTGTAATGAGAAAGCTAATTATCTTTACCAATTAAAACCAGTTTAACTGTGCAAATAAACAATGAAGTAGAATGAAAGTGAAATAATGAATAACACTTTCAGTCAGGCACGTTTCAGATTGTGTTTTCTCCAGTCTGTCTCACAAGTGCACACATTAGCTTCACATGACACGTTACATGTTATGTTAATTATAGCACTTTTCTGTTTGTAAGATAGCAGCTTCTTTTACAGAATAGCTATCGAGGGCTATAAACTTCTAGTAATGACCTCAAACACCTTTTGTGTTTTTACACTTAAGATTATATCCATTAACTCTACTTTCAGGAAAAGTGCTTGTGTTTTATTGCATTCGTCATGTGTTTACGTGACCGAATGTGTTTATCTCATGCAGGCACACTGGTTAAAGCATGTCCCTAGTTGGTTACATAAGGCTCCGCAGTAATTGAATCTCATTAGTGCTGCAGTCCCGCACTGTGTGGGGTGATTCCTGGGACGTGGGCTGGTGTGAACCCCCAGATGAGGGGAATCCCTGAGTTTGCCCAGTGCTTGCATCATCTCTTCTCTCCTATAGGTTTGCCTCCTCTGCTCTCTGCTTACCTCTCCATGGCAGCAGGACGAGGGGTTGTTAGGTGGCTTGCTCTCCCTTTACTCTCTTGCTATTTTTTGCTCTCTCTGTTTCTTTCCCTAGAGACTGCGGAGTTTACACGGACTGTTCTGACGTCAGCAGGAGAAACCCTGTTACTCTGTCTCAGCTGGGCTCCGAAGAGGCCCACATAACGCCTCTCTCCCACTGCAATGAAAAAGCACATTTCTCACTGTATTTTGAACAGCTCATAGTTACTGTCTCTCTTTTCTATCTACCCTGTACATTTGTTGAAATACAATTATTTTTTGGAGGTGTGTACAGTCAAAAGTTTACATACATCTGCTAAATGTTAATTATTTTACCAAAATTAGAGAGATCATACAAAATGTATGTTATTTTTTATTTAGCACTGACCTGAAGAAGATATTTCACATACAGTATGTTTACATACAGTCCACAAAAGAAAATAATAGTCAAAAAATGACCCGTGATTTTTAATACTGTGTTGTTACCTGAATGATCCACAGCTGTTTTTTGTTTGTTTGTTTAGTGATAGTTGTTCATGAGTAGCCTGTTTATCCTGAATAATTAAACTGCCTGCGGTTCTTCAGAAAAAATCCTTTAGGTCCCACAAATTCTTTGGATTTTAAGCATCTTTTTGTGTATTTGAACCCTTTCCAACAATGACTGTATGATTTTGAGATCCATCTTTTCACACTGAGGACAACCGAGGGACTCACATTCAACTATTACAGAAGGTTCAAACACTCACTGATGCTCCAGAAGGAAACACAATGCATTTAGAGCCAGGGGGTGTAAACTTTTGAACAGAATGAAGATGTGTACTGTTTTTCTTATTTTGCCTAAATATCACATTTTTTAATTTAGTACCGCCCTTTAGAAGCTACAGAAGATACTTATATTTTTGCCAGAAGACAAAATAAGTTACATTTACCCTGATCTTCAAATTCAAAAAGTCTTTATGCATGGTGTTTCCTTCTAAAGCATCATTGAAAGTGTATGTAAACTTTTGAACAGGGTCATTTTTATAAATTCAACCATTATTTTCTCTTGTGGACTATATGTAAATGTCTTTCACGTGAAATATCTTACTTAGGTCAGGTCACTAAATAAAAAATAACATGCATTTTGTATGATCCCTCTTATTTTGGTTAAAATAATTAACATTTTGCAGATTCTGCAAGGTGTAAGCTATGTAAACTTTTGATTTCAACTGTATACTGTTCAAAATGAAGACATAAATGGCTGTTTCTGTTCGCAAAAAGTTAGTGGATCATAGTAGTTACATCCAGTGTTGGGGGTAACGCATTACAAGTAACGCAAGTTATGTAATAATATTGCTTTTTCCAAGTAACTAGTAAAGTAATGCATTATTTTTTAATTGACAAGAAAATAGCCAGTTACTTTACCCCCCATTTATTGATTAAAAGCTCTCCTGTCCCCATGTTGAGAGAAATCATGAGTAAGATGTTAGTTTAGTTCTAGAATAAAAGTGAACATGCAAAAAAACAGATACAGTATTCCTGTCTTTGACAGATGTCTTTGTTGCCGAACTTCGATGATCCAATTCACCCATACTAATAAGCAAAAATTACTCAAGATATAAACATTTGTTTTCCTTTTTTTATTGCTGAAGTGTTTTTTCTTCTGCATTCTATTGTACAGACATGAATTTACTTTTCTCTATGCCTGAGGCTTTTGGTGTGAAAAGGCTTGTACATTTGTCAAAAATAGAACTTTTTATAGTAAAAACAAACAAGCAAGCCCAGATTTAAAAAGTACCGCAAAAGTAACGTAATGCATTACTTTCCAAAAATGTACCTAAGTAACGTAATTAGTTACTTTTTTTGGTGAGTAACTCAATATTGTAATCCATTACTTTTAAAAAGTAACTTTCCCCAACACTGGTTACATCCACTAATACGACTTTTATTGATTCACAAAAGTTTTGCAGTTGCCACTTGTTTTGATATGTTAACGTCATTCAATGAAATGCATACATTTTTAATTGTGACTTAACTTTCCAGACTTTTGAGAACCTAAAAGTATAAATGGATTAAATGAACCCAGTTTGCTGGTTTCTGGAAACACATGGCTTCTGCATGACCAGCAGAGGGCCTTGTTTGACCAGGAATGACATTGAAGTCAGTCTGCATACAGCTAGCAAAACACCATTCCTGTTTGAGAAGTTTGCCGCTCCTGTCATTTTCATACTTCAAAATCTTGAAGGTTGAGGGTGAGGTACGAGAACAAGCATTATACATTCAATTATTATACATTTTGGTCTTAGTATTTGTTTAGGAAAACAAATGATAGGCTATTTCGCTGGTAGAACTATGATACACAGTTAAGCAACAATGTAATTTATTAGTTGCGAAACAAAGTAAACGACTGCTATAGTTTCCGTACTATTTCACAACGTAAACAAACTGTTGTTTGTTTGTGTACTTATTAATTTAAGCACCCAGTTGATATTGTGTAGTAGCCTACAGTATACATGATTAACACGTGATGTTTCTAAACATTTCACTGTTTACAACATGCTGAGTGACATATAACAGCAATGCTGACTGAAAACAATATTTTAGTTTCTCAGAAACCTAACACCTAAATTTACCTTAAACTATTCTGCTTCTGCTTTGCAAACACTGATACTTGCTTTAGGAATCTGGTTAGACCTTGTAACGTTTTTTTTTTGAGTTCTTGCTGAACAATTCAGCTTTATTCAAAGCCAAACGATCTTTGTGTCATTTGTGAAAAATAAATGATGTCAGAAGCATTTTAAAGCTTATCAAGCATTACTAAAACATTACATTTATAGTGAGTTTATTTCTTTGACTGGTTTACCAGCCTTTCACGCACAAGTGATTTTTATGTCATTTATCTTTAGTTTCTCACGGGAAAACAAATTTTTATCTGTGTGCCCGCCGCATGCTGTTTTTGTTTGGATCATGTCTAACGTTGGCGTTTCTCTTTCTCTCTTCCTTTCCTCTAGCTTTCTTTCCTCCGCCCCTCCATTCTTGTCCTCCGGTAGCCATAGCAACGTGTGCTGCGATGGTGCAGGGCCTCTGGCAGGTGACACAATGCGGCTAATTACTGGCACTTAGCTCAGCGCTAATTAAAGCGAGCTCAGCTAATCGGGGGGTCAAGTGGACCTGCTGATCCATCCATCCATCCATTGCTCCATCCATCCATCCTTACCTTTACCTTTAGCCTAAACTTCCCCAGCCCCTCCGAGCGAAGCTGTCTCTCTCTCTCTGTCTGTCTGTCTGTCTCGCTCTATCAGACAGCTGGCATCCACACAGGGGTTGAGGGTTTGACCTTCCTGCTCTCCAGGCTCTCTCAGCATCCGAGTAAACAGACAAATGAATCTCTACAAAGGTGAGGGTCAATTTATCTAATTTGGTCGAGGTTGGTCAGCCAAGATTACCTTGTCTCTACTGGGAGGAATACTTCTTTCTCTCTCGTTCTCGCTTGTTTTGTTTCTCCGGCCGTGACATTTCTCACGTGTTTTTGCTTTCATGTTCTGCGTTTCCAGCATCACACTTTCATTCTGCTCTGCAGCTCCTCTGCTTACAATGCTTTCTCTACTTTTCCCTTATAAAAAAGTATTATGGTACAGTGATGGTATCACATCCAGAAGGCCATGGTATCAAGATATAAGTGACCCTGGACCACAAAACTCTTAGTCTTAAGTAGCACGGGTATATTTGTAGCGATAGTCAAAAATACATTGTATGGGTCAAAATGATTGATTTTTCTTTGATGCAAAAAATCATTAGGATATTAAGTAAAGATTATGTTCCATGAAGATATTTTGTGAATTTCCTACTGTAAATATTTTCATTAGTAATATTCATTGCTAAGAACTTCATTTGGACAACTTTATAGGCGATTTTTCTGCATCCTCAGATTCCAGATTTTCAAATAGTTGTATCTCGGCCAAATATTGTCCTAAAGCTTATTTATTCAGCTTTTAGATGATGTGTAAATCTCAATAAAAAAAAAAAAGACTCTTATGACTGGTTCTGTGGTCCAAAGTCACAAATGATATATGTATATATATTTGTAATACAAAAATAAAACCACAGCAATATTACAAAATAGAACATTTAATGTATAAATCATTTGTTTTTCTAAAGAAACACTGTCTGACAATGACACCAGCAAGTAAAGTTACAGCGGGAGTCCGTGTTTCTCTCGCCTCCCCTGAGCCCATTGAGTTTTAACAGGGACACTAAAGCATTCAGTTAGTTTGGTGGGGGGTAATTGAGAATGAATAGGGGAAGTCATGTAAGAGGAGGCAATGCCTCAATCGCAATATGATTGGATATGACTGGTTATGTTCACCTGTGTTTGGTTCATGCGATAAATCCCGCCTTTTTGTGCACGTTCTGCATCCGCGAGTCAGTCTGAATGAACAATATAATGATGTTAATTGGATGGCTAATTTAAAAAAAAGTAAGTAAACAACTCACACAGATATACCTTTGTTACATCCAAATAAGACTTAAAATGGCACGAAAACTTGATCTATAAGAGTTTTTAGTGAGTAATCAGCTTTAAAGTAAATTTAATTTGAAGTAAATCTCTGTGTTTGGGACTAACATTTACCGAGCTTTACTGACAGATGATCAGAAAAATGTAAAAATAGTTAAAAGTTAACTATTAAAAAGAATAGCTTATAACAGTATATAATAAAAGAATATAATATAACAGTTATTTATACTAAATAACTGTTATATTAAATATATTAACTAAAAATCTGTGTACAAATACATTTTATTTGAGATAATGCATTATTTTGGTTAAAAATAGCTGGCATGTTTAAGTTTTTTCCCCCTCTTTTACAACTGTGATTCACAAATTCCAAGAATTATAATTAAAATGGAAAAGCCAGCTGAAACTAAATAAATAAATAAAGTAT
>NC_133376.1:6808426-6844343 GCF_049309525.1 Garra rufa
ATAGTGGTTTTCTATTTTAATAAATTCTAAAATCGAATTTATTCCTGTGTTGTTTTTGGGAACCTGTGATACTTTTTTCAGGATTCTTTGATAAATAAAACATTCAAAAGAACAGCAATTATTTAAAGTTTGGGGTCAGTACATTTTTTCGTTCATTCTTTCTTTCTTCAGAAATTAATACTTTTATTCAAGGATGTGTTAAATTGATAAAAAATTAGACTTATATTGATAGAAAAGATTTCTATTTTAAATACATTCTGTTTTTATTGATCAAAGAATCTTGAAAAAAGTATCACAGGTTCCAAAAAAATACTAAGCAGCACAGCTGTTGCCAACATTGATAATAAATCAGCATATTAGAATGATTTCTGAAGGATCATCAGCTTTGCATCACAGAAATAAATTCTATTTTAAAGTATATTAAAGTAGAAAACCACTATTTTAAATTGCAATAATTTTTCACAACATGACTGTTTTTTTCTGTATTTTTAAATAAAATAAACAGCCTTGAGGAATAGAAAAGTTTAAAAAACATTAAAAATCATACTGATAAACTTTTGAACAGCATTTTCAAATTAGTCTATTATTTAAATAGACTTAATAGCTTGCTTATTTTATTCTTAGTCTAATATTCTTAATATATATTGCATTTACTGTATTATAAATGTATTAAATGTGTTTATAAAAAGGTTCAAACATTGCTTAAAATCTCAGCAGTTACTTCAGTAAATAATTTAGGTCATACGGGTTCAGCAGAGGTTCAGCAGATGCTGGGAACCCCTGAATTCACCCCCGCCAAAACAGGCTTGTGTGTATACGGCCATAGATGGTGTGATACTAGAGCCACAGCGAGTGCGAGAACTGAATGAATAGGTGATGAGCGAGAAAGTTATTTCAAATGCCGTTTCTGAGAAGAAAATGAATGTCAGAGCAGTTTGTGTTCTGTGGTTGTACAGCGATGCAACATTTGTCTGTTTCTCCCTGTGCAGCGCTGCTCGTTACGCCTCTAATTTCACTTACCAAACACACATTCATCCATACAGAGACATGACAAAATTCATTGTCTCTCCCCAATGAACAATTCACACATGAGAACATGCACTTGGAAAGATGTCAACATACACACACGCGCACACACATGCGGCCGTGTGTTTGCTTAAGGGGGCATGAATGACACAGGAGTGTTCTGACAGTCGCCTGGAAGATCTCACAGGGCAGGAGGGAGATCAGTGAAAAAAAAACCTATTTGTTTCTCCATTCTAGATTGATAAGCGCGCACACACACACACAAACGCAGTGAGTCACCATGGCTCATTGAGGCCACGCTTTACCAAACTGACAGCAGCAGGTCTGTGGGCAAGCACAGGAAAGAAGGAGGAGAGGGGTATGCTAGAAAAATGAAAGCAGGGATGGAGGGAAAACAGGAAACAATGATGAGGAGAGGAGAGAAGTAAACGCAGGAAAACACAGACAGCAGGAGAGAGAGAGCGAAGTCCCTGTGGCACATTGTTGTATGGCGTGTTGTGGTGTCACTACAATACAGCGGCAGTTCTCGTCTCCCCTCCAGCGATGTCATGATGGAACTAGAGCTGGATGGATCCAAACTTTATAAATATACAAATCCGCATCTGTATAAGCAGGCTTGATAGCGATGCCGAGGTCCTCGCCGTGTAACGGAAAGGGATCTGGAGAGGTTAGGAGGCTGCTGTGCAGGTGTTGTTAGTGTTCATTTCGAACCTCATTATGTCAGGGGTCAGTTTCGTGGGATTGAACCAAACAGAGAACATTGTGCATGGCAACAAAAGCATCTTCAAATCAGTTGTTAAAGAAGATAAAAGATAAACTCCTGTCAAGGGCAATTTCAATTCTGTCATTAATTACATCGGCTCCTGTGTCTGGTCACATCTGCGCATGCGTTGTGGTACTTTTGTGGCGAAGACTGACACTGAAGAGAAGAAATCGTTGAATGAAGTCGTTATTTTTGTTTTCTTTGCACACAAAAAGTATTCTCGTAGCGTCATAGGATTACGGTTGAACCACTGATGTTACATGGACTATTTTAACAATGATCTTACTATCTTTTTAGGGCTTGAACAAGGCCTTGTCAGTTGCATTGCTGTCTATGCAGGGTCAGAAAGCTATCGGATTTCATCAAAAATATCTTAATTTGTGTTTTGAAGATGAACAAAGGTCTTACAAGTAGGGATGTCCCGATCAGGTTTTTTTGCCCTTGAGTCCGAGTCATTTGATTTCGAGTATCTGCCGATACCGATTCGATACTTCTATAATACATAAAAAAGAATAAAGAAAAGCGAAGAAACAGATCCAGGATGTTCCTTATTTTTTTATTAATTCACCTTATTTTAACATTCAACAACTCTGTTAACAAACAGAGCACTTCTGTAAGGTAGCTTGAACAATCAAGTAATAAATCACATAAATTCTTCACTTCTGGACATTAGTGCAACAAAAAAGTTTGCTGTGTTTCTGTGTGGAGTCAAGAGGTCTAACTCTGTCACTGCATAACTATAGATGTGTTAAAAAATAATGAGAATATATATGTACCAGAGGTTGCATTAGACTGTTACATTGCTCGTCATTTTGACCGACAGGGTCGTAAAAATTCTCTAAAGTCTCAAATTTCAAATTCAATTTCATTAGGAAATTCAAGCAATAAATACCGTTTTGGCGCTATTTAATGTGGCATGATAGATCGTTGTAGCTTCTTAGTACTACTGCGCCTGTGCGTAATGAAACATAGCAAAAGGCAAAAGATTAGTAACAGTTACTTTTTAGTTCTGGAGCAAGTGCTCTGTTGCCACACTGGAGCACACTCGCCACCAACTGGACAGGGGTGGGAATTACAGCTAATAATTACACTAGATCACCCTCTGTGTAATCTGTCAAAGTGACAGGCGGCCTTCAGATTTTTTTGTCATTGCAACAAAAATTCTGTCAATGACGGACAATTTTCGGTTAATGCGACCTCTGATATACACATATATCTGAGTCCTGATCGGGAGGTAACGTCCGATTCCGATCGAGTCTGAACGGATTGGGACATCCCTACTTACAAGTTTGCAATGACATGAGGGTGAGTAATTAATAACAGAATTTTTCATTTTTTTAACCGGGGTTTAATCGCTTTAAGGCATTTAAGCACATATGACAGAAGACATTACATATTATTTAGCAAGTAGCCATAAATCAATGATTTAAAAAAATTTTTTTTGGCAAATACAGGAAATATGATGTTTTTTAGCGTTTATGACTGTTATAGCACCAGCTCTCTGGGGTCGATCTCCCTAAAACTTTGCATGCTTGTTTAGAATACCATGTCGCATGTGCTCACCAGGTTTCGTGAAATTTTTGAGCTTTCGTTTAGGCTTTATAGGCTTTTGGGTATATTTGGACCCCTTTTCTAAACAACCTTGTTATAGCTTCCCAAAGGGAACATTTAAAAAAAAAATTTGATAATTTTTGATCTAGAGAGTGCAGAGAATTGTACTGCAGTGTTTTTTTTTTTACCTAGGACTAGTTCACAAGTTTTTATTTTTTTATTTTTTTTATACATTTTCTCAATCATTCAAGAAACGATTTGATTGACAGCAGTGGTTCTAGAGGCAAAGTCATTCAGAAAGAGGAGGTCTATCGTATGATGCAAATATCATGCATATGTGTCAAAACCTTGCAATATACAATCGCTTCCGCCCTTGAAAAATGTAATTTCTTTTAACTTTCTCACAGACCTTTAGTGAGTCAAACAGGCTCATTGAGTTTCGTTTCAATCGACCTCTATTAAACTTGTTTAGTTCGCTTGTTAACCGATGACGTAATGCGTGTCCAACCAACATTGTTTCTGGGTCTAAGCCTCAACTTATTTTCCTTGATAATTCTATCTCAACTGCCGTTTATGAGCGCTGTTTATTCATATTAAACATTTAAGCTAAACGTTTTCAAACTCATGGTGTACACTATAGTCTCAGTGCTCACAGCATCCCAAACACAAATAATTTTTATATTTATTTATTTATATGTATGTTTTCATTGTCTGGCAATCTGGGATTTCGGTATGGAGTGAAAGGGGAGGATTATAACTTTTTTTGTTAGTATTATATCACATTATAAGTGTATATTAGCACCATTTGTTTTCCTGTGTCATCTGATAGAGCGTTTGGACACGGAAGTGATGTCGTGCGATGTCAGACTTAACAAGGTGCTTAAAATAGGTGCTTAAATACATTGGCATATGGTGAGATATGCAAATGTATTTATAGCCACTTGTGGCACTTTTGACCAAGAAGGTGTGTACCGATTTTCACGTCGATAGGACAAGCGGTTGCGTAGTTATGGGCATTTTTAGGTTTTTTGCCGCCTCTCATAGCGCCACCAGGTGGCCAAGCTCCAAGACTTTTTTCATGTGACCTCAGATTTAGCTCTTACATACAAAAAAGTAATAGTCATTTTAGTTAAAGTGGCCTGCCCCTTTCAAACGGTTTGGCGTCCCTTTGCAATGAAGGGTCGAAAGTTCTTTTTTTTTTTTGATAATTACTGATATTCACTCTCCAGAGAATCTTTCTGCACTAGTTTGGTTCTGATCAGGTGAAAAACCTAGGACTAGTTTGCAAAAGTTTTTATTTTAAATGCAAAATACCCAAATTCACCTTGTGGTCCGGTGTGAGCCAAGGATTCCAATGACATAGGACACTTGAGCCGGCGACAAACCATTTAGGAGTTATGAACGATTTCGTTCTTTTGATTGCTGTAGTGCCTTGGTGATGTTGTAGACAGTGTACTACCATTTCTCCAAGTTTCAATTCTCTATGACTTAAGGTTCAGTATGCCCGATCATTTTTATGTGGTGATTGTTTAACTTCTTTCTTGTACAGGTGATGTAATAACCAGTACTTAAATTATTGCTGCGTTTTCAAATCCTCCCTCGACTTCAAAAGGCAAATCTCGCCAATCGGTATTAGGCAAATTCGTTTGAGATGACAGACACCTTGCCTTGAATGGAGGATAAATGTAGACAGTGGCAGTCATCCTCTAACCATATTTGTGGCAGATGTACTAGTGTCTGGGCGAACACAGTGCTGGTAGCGATAGCGCTTTACTATGCTGGCGGACGTAAGAATACCCTGCTTCACGGCAGAACGGAAGATGTGTGACGTCATGTAAAAAGGGTCTATTTAGTGGTAGTTAAGTGAAACACTTTATCATACTTAGATGGTTTATGAGTAGCGTAGTTCATGTCACATTTTTTACTGAACTATGACATTTGGCACTTATTTTACCTGATAAACCATCTTGTGCACTCACAAGTTTCCATGTTCTGTATGAAAGCGTGGCTTTTGGGATTGACCGTGGATCAGCTTTATCCCAAATCAAACCCTGAGTCCACACTTTTGTGACATAATGGAGCTTTGACTGTCAGCTAGAAGTCTACTGCGGAGCAAAGGTGGCGCTTGCAAACCTAAAATGACAAATAAAATACCATAAACTCTAGTAAGTCAGCAAATGCACATAAAGAGAGCCATTTGGGAATAGGGCCTGCATCTCATTTTAAAGGCTGCGCCTTTGTTGGCCACATACGTCACTGAGGCGCTCTCGTTTCAAAAATCTAACTGTTATATTCCAAAGTGCGAAAGAAATTAAAGTAATTTTTGCCTCGTGGGGAATACAGTCAGTTTTATAATGGTTTTCTGAAATGAGCCATCGTCAGTGACTCACCGGGTTTACAAAAGTTTACAAAAGAAGTGGATCTGTATACTTTTGGCATTCAGAATTTAACCACGCATCTTTTCAAGTCATGTATATCAACCTTGTTTTTCAATGAAAATGTAGTCTTTTACTTTGAATGTGCAAGACATCCGATTCATTAGCTGCTAGGCAAATACCTAGAAGGAATAGCAAAGTACAGCTACAGTAAAAAAAAAAAATGGTACGAATGGTACCGTAAGTTCTTGCTCGTTCATGAGTCCCGTGTTTGTCCTAAACAGTTAAACTGCCTGCTGTTCTTTAGAATAATCCTTCAGATTCCACAAATTCTTTGGATTTTTAGCATTTCTTTGTATTTGAAAGCTTTCCAACAATAACTGTTTGATTTTAAGATCCATCTTTTCACACTGAGGACAACTGAGCGACTCATATGCAACTATTACAGAAGGTTCAAACACTCATTAATGCTCCAGAAGGAAAAACAATGAATTAAGAACTGGGGGTGTAAACTTTTGAACTAAATGAAGATGTGTACATTTTTCTTATTTGACCTGAATATCATATTTTTTTCATTTACTACTTCCTTTCAGAAGCTACAGAAGACACGTACATGTTTACTAGAAAATAAAATGCGTTGGTGCGTTGGTCACTGATGCTCCTTCTGGAGCATCAGTGAGTGTTTGAACCTTCTGTAATAGTTGCATATGAGTTCCTCAGTTGTCCTCAGTGTGAAACGATGGATCTCAAAATCATCCAGTCACTGTTGGAAAGAACTCAAATACACAAAAATGCTGAAAAACCAAAGAATCTATGGGACCTGAAGGACTTTTCTGAAGAACAGCAGGCATTTTTATAAATTCAACTAATATTTTCTATTATGGACTATATGTAAAAGTCTTTTATGTGAAAAATCTTACTCAGGTCAGGTCAGTACTAAATAAAAAATAACATGCATTCTGTATGATCCGTCTTATTTTGTTAAAATAATTGACATTTTGCAGATTCTGCAAGGTGTATGTAAACTTTTGACTTCAACTGTAGGTGTATTATACTAGATCTGTGCTGAAAAAAATCTAGATGTAACATTTGTTACAGACACTCCCCGAAGCAGAGGCGTTGTAGTGTTTTGAGTGGCAAAAAAGCTGAGCACACACAAATGTCAGGATTTTGGGTTTACTCCACTTGTGCACTGGCAAAACGTGCCACTTTCTGTATGAAATTGATCGAAATCGGACTTCCTGTGAGATTATGACTCTTCTGCTTCTTCCTACATCCCATGTCAAATTGCCTTTAGGCATCTGGCTTTGACACTACTAGAATGTAACAGTAAAAAAATTGCATATAAAGTTAAAAAAAGTGTGGATTGCTAGTATACAGAATATATTTCCATGACCAAAATACACATCTGCCAAAACACCTCTGAGGCAACATCCACCTTCTCAAATCTCATGTTTGAATGTGTTATGTTTATTAGAAAGATGGCTTTTGTTGTAGTTTAAACTGTTTTGTAGCTCAGCAAGTGTGTACGTGATGGCTTGGTCACATTGTGAATGTGAGAACGTGTGTGTGTGTTTATGTAAGCTGTGCGTCAGTAATACCGGGGAAGCCCTTTTCCACCCACCTGCAGTCTTTTAACACCAGCCGTTTGTTTCCTCCTCCGCTCTATGCTCCCTCCATCGCTCTGAATAATGGAACAACAGCCTCCTGATATTACTTCATAAATATTACATCAATAATCTGACGCTAATGTTTTTCCCAAGTTATAGTTTCCTAAACGGCATGTGCGTTCTCTCTGCAGTCGCCAAATCCAATGTACCCTCTGAAACAAGTTTTAAACTATGTTTACATATGCATGTAAATCCACATTTATGTTCAAGCAATTAATCAAGATCTATGATGAAAAGTGCTAAGTCATTGCAGCATGCAATTTTATGTAATGTTTATGAGTTAAATTATTTACGAGATGCATATCAATATATAAATTATTCAGAATTTTATTGTTATGTAATTATTATTGTAGATGAAGCATTGAATAGACAAAAGGCGCCTTTAGAAATCAATGCTTTGTTTTATTTATGCAAAATAATGTCTTTTTATTTATGCAAATGAATATATGTGACCCTGGACCACAAAACCAGTTGTAAGTAGCACGGGTATATTTGTAGCAATAGCCAAAAATACATTGTATAGGTTAAAATGATTGAAAATCATTAGGATATTAAGTAAAGCTCATGTTCAATGAAGATAATTAGTAAATTTCCTACAGAAAATATATCAAAACTTAATTTTTGATTAGTAATATGTGACCCCGGACCACAAAATCGCCCATAAGGGTCAATTTTTTTGAAATTGAGATTTATACATAATCTGAAATCTGAATAAATAAGCTTTCCGTTTATGTATGGTTTGTTAGGATAGGACAATATTTCGGGTGAGATACAACTATTTGAAAATCTGGAATCTGAGGGTGAAAAAAAATCTAAATATTGAGAAAATCATCTTAAAAGATGTCCAAATAAAGTTCTTAGCAATGCATATTACTAATCAAAAATTACGTTTTGCTATATTTATGGTAGGACATTTACTAAATATCTTCATGGAGCATGATCTTTACTTAATATCCTATTGATTTTTTGGCGTAAAAGAAAAATGGATCATTTTGACCCATACAATGTATTTTTTGTTATTTCTACAAATATACATGTGCTACTTAAGATGTGTTGGTTTTGAGGTCCAGGGTCACATATGCATTGCTAAGAACTTCATTTGGACAACTTTCAAGGCAATTTTCCCAATATTTTGCACCCTCGGATTATAGATGTTCAAAAAGTTGTATCTCAGCCAAATATTGTCTTTATCTTAACAAATAAGTGGAAAGCTTATTTATTCAGCTTTTAGATGATGTATAAATCTCAATTTCAGAAAATTGACCCTTATGACTGGTTTTGTGGTCCAGGGTCACAAATATGTATATTCAGAAATATCCACTAAATATACACTTGCCCCAATTCCATTGTAAATGCACAACTGTCAGATCCTTTAAAAAGAGCCTAACTTTTATGTGATTCGTACGTCACCAGCAAGCATCTCCTGTAACTTTAAGGACTTTAAGGACTACCTTCATGTATTAAGTCGTATTTTAGCATAAATAATAGATGTTCCTCCTTTGGTGTGTGTGTTTCCTCCGTTGTGCAGTTTGTGTTGAGAAGAATAGCTTGCACAGTTGACTAGCGGGTGGAGGTGAGATGGAGGGTGGGTGTTTCATTTTGTGTTTGTTTGCTTTTTTTAATTGTGCCGCCAGTTGCCGTGGAGAGCCTGAAGGCTATAACTCGTCCCACTCAGCGTTGTCATGGACGACAGCGCTACAGCACTCATGGAATTGTTTATACGCCTGTAGTCTTCCATTACTTACAATGGGCCTGCAATAGCTCAGTGGAACATGATTTAGACTCCAACTTTCCCAGATTCAGAGCGTAACTGTTGCATCTAATACATACAAACCGCATTAAGGCCGAGGCAGTAAAATCCAGCCTGCGTTCTCCAAACATTTCTCTCGTTGGGTTTTTCAGATCAATGCCTGTGTCATATTTCCGTCTCCTTTCGACTCGTTCTTTCGCTCTTTGAAATCTCATAGCTCACAGCGGAGAAGGCCAGTGCAAATATGAGCTATATGTTCCTCTTAACGCCATCGGAAAAATGAATCTCCATTACGTCTGAAAGCTTTTCTCCGGCAGTCAATATCTCTGATATGCACGGAGAGATTACAGAATGAATCATCTATGGGCTCGCACAGCGATCCGGAGACTTTTTAAACACGAGTTTGCGATGGCGTCCGAGAGTTATTCTCAGACACGGGCTCTGTCACTATTGTGGTGGTGGATTCAATATGTGGAGATGTTGTCCGAGCGAAGCGACGTCCTTGAGAAGCCGCTTGCGGAGTGTGTCATCAACACCTGGCTTTGAAATGACTTGTGAAATGTCTTCTAAGTGAAAGCGGCAGCAGAGATTGTAGCGCGCAGGTGGAAAAAAGGCCATAATTCACGCTGCGAGGGAGAAATGTACCATAAGCCGCGCTAATCTAGAAGCAAAGAAAGTTTGAGTCAAAGCTGACCTAACCTGATAATAATAACCATCGCTTTGTATCCAAGTTATATCCTCCTGAGTGGAACAATTCTATTGGAAACACTTTTAATGGAGTTCTTTTGCAACATATGCCTACACAGAGGAAGAAAAGGGCACGTACTGTTTTTAAAATAAATGAAAAGAAGGTTAGAAAGTATCGATCTTCAAAGCTGAGCCAAAAGCATTCACTTTGAAAGGAGTAGTGCTGGTTTGTGTGTGTGTGTTTGTCACTGGCGTAGGAGGCTGCTGGCTCTCCCGTTACAGCTCCGGAGCGCTGCTGAGGGGGCGATTTGGGATGGCCGCTGCTGGTGATGGAGTTTTCCGTCTCCCCAGCCTGTTGTCAGGAGAAAGTCCCCTCCACCTCCACCTCCGCCCCCGATCCCAGTCCAGGGACAAGCTCTCCACCTGCCAATAAAGCCTCTGCTCTACAGGTCGAAACCTTGTGGAATAAATGCATGAAAGTGCTGCATGTTCCATTGTGTTCCCAGTACCATTCATGTCATATGTGATGTGATCTTTCATGACTGGGACAAATGTATATCTTATAACGCTTCCATTATTTCAGAGACTTTCATGTGCACATGGTTCCTGTCTGTTTTTTCTAAGTATGAAGAATATTTGAATGATCTGAAGAAACTTTATCCACTATAAAGAACATTTTAAAAATAAGCCTGTAAAATAAATCTCTGGTGTCCCCAGAAAGTTTTAGCTCAAATACTCAACAAATATATATTTTTTATTTTTAATAATAAATCAACATATCAACTTACAGTGTAAACCCTGCCGCCTTTTATGGTAAATTATGATAATGTTCTATATCTGGCAACCCATGTGAGCATCCAGGCTGATTATTAGGGGAAAGGAGAAACAACTCTCTCCAATATTTTTAATTTAGACTGCAGTGATTATTTCAATTGCTTGCTGTCAATATCACATAACCTTTAAAGGTTCCACATGGAACTATTGATGGCAATAAACCTAGCTGGTGCACAATGTCATAAGACGTTGATATTTGGTTAAATCTAGGTTGCGAAACGTAAATGTTAAAATTTAATGTCAATTCAACATCTGATGTTAATTTGATGTCTACCGATGTCAGCTGACATTGATACTTTGTTGTTTTTAGGTTGTATAACCAAAATCCAACATTAGGTCAATTTCAAATTGATATCAAATACTGACGTCAACCTGATTTTCATTCTCAGCCACTATACATCCTCTGCCCGACATTGGGATTTTATTGTTAAAATGGCCACTTTTAGGGTATGAGCCAAAACGTGCAGTTTTTGTTTGTCCCTTTAAATGCAAATGAACTGGTGCTCCTGGCCCCCTTTTTAGAAGAGGGTGGAGCTTCAAGAGCCAGCAAAAACAAAACAATCTCACCGACTGAAAATGTTAGAAACTCTCAGTAGCGTTGTTCAGCTTTAAACTGTATGTTCGAACCGGAATTGGTTTAAAAGTCAGTCATCTGATTTTACTGTGCATAATAAATGTGCGTTTATGAATTACAGACGGGGAGTGCAGCGCGTTAAAAATAACAACATAGCTGGTCTCATGGTGTCATCGCTTGCTATCACAAACTTTATAAGTCCCACTTGTGATTATGAGCTTGACAAATTCAAGCGGTCAACTTCACATTGCTTTCATATGCAATTATTAACTACCACATGTCTATTTACAATCATTCTGCTAGCATGTGAAGGCAGCATCAGTGAAAATAGGCAGAGACTATAGTAGCTTTAGGAACATTAGTTCAACAAACGTGTGATACTTTGTCTGGAGCTGATGTTCGCGCACAAAGCGCCGGTATTGATCCCTAAACATATAGTGGATTTTTTTTTCTGGGACATTTCCTTTGAAAATAAAATTTAACCACAGTGTCCTCAGCGGCTCAGATGGAGGAAGTCTATAGACTAGAGACTGTTTACTGGTGCATCCCAAAACACAATGCTTGTAATGCCTCTAAGGCGCAGACATTGCATATCTCCTGCAGATACAGCAAGAAAACAGTAATAGACCTTTTTCACAGAAACCGGAAATACGCAATCGCAGGGTATGCAGACTTCCTGTGTAATGTCAACACAGCAGAAAGCCGGGTAATTTAAAATTAAAATGGAGAGAGTCTACACAACTTCCCTCACTGGTTTGCCAAAGATAACTTTTGCCGACCTGATAAGAGTCGTGGAGGAAAACTCCATCACAAAGAGGAACAAATTGGATAAAGGATATACATTTTTCCACTAAGAGTTTATCCGGGACGTTCTAAAACGCTTAACGTGGCTTAACGTACGTAAAAAACGACCAGGAAACCCCAAATTTCTGTCATACCTTACTTAGAACAAACACTAACTACTATCAAAAGAACGAGCCCTTATTCCACAGATAAAGTGAATAATATCACGTTAAGCGTTTTCTCCCCCATAGAAGCCCATTGTAAGGAAACTGCTTAACGTGGTTTAACTTACCTCAACAGCGACCAGGGAAAACCAAACTTTTGTTAAATTTCACTTATAATAAACACTTTCTGTTCTCAAAAGAACGAGCTCTCATTCAGCATATAAAGTGATCGCCCCCATAGAAGTCCATTATACAAAAAAAAAGCTTAACGTGGCTTAAAATTTTACTTATAATAAACACTTTCTGCTGTCAAAAGAATGAGCTCTTATTCAGCATATAAAGTGAATAATATAAAGTGAATAATATCACGCTTTTCTCCCTATAGAACTCCATTAAGGAAAAAGCTTAACATGGTTTGTTATAATGGACTTCTATGGGGGGCGATCACTTTATATGCTGAATAAGAGCTTGTTCTTTTGACAGCAGCAAGTATTTATTATAAGTAAAATTTAACAGAAGTTTGGTTTTCCCTGGTCGCTGTTAAGGTACGTAAACCACGTTAAGCTGTTTCCTTATAATGGGCTTATTTGGGGGAGAAAACGCTTAACGTGATATTATTCACTTTATCTGTGGAATAAGGGCTCGTTCTTTTGATAGTAGTTAGTGTTTGTTCCAAGTAAGGTTTGACAGAAACTTTAAGCGTTTTAGAACGTCCCGTTTATCCATAACTTTCAAGGAAAGTAACGTAGCTAACGTTAGAGAGCAATCAGGCTAACAAATTACTAGTGTGTGCACTTAGACCGAGGACTAGGGTTATAAGGTTATGTATGGATAGTATAGAGGACATGTACAACTTTATTAAAGCAATATAACAGTCGTGGTCTTGATGTTACAAACAATCTTGCTCTATGTTTTCGCCATCTTTGTTGTTTAACTGGTTACCGGTGTTGTGCCTTTTTTCGACCCCTGCCAAATTATGACCCCCTCTCGTTGAAAGCGCTACCTGATTCCCTAATCCTAACCCCTCCCCCACACCTAACCCTAAACCTACCAATACTAGGGGGGTAGTAATCTGGCGGGGGTCAGAATTGGGCACAACACCGGCATACTGGGGCAGAAATAGGTTTACACAGCAATTGCGTATTTCCGGTGCAAAATACGGAAGTTGTGAGAAAGGTCTATGGCGGACTGCTGCTTCTCACTCAGGTCTATGCTAATAGGGCAGAGATTGTCACAAATGGGTGGGACTTTTTCCCTACAATGACATCATCGTAGGGAGAAATCTGGAATTGTGCATTCAGAGAGACTGTTTATGGTTTATTGGGATTATAAAAAAAATTACTGGGTGTATTTTTTTGCATTATAGGCTGGTGGTTTTCACACACTGTGGCCACAAGCATTTTATAAAAGTGATTTTTACACTATAGTTCCACTTTAAAAGGTGCTGTATGTCATTCGGACTGTACTAAAGCATAAAAATACCATCATGTTTGCAAATATTTAGGAATTTTAGATATTCTACTTTGAAATGTGTGTTCCGTGTCAGAATGTCTGTTTTTGTTTTAGTTTTTGTGATTCTATCAACTTGCAACTTACCCAGCCATGGAGGCAATGCAACTGGGTTAGAGGTTGTAGGTTCTACACGGGCTAAAAAGTCTTGGCATCCATCTAAAAATCTCTATGACTTGAGCAGTTGCCTTTTAGTGTCAATTGCGATCATTCCTGTCGTCAATCTGGCAACCCATGTGAGCATCCAGTCTAAAAAGGAGGAGGCGGGAGAAAGAACTCTTTCCAATATTTAGAATTTGAACTGCAGTAAATATTTCAACCGCTAGCCGTCAATATTACATAGCCTTTAAAGGTTCCACATGGAACCATTGATGCCAATAAAGAATGTTTATTTTTAAGAGTGTAAATAAACTCTCAGTAAATGGTTCTTAAAAGAACCATGTTTTGCCTTAGTGTGAATAGCATTCTAATAATCTGAAGAACCCTTTTCCACTATAAAGAACATTTTGTGCAATGGAAAGTTTCCATGGATGGTAAAGGTGCTGTATGTCATTTTTGGACTGTACAAAAGCATAAAAACACCATAATATGTTTGCAGAAATTCAGGAAACATGCTAATTTACCTGTTTCTCCAAAAATCAGTGCTATCGCCAGGTATTCTATTTTGAATTGTGTCTTCTGTGTCAAAATGTCTGTTTTTGTCTTTTAAATCCGGCCACTGCCAGTTTAACCAATAGTATTTCTACTCCCTGGGTTGCCAGTTCCAGCCATGGAAGCAAGCAAACAAACTGGGTAAGAGTTCACAGATTCTACCCAACCATCCATCTAAAAAGCTCTATGACCTGAGGAATATTGAAACTTGGATAAATCAGCTCAACTGCAAACATTCCTGTGAATGAGGCAGGAAAAACAACTCTCCAATATTTTAAATTTGGACTGCAATAATTATTTCAACCACTTGCTGTCAATATTAGATAAACTTTAAAGCCAATAATGAACTTTAATTTTTAAGAGTGTAAAGAAACTCTCAGTGAATGGTTCTTAAAAGAACCACATTTTTCTTAGCTTGAAGATTTTAATAATCTGAAGAAACTTTTTCCACTCTGAAGAATTTTTTGTGCAATGGAAAGGTTACACTACTAAAAATAAAGGTACTTCAAGATGCCATAGAAGAACATTTTTATCTAAATGGTTCCATAAAGAGTTTTGTTTCGCAAAAGGTTCTTTTGTGGTGAAAGAAGGTTCTTCAGATTATAAAAAGGTAAAAAAGAAATGGTTCTTTAAAGAACCTTTGACTGAATTGTTCTTTAAAATGGTTCTTCTATGCCATCGCTGTGAAGAATCTTTCAAAGCACCTTTATTTTTAAGAGTGTACATGGATGTTGAAAGTGATGTATGTAACTTTTGGACTGTACTAAAGCATAAAAACACCATTATATGTTAATATGCTAAGTTCACATACTTGTTTCTCTGAAAATCATTGCTACAGCCAGTCATTCTATTCTATTACGCCGATAAAGAACCTTTATTTTTAAAAGTGTAAAGAACATTTTGTGCAATAGAAAGGTTACATAGATGTTGAAGGTGCTGTATGTAAGTTTTGGACTGTACTAAAGCATAAAAACACTATAATATGTTTGCAGATATTTAGGAAACATGCTAAGTTCACATACTTGTTTTTCTGAAAATCAATGCTACAGCCAGTTATTCTACTTTAAAATGCACATTCTGTGTCAGAATGTCTGTTTTTGTTTTGGTCTTGGTGATTCCACCCACTGCCAGTTTACCCTATAGTATTTTGACACTCTGGGTTGCCAGTTGCAGCCATAGAAGCAGGCAAACAAACTGAGTGAGAGGTCATAGATTCTACCTGACCTAAAAAGCCTCGGCATTAATCAAAACTGCTTCATGATTTGAGTCATATTAAAACTCATCAACTTACAGTGTAAACCCTGCCACGTTTTAATGGTCAATTGCAATCATTCCTGTCATCTCATTCTGGCAACCCATGTGAGCATCCAGTCTGAGAAAGAGGGGGCGCAGAAACAACTCTGTCCAAAAATGTTGAATTTGGACTGCAGTATTATTTCAACCGCTAGCTGTCAATATTACATAACCTTTAACGGTTCTATACATGGAACCACTGATGCCAATAAAGAACCTTTATTTTTAAGAGTGTAAAGAAACACAGTTTTTTCTAATAATCTAAAAAACCTTTTGCCACTATTAAGAACATTTTGTCCAATAGGAAAGTTACATGGATGTTGAAGGTTCCTCAAGGAACTATTTTTAAGGTTATGTTGCTGTAGCATTTCTCTTTTCCTCTTTCAGCTTCATACACAACTTGTGTTTTTTTCTCTGTTGCCCTTGATGACCTGACATAGAATAGTGTTACAGCCTGTAGATTCACAGAAAAATACAGTAGCTGCAATGATTTTTTCCCCCTTTTTGCCAGAAAAGGTGTAAAAACCTCAAAGTTAAGTGAGTATGTGCTTTTTTATATATAAACGCGCTCTTTAACCTCTGTGCTTTGTGCCTGCCGCTCTGTGGTGAAAATCATATTAGCTGTAAATGGCATGAGAGATGGTCTCTCTCCCCTTCACATGAACACGCCGGCTATATTAATATGAGGATAGTTGGGCACTCAGAACAAAGCTGCAAACCTTTCCATAGCAAGATATGGAGCACACAGTTCAGCGAAGGCTAAAGTACAAAGAGCTAAATTTACTGGGAATTCAGTTTCCGTGTGATCTGTGTCTGTTTGGGGTCATAAGGTCTGTTGCATAAAGCTTCAGTATAGAACTAGTAAATAGAAAAAATGTTTCTATATTTGAAGGAGATGTGAGTGGTATTCGTGCATGTGAAACTCACTGCTGTAATGATAGGCTGTTATGGCTGTTTGTTGCTGAGTGGTTTTTAGCATATTGCCAGGTTGTTTGCTATGGCGCTGCTCAATGATGGCTAGGTTGTTTTGAACAGGTTTTAACACATGTCCATGTGGTTGCTATAGGGTGTTCTGAGTGGTTTCTATTGCTGAGGTGTCTTGAGTGATTTATATTGCATTCCTTTGCGGATGCCAAGATGTTCAGACTGGTTTCTAGGTGAAGGTGATTTTTAAAGTCTGTATAAAGGCAATTCAGAGAATTGTTTCTAAACACATTATAACTGTTAGAAATTGCTGAAACACTTTTTAAAGACTAAACTATGTAGTGCTGAATTGTGAAGTTAAACTGTCAAATAGTTCTGCCCCATTTTTATGTTCAATATTTTTAGGACGGGCTAAATTTTAATGAGTGAAATAAGTATTTGACCCCTTCACAAAACAAGACTTAGTACTTGGTGGCAAAACCCTTGTTGGCAATCACAAAGGTCAGATATTTCTTGTAGTGTGCCACCAGGTTTGCACACATCTCCGGAGGGATTTTGTCCCCTTGCAGATCCTCTCCAAGTCATTAAGGTTTCGTGGCTGACGTTTGGCAGATTTTCTATGGGATTAAGGTCTGGAGACTGGCTAGGCCACTCCAGGACCTTAATGTGGTTCTTCTTGAGCCACTTATTTGTTGCCTGGGCCGTGTGTTTTGGGTAATTGTCATGCAATCCACAAGACATTTTCAGTGCCCTGGCTGAGGAAAGGAGGTTTTCAGGGATTTCAGTCCTTCACTGCCTGGTTTGTTACCAATAGTTTTTTTTTTTTTTTGGTGACTATGGTCCAGCTGCCTTGAGATCATTGATAAGATCCTCCCGTGTAGTTCTGAGCTAATTCCTCACCGTTCTCATGATCAGTGAAACTCCACAAGGTGAGATCTTGCATGGAGCCCCAGACCGAGGGAGATTGACAGTTATTTAGTGTTTCTTCCATTTGCGAATAATCGCACCAACTATTGACACCTTCTCACCAAGCTGCTTGGCGATGGTCTGTAGCCCATTCCAGCCTTGTGTAGGTCTACAATCTTGTCCCTGACATCCTTGGACAGCTCTTTGGTCTTGGCCATGGTGGAGAGTTTGGAATCTAATTGAATGATTGCTTCTGTGGACAGGTATCTTTTAAACAGGTAACAAGCTGAGATTAGGAGCAGTCCATTTAAAGGTTGTATCAGCGATTTCTAGCCTAAAACATAAAGTGTCAATTTCAGCTGACCTTTCATCACGATCCACTCGCTGCCTGCCCCATAAATTGTCTGTGAAAAAAACGCGTCTCTCTGGTCAGCCTAGGGTCCGAGATATGCCAAAAAAACAATCGGCGCTACCAACCTTTCCACAGATAAACAAACAGTGTTCCAACCAATCAGCGTCAGGGGTTTGGTGTTGTGGACTTTCCTACTGGTGCAGGGATGTGAGGGAGGCCTCCTAGGCTGACCAGAGAGAGACGCGTTTTTTTCACAGATAATTTATGGGGCAGGCAGCGAGCGGATCGTGATGAAAGGTCAGCTGAATTTGACACTTTATGTTTCAGGCTAGAAATCGCTGATACAACATTTAAGAGAGTGGATGGATAGGGGATCAAATACTTATTTCACTCATTAAAATGCAAATCAATTTATAACTTTTTTGAAATGCGTTTTCCTGGATTTTTTGTTGTTATTCTGTCTCTCACTGTTCAAATAAACCTACAGTTAAAATGATAGACTGATCATTTCTTTATCAGTGGGCAAATGTACCAAATCCGCAGGGGACCAAATAATTTTTTCCCTCACTGTATAAGAGGTGTGTTTGACTTGAAGCAGTATTGCACTGACCGATTGTTGTAGGATATGAAAGTACAGTGAGAGCTTTTATAGAGCGGATGTCATACACCGACGGGTCTATAGTTTGCTAGCTAGCTATGCCTTTGTCACATAAATGGAATACTGCCTGCTCATACAATAACAATAAGGTGGATATAATGCATATTTAAGTAGTATTTATAAGTGCAGCGCTGCTTTGTTTACAGCGGTAACCAAGGAAATGCTGTATTGCTGCTGTTCCAAAAGCGCCATCTGCTGTCAGAAAGTAGTACTGCTTTTATGTAGTTTTAAGTGGCATAGTTTCACAAAGCTAAAAATGTCAGACCACTCTGTTTTTTTCTTGAAATTTTGACATTATACAATTTAAATTAAATCAAAACTGCTCATCTTTGTTTGGATTGTGATTAAAATGCTTGCTTCTAATTTTAAATTGCTTCTTAAAAAACCGTGAGAAAATCGTACCACATCGAGAGTGGAATGAATTTTCAGTTTCAGCCCTACTCCTCAGTGTAAGTCTATGAGATTTTTAGTACATGTTTTTTTGCTCAAATTATCCTATTGGCCTTTTCTTTTTGCTCAGAAAGTAAAAGCACACTTCAACAAGCCACACAATTTGAGGTATCATTGATGTCCATAGCACAAATGCGAGTTACAGACTAAAGTTTAACATTTATGAATAACATGCAGGTGTTTTCAACACAAGTATAAAAAACATTCAGGAATAAACAAGCTCAAAATGGCCCAAGTGCTTTTCACGAGCAGAGCGCGGCCCCGCAAACATAAGTGCAGAATATAAAAATGGTGAGAAATATTGAATGGTGGTAATCTACTGGCTCTTTAAGAGATTTTAAGCTTGCCTCTTAACACATTGGAGTGCTGCCCTGTGGTAACAATAGTGTTGGTACACAGGGATGATAATGATAATGTAAGCCCGGGTAAGGCGGGATAATACGGGCTTAACCACTGCTCTGGGATGAAGGAGCAGTGCAAGAGAATAAAGAGAGAGAGAGAGCAAAACCCGCAGGCGTCCGCCTACTTCTTACCATTCAGACATGATCAAATATCTACACAAACACCCACAAACACACTCGCACCAGTGAAGCACACACAGCTCAAAGGTGGAAGCTATAAATAAGTGATCCAAAATTGCTCTCTCTTTTGTAAGTTTAGGTTTTGTCCATGTAAATGAGGCTTGAGGATTAATCTGAGACTCCGACACGGCTCTTCCTTGATAACGTGTCATCTTCAAACCTTTGCCTGGCATTGTAAACTGATATTGTGCTCTATTTAAGAGTGCAGCTTAGGTCAGCAATGGCTTGGATTAAAACAGGCTAAACGTCATCACTCCAGTGAATAAGTTTTGCCCACACAATACCTGTACAACAGAGATGTCTTGAGTGGCTCATAAGAGCTGTTGACTGCAGCGCTCTCTCCTGAGAGCTGTTTTTATTGTGCCCCTGACTGCATCGCTCAATATTATACATCTCCCGCATGTCCATCTCTCTCGCTCTCTCCTTTCTCTTTACCTTAATTTCATCCCTCTCTTTTCAGCTTTGCTGTTCATGATGAAAAAGTTTTATTTGCCATAGCAACCACTTGTGTTCTCACTTTTTCTCTCCCCCTACAAAAAGCACTGCGGCAGTACCATGGTGCAGTAATGGTAATACCACAGTTTGATTACCATCTTCATATGTAGATGTACTGCAGAATGTTTGGAATGGTATATTTAATTTGCATTCATATTGTATGTTAAACATGCAAATCTATCTATCTATCTATCTATCTATCTACACACATACACATATGCTATTATTATTATTATTATTACTATTAATAGTAATAATAATATAGTGCTACCCTTGTCTGTACATACTGCATTAATTACTCTATTATTATATTTTCCATAATGATGGAAAAGTTACCTACAGTGTACAAAAATAATTAACTGGCAGGTTAAAATTTCTAGTTAAAGGGATAGTTCACCCAAAAAGAAAAAGAAATTTTTTTTTCTATTATAATTCTTCATTGTACAGAACAAGTTGTAAATAATTAGATGATTATTAAAGTACAATTCTACTTTAAAAATTCACATTTATTTAATTTGCACTAAGTGCAAATATCAATGGATTCTATTTAAACTAATTGAAAATAGCAGTATTTTCTTAGTGCTATGCTATTTACACTAAGTGCAAATAGCGACAGATTTTATTTACATTTAGTAAAAAGTCAGTATTTTCTTTGCAATAATATTTGTTAGATGCTATTTATACTACTTAGTGCAAATGTCAGATATTTGCACCTCAGTATTGTAGTACATTATAAAACAGTTTGCAGTAATGACGTATTGCGTGTAAATGGTCAATTTTATTAAAATGAGTAAATAGATGACGCCTTAGGGACAATAAAGCCCAGTGTTGCCAAGCCTGCGGTTTTCCCGCGGAATTGGGCTACTTTCATACTGTTGCCGCGGGTTGTTTTTCTTGTCGGCAGGTTGAAGCGACACCAATAACATTATATTTAGCCCCTGGAATGCTAATTTTACCAGAGGAACCCCACCAAAAAAACTTGTATTTTAACCCCTGAAACACGATTTTCACCAGGGGCCCCCCTCAAAACACGATTGGCTACTTTTGGGATAGTTTTGAGTAGCAGTTTTTTAGGTTTTGTTGTGAAATCCTGGCAACCCTGATAAAGCCCTCCCTACATCCACCTCAACCCTAACTGATAAACAACCGTGAGGCACTATTTACTATTTTATTAAAGGGGTCATCGGATGCCCATTTTACACAAGCTGATATGATTCTTTAGGGTCTTAATGAAAAGTCTATAACATACATAGGTTAAAATTTCTCAATGGTAGTGTAAAACAGCAATCTTTTTACCTTGTCAAAATCAGCTAGAGCGAGCTGTTTTGTTGCATGTTCCTTTAAATGCTAATGAGCTCTGCTCACCGAGCAGACTGTAAACTTTAGCTGCATTTATCAGCGAAACGTGCTAACTAGCACATTATTAGGAAAGGCGATTTGCAAAGATTCATTAAAAAACAACAACCTTATACTCACTTCTTCTGTAGGTGAAGCTGGACCACGAATGATTTGAGCAGACGCATTTACGCAGATCGCCGGGTGCATTCCCTTAAAAAAGTAATGTCAATCTTCTGCGTATTTAGGGGCTCAGATGTCGGGAGTAAATGAGGGCTGCTATATTCATTATTACATTCAGCAACAAAACAATGGCGGTGGGACTGTTCACAGCTCACTCAGGGCGGGTCTAAGGTAAGACGGCCATGTCAATCAACTATCATGGAAGAGGCCTTGATTGGTGTGACGTCACACAGACAAGAAGATTAGAATGGCTTTATTTGAAAAAGGGGTTATGATTAGAGATTGGCCGATATATTGGTTTATCAATATTTTTTCCCGTCATTTTAATCGTAATCAGATATCGGTTCTGTAATATCGGATTCACAGATAAACGCTGCAATCTTGTTGGTGTTTTTTGAGAATTGCAGACAGGATCACCATTATATAAACATTATTTTTGCTAATATACATCTAAATAAATACAACTCTATGGAAATAAATTATTATTTCTGTGAGTGATCGCAGTTTGAGTGTAAATGCATAGTAAACAGCGCTTTGTCAGCAGGTATTTGAGAATCTAGAACTACAAAAAAATGTGTAATTCTGATATAACATACCAGTTGAGAAATGCAATAAAATCCAATGTTTTGTTTGTTATATTCCAATATTCCAGAGAATTTTATTCAGTGATTATTCTTCACTCTTTATATTAAACAGCTTGAAAACCTACTAAAACTGTAGTTTAAAATAAAGTTGATATGACTCCTGTTCTTTATTTATTTGAAAACATTAAACATTCTGCGTTTATTTTGCTTGTTAGTGTTTCACTTGATGCTTTTTATAAATGTTTGTAATATGTTGTAATATGAAGAATAAATTTAACATTAAAGACTGCTATTTTCCAACACGTTTTTTTTTAAAGATGACTGAACGTAGGAAAAATCAAAGTGAAGTATGGACTTCCTTCACTCTGTCAATTATTTGCTTAGTAAATGAATAACAGTTCTGAATATCGGTTGTGAATATGTGTTATGTGTTACTAACTGTTATGACTGAGTGAAGAAAGTCCATACTTCACTTTGATTTTTCCTATTTTCAGTCATCTTAAAAAAAAGTGTTGGAAAATATCAGTCTTTCATGTTGAATTTACTCTTTATACAAATAATCGGTATCGGTTCTTAAAAAAAAAAAATCAATATCGGATGATCACTTGTCACAACTGCCAACACACATTTATGTTTATGTTCAAACTACTTGTAAAAGTGAGTTTTGCATCCAATGACCCCTTTAAAATTAAGCGCCTTTCCGATTTAATATGTGATGTAAAAGGGGAGAAGAACGAGAAGGGGATTCCAACTCGGGTCAGTCGCATTAAAAAGTCACCACTACACACTTTACCATCTACACCACTTGAGCTGTTGTTTAGCAAGCATCTTTTGTAATGCTGTGGCTATTCAGCCCATCCACAGATTGTGGGTGTAAATAGCCTAAGTGGGTAATTGTTTGTGAAATCATTTGTGAAATTTACTTTCAATGTAAATGATTTCTACACCAAATCTACACAGAAGAAAGCCATGTAGGTTTGAAACGGCATGATGGAGTTTAATTGAAGTGAACTAACCCTTTAATGAGTTAAAGTACAACAATAGTTTGTAATAGTTTGAAACCAGCTCATTGCAGCAAACTTCCCAGGCCTCAACTCCAGCAAACTTTAATTTCATCCCATTTTGTGATTCTGTACCTATCCCTGTCATTACAAAATAAGACACTGGCTTTTCAGCTCTTGCCTCAGTCACTAGTTATGAGCAAGATGTCAACATTATTGCGACAGCTCGCCGCTGATTACCTGTGGCCATTTCTTATTTTAGTTCCTTTGCTTCGCTTTCGCTCCTCATCTGTCTCTATGGCAACCACTGCAGCCCGAGCTTGAGCCGCCCGTGCTCCTATCTCTCCCTCTCTCTCTCTCTCTCTCTCTCTCTCTCTCACGCGCCCGTGCTTCCCGCCTCCAGCCGTGTTGGGAGTCTTCCCGCTCCCAGGTTTAAAACGTCATATCCGGAGGCCGCAGCTGGAAGCGGACAGAGGGCCGTCGTTTCAATGTCAGCTCAATACGATTCTTGACAGCAACGTGGCGTCGTCATGCGACGCGGGCATACGCTGACATTGATGCTGAAGCTAAAGGAATAGGTCAATGTGTCTGTAAATTTGTAAATCTTGCCATGAACGGCATGCCGGCATTAACGCAGACGTGCCTGTGTCGCCGTGTGCCAGACATGGGTTGACAATGAGACGAGATGTGTTGTGACACGGGTCAGAGTGACAGATGTCCACTAGCGAGTCGGCCCAAAGTCGGTATCGGGTGTCGGGATCACTTGAGGCTAGAGCAGGCAGGATAACAGAAGAGGAAATTACTGTCATTAAGATGACAAATGCCTGAGCCTCTGAACACACTCTATATACTTAAGAACTAAAGAGCACCATTATATACTGACATGTCTAATAAATGGGCTCACAGAGAGGCTGGGGGGTTACATGATTCACAGATATACTTATCTAGATTGTGTATTATTTGAGTATACTTTACCTGAGGATATCAAGAGCAGGTTTTGAAGTCTAAAAGATACAGTATTTTATATAATGACCCTAAATATTACTCAGGTTCTTAGGCCAAACTAAAGATGCTGGGGGTAACACATTATAAGTAACGCTAATTATGTAATCAGATTACTTTTTTCAAGTAACTAGTAAAGTAACGCAGTTCTTTTAAATTTACAGTGAGTTATTTTTCAAATAAGTAATGCAAGTTACTTTGTTTTTTTCCATTTATTCAGTGACAACTCTCCTGTCCCTATGTTGAGAGAAATAGGGAGTGAGGTACAGAGACAGAGGCCTTTTCTTCAGCGTGAGGCTGATTAATTTCACTTTTGGTTTGAAAGGGCCAAATTACAGTTGCCAAATTATTAAAAAAGCAAATGAGCAAGCTCAGCCTAGGTGACAAAAAGTAACGCAAAAGTAATGCAGTGCATTAATTTCTATAAAAAGTAACTAAGTAATGCAATTTGTAACCTTTTTAATTAAGTAACGCAATATGTAATGCAAAGTAATGCATTACTTTTAAAAGTAACTTTTCCCAACAATAAATATTACACAGTTTAACAACAATTTGTTTCACTTAAATTTTTTGATGGTTCTTCTTACTATCAATTATGAAACATTGCTTTAGTACAGGTTAGTTTTTGTACTAATTTTAAATGTTTTTTTAAAGTTATTTTGCTTTTGCAAGGATGGGAACATTCTAGACATTTCTGTAACATTCTGTAATATTCTGTAATATTGCATGTGCCTTCTGGAATATTCCAGAACATTGTGGGACTCGTCATTAATGACAAAAATTATCCAACATACAATACACTCTTGGTTACTGTCTGCATTCAGTCAGTATTATTTACAGTTGAGGTCAAAAGTTTACATACACCTTGCAGAATCTGCAAAATGTAAATTATTTTACCAAAATAAGAGGGATCATTCAAAATGCAGGTTATTTTTTATTTAGCACTGACCTGAATGAGACACATATGTTTAAGTATGTTTACATATAGTCCACAAGAGAAAAAAATTGTTAAATTTTTAAAGATGACCCCATTCAAAAGTTTACATACCTTTGATTCTTAATACTGTTGTAACCTGAATGATTCACAGATGTGCTTTTTTGTATAGTGATAGTGATTTGTGAGTCCCTTGTTTGTCCTGAACAGTTAAACTGCCTGCTGTACTTCAGATAAATTCTTCAGGACCCACAGATTCTTTGGTTTTCCAGCATATTTGTGTATTTGAACCTTTTCCAACAATGACTGTATGATTTTGAGATCCATCTTTTCACACTGAGGACAACTGATGAACTCATATGCAACTATTACAGAAGGTTCAAACACTCACTGATGCTCCAGAAGAAAAACATGATGCATTAAGAATCGGGGGGTGTAAACTTTTGAACAGAATGGAGATGTGTACATTTTTTTATTTTGCCTAAATATCATTTTTTTTTCATTTAATAATGCCCTTCAGAAGCTACAGAAGATATTTACATGTTTCTCAGAAGACATATAATTTGAATTTACCCTGATTTTCAAATTCAAAAAGTTTTTACTCCCTGGCTCTTAATGCATTTCCTTCTGAATCATCAGTGAGTGTTTGAACCTTCTGTAATAGTTGCATATAGTCCCTCAGTTGTCCTCAGTGTGAAAAGATGGATCTCAAAATCCTAGTCATTGTTGGAAAGGGTTCAAATACACAAAAATGCTGAAAAACCAAAGAATTTGTGGGACTTTAAGGATTTCTCTGAAGAGCGGGCACTTTAACAGTTCATGACAAACGAAGAACTGATTAACAACTATCACTTTTGAACAGTTTTTAAAAATATATATAAATTCAACTATTATTTTCTCTTGTGGACTATATGTAAACTAGATGTTTTCTCAAAACTAACTTCACTTTTCTAAGCCTTTGCAGTGACTTTTAATCAGCTGGTGTCAAGGTGATTTTAGTGGATGTATGAAGTCAGTTCTCCTCAAGTTCACACAGGAGTCAAGCAGAGTAACCACAGGTGTTGAGAGTCACTTTAACTATAAACATGATCCACAAGCATGTTCAAAACTCCAAACCCTGCATCGCTGCCTACTGCCTACATAGGCAGCTGCCTTCTAAGCAGGTTTCCTAATTGAAATGTCACCTTATGTGACTAATTTGGAGCATTCATGATTGTTAGCAACTCCACACATCATAAAAGACACTTCCTAGTGAAGTGCATGGGAGACATACTCAAATTGATTCCAGTACAGTTTGACATTTGGATGTTTCTAAGCTAATGATGTGGTACTCTAATGAGCACGAAATACACACCACATACAAATATTGGCTAAAATAGTAAATACTGGGTAAAATATTTACTCGATTTGGCTTAGTGCGATTATCAAAGGTTGTGATTTCATAAAAAATAAATGAATGCACTGCGGGTTTCAAAGTAAAGCATGGCACTGTGTTTATTTGCATGCATCCATAAATGTTTTTGAGCAGCAAATCAAAATAATAGAATGATTTCTGAAGGATCATGTGACAGGAGTAATTATGCAAAAAAATCAGCTTTGCAATCACAGGAATAAATTACATTTTAAAATATATTCAAATAGAAAAGAGTTATTTTAAGCAGAGAAAATAATTCAAACGTTTACTGTTTTTCCTGTACTTTGGATTAAATAAATGCAGGGTTGGTGATCAGGAAAGACAAAAAACATAAAAATCTTACTGTTCAAAAACTTTTGAACGGTTGTGTGTGTGTGCGTGTGTGTATATATATATATATATATATATATATATTTGTATTTTTTTGACCAGAAGTGACACAGACTTCTCCTAAAAGATAAAAAGACGATGTACGAGAGGCATTATTGTGGAAAAAATAATATTTTATTAAAAAATATTACTCATCTTTTATTTACATTTGAACAAAAAGTGGCATGTCCAAAATTATTCATACCCTTCTCAATAGAAAAGCCTTTATTGGCTATTACAGCAATCAAACGATTTCTATAATTGCTGACCAGCTTTTTGTATGTCTCCACTGGTATTTTTGCCCATTCATCTTTAGCAAAGAGCTCTAACTCTTTCAGGTTGGAGGGTCTCCTTGCCATCACCCTGATCTTTAGCTCCCTCCACAGATTCTTAATTGGATTTAAGTCAGGACTGCAAAACGTTAATGTTTTTGTCTGCTAACCATTTCATCACCACTTTTGCTGTGTGTTTTGGGTCGTTGTCGTGCTGAAATTTCCACTGGTGCCCAAGGCCAAGTTTTCTCTGCAGACTGCCTGATGTTGTTGTTGAGAATTTTAGTTTTGCTCCTTTTTCATGGTGCCGTTTACTGAGATTAGGTTCCCTGGTCCACCGGCTGAAAAGCACCCCCAAAACATTAGGTTCCCACCACCATGTTTGACAGTGGGGATGGTGTTCTTAGGGTTAAAGGCTTTTCATTTTTTACACCAAATGAAGGCTACATCATTGTGGCCAAACAATTACATTTTTGTTTTATCTGACCATTAAACAGAAGACCAGAAGTCTTCTTCTTTGTCCAAATGAGCATTTGCAAAGGCCAAGCGGTCTTTTGTGTGCCTTATCTGGAGAAGTGGTGTCCCCCTTGGTCTGCGTCCGTGGAACCCAGTGGTGTGCAGTGTCTGGATTCTTTGTTACCTCTCTCACTATCCTCCTGGCCAGCACAGGTGTCACTTTTGGCTTCCGACCACGTCCTCTGAGATTTTTCACAGTGCGGAACGTCTTGAATTTTTTAATAATACTTTGCACTGTGGCCACTGGAACTTCAAAACATTTAGATATGGTCTTATAGCCCTTTCCTTTCCTGACTTGTGAGCAGCCACAATGGACAGCTGCAGGTCCTCAGTGAGCCCCTTTGTCTTAGCCATGACTGTCCACAAACCAACAGCAGAGAGCTTCTGTTTTTCACCTGTTGAGTTGATTAAAACAGCTGTTCCCAATGAATCAGGGTAATTAGGATGCTTTAGAACAGCTTGGACTATTTGGAATGGTATAGAACTTTGGATTTTCCCATTGACTGTGACAGTTTGCAAAGGGTATGAATAATTTTGGATATGCCACTTTTTGTTCAAATATAAATAAAAGCTGAAAAAAAATTTTCCACAATGATGCCTCTTCTACATCGTCTTATTATCTTTTGGGAGAAGCCTGTGTCATTTCCGGTCAAAAAAAACTTGCTGGTTGAATAAAAGTAACTTTAAGTCGGAATTTGCCAGGGGTATGAATAATTTCGGGCTTGACTGTTTATATATACACACACACACACACACACACACAATTATTTTTCCCCAATATTGTGCTCTAACTGTTAGTATTCACAGTAAACCCTGGTTGGTTTAAAATTTAATTTAAAATATTAATGGAATGCCATTATTTTTTTATTTGTGTGTGACCTAAAAAGTGTACAAATACTAATTACTGCTGTTTGTTAACGTGTACTCAGAATATAAAAGGCTGCTACTAGAAATCTGTCTATTTATCCATGTTCTGGATCTAAAACTAAACTTGAGTCAAAAAACAGGTGTGTTATTCAGCCAGGGAATGAAAAGACAGTTATGGCAGCTACTTGGCAAGCCCTTGTAATTCATCATTTTATCTTGCAGTACATAATCACATAAGTCTTTTATCTTTCTGGTGATGGATCGCAAGTCTAGTTTTCACGCAGGTTTGACGAATAGTCTCTCAGCGCGGATCGTTTTTCTGCACTACACCAGGAATTGGTCTTAAGTATCAGAATGACAGCTGACATTTCCCTGCTGCCTATTTTTAGTTCAACACTATTGATTTCGGGTCACCTCCGATGTCTGCGCTCGGATCCGACCCCTCCTCGTCGCGTTGAGATGATTGTGCGAGCGTGTTAATATGTGATGTGGTGGTGTGCCCCCTTCCTCGCTCACATTGTAATTCTCATAGTAGCTGTAGTCTGATATGGGCCTCCTGTGGTGAAAGGGCTGCTGGGTAATGGTGTGAGAGCAGTATTCCCTGGCAGACAGCTTCATTAAAGGCAGTGGGATGGTTCCTGGATCAATCTTCTCGCACAGGGATCGATTGATCCTCCCCTGCGTGCTGGGGATTCCTCTGCGCTCGACCTGTTAACAGAGTAAAGAGGGCCGAGGGGGGTGCGGCGTCTCGCTAATTATCCCAGAAGCCGCCGTCGCTGGTGGAGGCTGATGAATAACTGACATATACATACATAGCCTATATGACAATGTGGTCTGTCTTAGTTAAACTCGCTCTCTGATGTGTTTGTTAACCCTAGGCTTTGACGTGAGTGTGTTTATGTGTGTGTGTGTGTGTGTGTGTGTGTGTGTGTGTGTGTTTGAATGTGTCGTGTCTGGCAGCTGCCCTCGATTCTCCAGCGGTCCACACTAGAATTAATAGCTCAGCTACTTTCCAAGCTCAGCAATTACGGTTATTAAGATTAGGTAATTGACCCAGAGGGTTCGAGAGTGCTGCTGTGGAGATATGTTTAAGCAAACATCAGCCTCTCACCATAATGAGCGAATACAGACAGAGAAACACAAAGGCTTTTATAACAATGCTTTAAAAATTTTTCAAAACCAATTTTGTGCATGTGTAGCTTTCCTTATTATTTAGCCAAATTTGGTGAAATTTTGCAAGAACATAAGGTCTTTTATCTATAGGCCTTTTTCACGTTAGATGCCATGTTCAATTTAATGTGGATGAAATTGAGGCTATGGAGGATAGACTTACTGATTTTACAATGTCAATTACTGTATAAAGCTCTAGATCACACTTTTAAACGTGTTTTGTAGATTTTTGGCCACTGTTTTTTTGTCAACTGAACAGTTAGTCACCAAAATTTTATTTCACAATCTGAAAAATGTTATTTCAAGATAATGATATATATATAATGACATATTTATATTTACTGTATTGTATCTGTTGACCTTCTTCTTCTTCTTCTTCTTCTTCTTCTTCTTCTTCTTCCACTCTGAAAGTCTATAACAGCCCATATAACTGCTCACCGGAAAGTTATGAAATTTGGCACACAGATAGAGGACAGTCTCAATTTTAACCATAGCGAATTTGGAGTCTTTAACTCAAACTCTCTAGCGCCACCAACAGTTCAAAGTTGCACTTATGTTCATGCAAATAACTTTTGAACTGTAAAGTTTAGATGGACAATACTTTTTTCTCCAATGGACACCACCATTGAAAATTCTATGGGTCAAGATTTTTTGCAAAGCTTGAAAAGCCTACTTTTTCAAAATTGTCCGAGAGTTTTTCTCTGATTTTCACCAAATTTGGATCAGATCATCTTCAGACCCTGCTGGCAAAAAGTTGTGGAATTCAGGTTGATTAGTCAAACTGTTCTTGAATAACGTCTGAACGAATGTGACAAAGAGCACACAAAAATAGATGTGAGGCTATATCTCCACAATGGTATGGCGTATTGACACCAAACTTGCTATGTGTTATAACAACAATGACCTAAGGATACCTGCACAGTTTCGGTTTAGTGTTGATATACGAAACTGTTATTGAATTTGCTAGAATGATGCCCATTAATTAACCATTAAAAATGAAATTTCCAAAAATGCTAAAAACTTTTGATTGCATTAGTCTATAGGTCTCAAAATATTCCATGGGTCATGAAGACAACATAGATACCAATTATGCTATAGTCAGCCAAACTTCCTCTCCGCCATTTTGATTTTCGTTAAAAACTCAAAAAGCTTTTTTAAACTCCTTCTAGACTGTTTCTGTGATTTTTACCAAAATCGAATCAGATCGTCTTCAGATTGTGCTGACAAAAGTTATGGATTTTGTATCAATAGACAGAAATTTGACATGACCCAGGACTAATACTTATAATTGACCCTTCTCAAAGACCTGCCCCCCTTCATTATTTTTGCTATGTCAAACAAGCCATGGCGCTCTCATGCCACACACTCTCATGGTTTCCATCGTGTGAGGTAGTTCTTATAATGCTGAGTTATGTTCAAGTGTTCGTTTTTCTAATAAGTTTGCTTTTAGGTAGTTATTTGATGCTATAGAAATGGGGTGTGATGTCATGATTGTGATCTTGCGATTGGGTCTGCGAAAGTTTGGGTGGGACTTTGATACCGTGGCTCCACCTCACGACACTACTGCGCAGACTCTGGCTCCAAACAAATCTCTACTGCGCAGGTTTCAAATGACATAATTTCCCCCAAGATGGCAGTGGCCATATTGAGATGCTTTGGCTTCACTTTTCTATAGTCGAATGAAGCGGAGACGCGTCATCCATCATTTTTTACAGTCTATGGTGCTGACAGACAAGATAGAGCAGATTATTTTTGGTGTGAGTCTTTTAAAAATGTAAAGTCTTAGCTTTTAAATTTTGTAATTTTTTAACAAATCCAAACAATAAATACTGTTTTGTTGCTGTTTAATTTGTTGTGACAGAACGCTGTAGCAGCCACATGAACCGATCATCTCTTCCTCTTTACTAGTTATAGTACAAAATAAACATGAATGAACATGAGAAGGTATCTTGTTTTAACCGTGGTAAGACATCAATACACGCCATTTTTTTAAATTCAAGTCCACCGGTTTTATGCTGCGTTCACACCATATCGCAATTACAACACGTGATGTTCTACTCGGAGCTGTTCATGTTCTCGGACTCGGAATTAAGCTTTTTCTGTGGCAACACTATCAACACCTAAACTGAGCCTACGTTGGTCAGGTGGTACAGTGGTCATGTGGTACAAGTCGTAGCTCTCAGAAGACTTCCAGTTCTAATTACAAGTTCTACGAGGACGTGAACGCTTTTTACAAGTTGGAATCTCGTAATTACGGGAATTCTGATATGGCATGAACACGCCTTAAATCTACTCTCCTGATTGGATTGTTTGTCGGACAAAATGGCAGATTCTGCGTTATGATTGGTCAGATCACCTGTAAATCAAACTCCCTGCAAAGGGTCAAATGAACAAACATACAAAGAAAGAAATACAATCAAATATGAATTAAAACACTGCATAGTCTTCACTGGATGAATGAAATATAATTGGATTCTTTTTATACAAAAGTTATTTAGTCAAGAGCAGTGAGTGATTTTCTCTTTGTCTTTTGTTGCTTTACTAACATTATAAACACAACACCAGCAGGTTTATTAGGCTGCTGTCACTTTAAAACCTAATGAATAGATATAATATACTGACACACAGCTGGTTTTTACCCAAATGTTTACATTCATTTAAGACATAACCAACTGTCTTTATGTGAATTTCTCCACATGATCGACATTTGGAAATAAATGTGTGAGAAATTCGAATTCCATATTTAGTGATTGAATGTTTACTTATTAAAATTTGCCAAACAATAAGTGTAACCACACCTTTAGTTTACATCATTTCACTATTACTGTTACCTACACTGAAAAGTATTTACCTGAAAAAGGCTAGGAAACAATTTTCACTCAGAAATTGCTAGTACATTTCACAAATAAATGAAAAAACTATTTACAACTTCGAAAAACATTTTTACAGTGTATACGGTTAAAACTTCTAATCTGAAATATTGAATTTAGCAGCATAATTTGTCCGGCTTTGTTACTGATTTGCTCAAATTCTGTGGCATGTGGAAGCAAGTTGGATTTTCACATGACTGATTATAAAACAAAATAAGAAATGTTCTTTTGACTTACCTAGCAACATGCAAAAAAAAACAAAAACAAAAAAAAACTTTTATTATCATTGTAATTATTTTTGGATTTTATATTTAAAATAATAACTCCAGAATATTTCAGATAATTCCACCTAAATGTTTTAAACTAATTAGCTGAAAAAAAGTAGTTTAATTAATCATGCAAAAATACTACACTGCTTATTTTTCACAGCATGTGCTACAAATGTGCCTTTTTTCCCCTCAGAATGTTACTTCACAGTATGTTTAACAGTGATACGGCTAATTCAAAATTTTTTCATAAGCCCTTATGTACCAAACTATAATTTAGTGTAATTATAGAATAATTTACTTGAACTATTCAGTGCAGCACATTTAGACCTCAATATTCTCAATTGCCCTTTATGATAAATAATTAAGCATTCTTAATTTGGAAACTGAGATTGCACTCTGCGATCTTGTACTTCATGTGATATCCGCTATAATTTAATAAATTAAATATCAACATTATGTTGATATTACGTTAGCGCCGTCCTCAGGGACTTCTCATTGTGAAGTGTCTTTTCAATTTCCCCTGCATCGTTTTCATAATGCGGATGTGCCGGAGCCAAACTGTTTTCCGCATCCTGATCGCGCGTTAACAATCGGCCACCTGTCAGGGCCGGATTTCATCCCTTTTTCGCTGCGGTTCGAGATTATAAGCCAGTGTGGAAACATTCGATCGTGCCATTGTTTGATCAGAGAGGGACGAGCGTGCTAAATAATTAAGAGATCAGCACCCCTTTGAGAGAATACAGTGCTAAGCCCTACATGAGAGGCAACCCAGCTCAAAGCGTCCGCATTAAAACAAGTAATCATGCGCAAGGCGCTCAAGTCAAATGAGAATTTTGCTTTTGCCTAAAACGTATTTTTTCTCGCGTTTGCTCTGTCAATCTGTAGCATAAAGAGATTTGCTTTTCAAAACAAGGCATGCGGGAGCTTAAAAAGCGAGGTTTAATAAGCGGCGAGACACATCCATCTTTGTTTGCCGGAGATAAGTTAAAATGCGCACCGAGTGAGGCATTCTGGGTGCGCTGGAGGTCTGCCCATTGCCGTGCATCGCTTCCTTATATTTATTTACATGCTCATGCACAAGCGCTTCGCCTTAAAGTCTTTTAATGGAGCTCAGAAAAAGAAAGGCAAAAGCAGGAAGGGAAAAAATGAGTCACACTTTTCTCTTTACAATTTTGAAGGTGTTTGGCATGTTCGCTTTATGCCATCTCAGAGATTAGGGCATCCAACCAGCGTCTGTTCCCCAGCATGTCCTCTTTCAACTCCCCCCTCCTCGCCAGCAGCCCCCCGTGTCACAGAATTAAACACACTCCTTATTTATTTATTTTATTTTATTTTATTTTTATTATTATTCATCCGGCGGAGAAGAGGCACCTCAGATACCTGTGACTTATAACACGCTCCCAGCCGAGCCTTTGATTGATTTTTTTGACAGAAATGTCCTCATTAGGTCGCTACAAATGGCATGAAAAGACGCACGCCGCAGAGAAGGGAAGAGGAGAGGGAAAGTGGAGGAGAGAGGAGGGAAGAAAAAGTTTGCTTGCTTTTTGACACTTGCCGGCTTTTATCTGTGTGGCATTTCCAGAGTACGGTTCAAAGTTGCGAGCATGCACACGGGCGCACGCGTACATGCTACCGCCGAGCGCCTCTATAATTATAATGCACGATTAATTAAAGAAAAGGAGTATAATAGATTCCAGATGAACCTCTGTGACTAATTATCATGTCTTTGATAGTGGAAGTGTGCAGACGGAGCGAGAGAAATGAGAGAATGAAAGAGAGTGAAGGGGGCTCAGGGCATGAGAGAAAGAAAGCGGCGGTACAAAAAAAAAAAAATGTATGGAATGGGAAAGAGATGGAGTTTTGAATGTTCCCCAACATGGCATCCGGAGAAGGGGTTGCGTAGTCGAATTCAAAGCCTGTTTTCTTAATTAAAGGGTTTAATAGGAATGGGGTTGGGCTGCCTGAAGAGAAAACGAGAGAGGGAGAGGATTATGGGGGATAGACGATGGAGAAGATGAGACTTGAGATAAACAAAAGTTCTGTTTTTTTTTATCTTCGCCGCACTCAGATAAGTTTTGGAATATTTGCTGTGTTCATTTGTGCTACATTTTCACGTCCGCCACTTATTTTTGGCGTGTGATTGAAATGATATTTTGGTGCTGCTTCAGATGGCAGCGGTATTAAGATAAGTAGCTTTGTTTTAAGTGTAACACCACAATAATCTCTCTCATATCAACACCTTTTAACAGCTCTCCGGAGGGAGAAAAAAAAACCCTAAACAGCGTTACTTTTCTTTTGTGAAATACAAGTTCTGAGTACGGCTCCGACCTGGTTTATACTATACACAAGATTGACAAGCGTGCAGTGATGTGTGTACAGCAATAATAGACTCATTTAAACCACTGTGGGCATAACAGGAATTCAAAAATAAACAGATTAGGATTAATTATCTAGTGTGTGGAGTGTAAATTTTAGTCTTGAAGGTTTCTTTGGGTAGAGCTATGTGTGTGGAGTTACGTGTATGAGTGTGTGTGTGTGTGTGTGTGTGTGTGTGTGTGTGTGTGTGTGTGTGTGTGTGTGTGGCTGCAGATGGAGTCCTTGGCGAAAACCTGTTGACACATTGAGACCATTAGTGCTGTTTTCCTTCTACTCTCACTGCCAGTCTGCCTCTGCCACCTCTCCTGCTGACGAGAGTAAAAATACTCCGTAATGCCTAATGCCAGCGCTTTCTGGTTTAAAACCCACGGTTCGCCCATCTGTAAGGCTCTCCAACGTTAGTTAGGAAATATGGGAGCGTGAATCTCACTAAAGATGATTTTTTTGCATTAAAATGTCTGTTTTAAAGGACAGATTTAAATTTGTGCCTTTTTTGACAGTTAAGCAAATTTCTTATTACAGCAATGTGTCTAGATTTAATAATAACAAAATAATACAATAATTAAATTAAAATAATACAGTAATAACATTTTTAGTATTTAGACCATTATTTTATTTTTGTTTTATTATTGGCAATACAACAAATGCTACCCTTACACTATATAATTTAATAATGATATATTTACAGCAATATATATATATAATGAGATTGAATGTCACAATACTAATTGATGCTTAATGGTCCTGATTTTCCTTAAG
>NC_133376.1:6844843-6873677 GCF_049309525.1 Garra rufa
AAAGAAAAAGACAAAAAAAGACAAAATTATAATTTACCTACTAACAAAAAAAAATAAAAAAAATAAAAACTTCAATAATATTAACACCAGTCATAAAAATAAAAAGTAATACCATTAAAAAACAATTGAAATAAAATAAATCTTAAATAAAAAAATATTAATAAAAATTTTGTGTGTGTGTGTGTATATATATGTGTGAAATGAAATAAACATTAATAAACACACTATACGGATAAAAATAAATAAATAGAAAAAAAAAAAAAAAGAACAGTCAAAAAAAAAAAAGACAAAATTACTAAAACTTTACCAATTTCCCTAAAATGAATAGGGAATATATATATATTATATATATAAAACTATAATAATATTAACAACAAATAAAAACTAGTACCATTAAAAAACATAATTGAAATAAAATAAATCTTAAGTAAAAAAAACATTAATAAAAAGTATATTTTTTAATATATATATATGTATATATATATATATATATATATATATATATATATATATATATATATATATATATACAGTATATGAATTGAAATAAACATTAATAAACACATGATACGGATAAAAATAAATAAATCGAACAAAACGACAAAAAAAGACAACATTACTAACACGTTACCATATTAAAATGAAAGAAAAATTAATAAACACTTTAAGGATATATAAACAAAAACAACTAAAAGAAAAACAACAGACAAAATTACTAAAATTTTACCAATTTACCTAAAATGAAAAGGGAAAATATAACAAAAAAAATAAACAAAAACTACAATAATAGAAGGGCCAAGCACCAGCTGCAAAGACTGTTACTTGTAACAGTAATAAAAAAAAAAACTAATACCATTAAATAAAACATAATAAATGAATCTTAAAAAAAAAAAAAAAAAAAAAAATATATATATATATATATATATAACTAAAAAAAGATAAAATTACTAAAACTTTACCATAATAAAATGAAAGAAAAATTAATAAACACTTTACGGATATATAAACATAAAAAATTAAAAAGAAAAACAACAGACAAAATGACAAAAAAATTACCATATTAAAATGAACAAGGAAACATAATAATAATAAAAACTACAATAATATCAACAACAACAATAATAATAAAAACTACCATTAAACCATTTAACCATTAAAAAACTTTCTTAAAGAAAAAATTTAACTAAAAAAAAAAGAAAATCGCTAACACTTTACCATATTAAAATAAAATAAAAAAATAATAATAAAATGATAAAAACTACAAAAACATAAAAACAATAACAACAATAGTTATCATTATTATACATCTATTATTAATATTATTATGACAGGGTAATCTGGATACCGACTTTTTTTTTTTTTTTTTACAAGATTAGCTGGCTGTATGTTGTCCTGCTTATTATGTAGCTATTTGCCAAATAATCAACTAGACATGAGTTCAAATGCTTTTATCATGTGAGAATAAAGAAACCACAGAGTGATGCGAGTGTAACACAGAAGGAAACAGTGTTGGAGATTGGTTGCCAAGGACAACGGTCAATTATATGTTGTAGCATCGTTCTTAAGAACTATCTGACTGTGGAATGCTGTGACCAATCAGAATGGAGAATTCCAGACAGACGTGTTTGATTTTGGATTGCAGTAGAGTGGGACATGTTTCTGACAGGTTTTCTGAGATTCACCAATAAAAGTAAAAGCATTTTAAACAGACATCACGTGATCATCTGTAACCCTTCTTCACACTCTGGATGAGTTTCACCTCTTCCTGTTGGACCGGTGGACAAGAGATCATTTAGGTGAGGCTGAAATACAAGACCGTGCTCTGATGATATAGATATGAAAGCGTACGGCAGGCTCATTTGAAATGTTTGTGCGAAAAGGAAAAAGAAGGAGAGAGAGAGAGAGAGAGAGAGAGAGAGTGAGAGTGACAGAGAGCAAGAGAGAAGGGAAAGTCGGTGGCAGTGCTGAACCTGACACTAATGAGCCGCCTTTCTGATGGGACCTGACAGCGCAGAAGAAAGCTGAATCCCTCGACACTGACGCTACACAACACTCCCTCCTAATTGGAGCAGTGTGTATGTGTGCGTGGTGTGTGCAGGGAAACCTGGGCAGAAATAAGATCCGCTTTGTGCGAAACATGTTAATAACAATGATGATACACTCTTGAGTGTGACTGGGACCAAGGCTTATTTGTAGATGCACGTCGCTGCGTCTGAGGTTGACATTGTTCGCTACACCCAAACTCTCTTTCTTTCTTTCCCTCTCTCTCTCATTCACACTTTTTCTGCTTTATTTGCATGCATTTGAGGAAATTGTTGTGGTGGGGCTGTTGATTTAAATTACCCTGCAAGTGCAACTGTCATCAACTTAATGCATTAATGATCAAAACAGGACTTTAAATATAAGCTAATTTAGTATTCACCTTGTGTGTGTGCGGAAAGCACTTTTATGTTTCATAAGTGGACAGAGCAGCAATTTTCTTTAATTAAAAAATAAAGAGTTTGATTATGCTAGAAACCCATGTAAAGCAACAACAGCTTTATCTGGATCGTTCCTTGTGTGCAGTGCCTTTTTGACCTCTAAAAGAAGTTATAACATGGATGTTTATTGTACAGAAAACAGCAATGGTTTAATGGTAAGCAGCATAAATAAGCACATTTCTTAAAAAATGCATACATTCTATATAGCTATTATATATTTTATGTGCTTACAAATTAATGATTGACATAAAAACAGTACAAACAGACAAATACAAAAACGTAAAAAATGTAAATGTAATGATGGAATCCAGTTAAATTCAGTGATAACAGTGTTTAGACACACAGGCTGCACATATGCAATTAGTTTCATTATATAGTAAACTTTTAAACAACGTGAAATCTCCAACCCTGCTGAAAAAACAGCTAAAACCAGCCTAAGCTGGTCTTAGCTGGTTTATGCTGGAAGTAGCTGGTTTAAGCTGGTCTCCCAGCCTGGCTTTTAGCTGGTGGTCTAAATCCAGCCTGCTGACCAGCTAAAACCAGCCAACCAGCCTAGGTTCTTTTCTTAGCTTTTCAAAGTGATTTTAGTAGATATATATAGTAGTAATTTTTCCTCGAATTCACACAGGTATCCAGCATAGTCCCAACATGTATGCGTATACAGTGCCTTGCGAAAGTATTCACACCCCTTCACCCCCCCCCCCCCACATTTTATGTTGCTGCCTTATGTTAAACTGCTTTCAGTTACTTTTCCCCCACATCAATCTACACTCCATGCATCATAATATCAAAGCAAAAAGCAGATTTTTTAACATCTTTGCAAATTTATTAGAAAGAAAAGACTTAAATGATTCCATTGCATAAGTATTCACACCCTTTTCTATGACACTTGAAATTGAACTCAGGAACATTCATATCGCTTGTAGATGTAACTACACTTTGAGTGGAGTTAAAATCTGGCAAATTCAATTGAATGGGTATGATTTGGAAAGGCACACACATCTTAATAAAAAGTCTAACAGCTGAAAATGCATATCAGAGCAATAATCAAGTCCTGAGGGGGAAAAACTGCCTGTAGAGCTCACAAACAGGATTGCATCAAGCCACACATCTGGGGAAGAGTTCAGAAACTAAAAAAAACAGGACTCTTTCTAGAGCTGGCCTCCTGGCCAAACTGAGCAATTGATGGAGAAGGGCTTTGGTTAGACTGGTGACCAAGATCTTGATGGTCACTCTAGTTGAGCTCCATGATCATGATGTGGAGATAGGAGAGACCTACAGAAGGACAAACATTACTGCAACACTCCACCGATCTGGTCTTTATGGCGGTGTGACCAAACTTAATCATCTCCTCAGTGAAGACACATGAAAATACACTTGGAATTTGCACCAAAGTACCTCAAGGACCCTCAGACTGTGAGAAACAAGATTTTCTGGTCTGATAAACCTCAGTTCCAAGGATCACGTTTGAAGGAAACCAGGCACTGCTCATCAACTGTGGAGTACCATCCCAACAGTAAAGTGTGGTGGTAGCAGCCTCATGCTGTAGGGCTGTATTTCAGTGGCGGGACTGAGGAACTCGTCAGAGTAGAGGGAAAGCTCAACACAGCGAAATATAGAAATAGCCGTAATGAAAACCCAGTCCAGAGCATTCAGAGTCTCAGACTGGGCAAAGGGTTTACCTTCCAAACAGGGCAATGATCCTAAGAACACAGCAAGAGTGGCTTATAGACAACTCTATGAATGTCCTTGAGTGGCCTAGTCACAGCCTGGGCTTGAACCCAATCAAATATTTTGGGAGAAACATGGAAATGTCTGTCAGCCTGCATCCAAGCTGACAGAGCTTGAGAGGTAAAGAGGTGAGGCGAAGAATGGCAGATAATTGCCAAATGTTGTTGTGCAAAGCTTGTTGCATCATATCCAGAAAGACTGTAAACGTGCTTCAGCTAAGTACTGAGTTAAGGGTATGAATACTTATGCAATGTGCTTATTTCAGGTTTCTTTTTTAAATAAATTTACGAAATGACATGAAATCTGTTTTGCTTTGTCATAATAGTGTATGTTTGTGTATAGTGTGGATTGATGTGGGGGAAAAAAAGTAATTTAAAGCAGTTTAACATAAGGCAGCAACATAACAAAACGTGAAAAAAATGAAGGGGTATGAATACTTTTGCAAGGCACTGTATATTAAATACATGCAATTTATAGTGAATTATTTTTTAGGATCCAAGTAATATTTTTGTTTTTAGGGTGCAAAAACTTTTGGGCCTACTGAAAATTCAAGTTTGATGTCTGAATTTAAAGACTAAATTACAGATCTGTGATGTTGTGAGGCTGATATTCAGCATTTTCAAGTTTTGAAATTAAATTTTGTCAAATAGGATGTGTACAAGTGGGACAAAATGATGATAAGGCATCCAAAATATCACAACTCAGTAGTTGTGTTGCGACTGAAATTGTCCTAGTTTTTTTTTCTCACGAAATTAAGGCTTTTATATAAGATTTTTTAGTTGGTTGGAATAATTTGTAAAAATGTCATTAGTATGTGCTAACAGAAAACAGACAGAAAGCTTTGCAAAATTACCCATTTAAGACTTATTAAGAGTTATTTAACATATAGCTTAATAAACCTTCTAGTTTGGTAAAATTGTAAGATATTTCATTAGTTTATGACAGAACTTCATTAACTCTTTCCCCGCCGAACACTGAATTTTCCAGGTTATATGCTCCAGGGGAAATTATTACTCATCTCCTGAATGAGTCCCGAATCTCCTGATCAAAATCACAGACGAGGAAGGCGCAGAAATAAAAAATATATCTCAAATTTAAGCAGATGCATATGAAAAAATAATGCCATCATCAACAATAAACAGCATTTGAATGAAAACGGCCTAATGTTACAGAGTGAAATGTCAATCCACGAAGTGGTAAAGAACTGTGAAGCTTTGGGGTTGCTGATGGAAGCAATCTACTGCATTTTTGCTTTGATTATCATACTGAACATGATCCAGATAAAAATGTGATTTTTTTTTTAGATTTTTGCTCAAAATGTTGCTTTTTATAAAGTGTTTATAAAAACAATGCTTTAAGCTAAAATGAATTTTGTTTAAAAGTAGAGGTTCTGTTCTTTATTATGATGTATTGCATGTTCAGATATACATACGATAACATATTTAGGGGGCCATGAAATTTTACTAAAAATGATCAGAAATTCTGCCAGTGACTGGGAACTTTTTTTTTTCAAAAACGCTGACAGGGAAAGGGTTAAGATGATAATTAGCACCAGGGCACACACAGACAAACCTGTCAGGAAAGTGATTAAACTAAAAATATATATGTTGAAATACATATATTATTTTGTGGAAATGTACATCTTAACTACACTGTAAAAAACAATTTGTTGAATCAACTTAAAATAATTTGTTACCTGGCTGCCTTATAATTTTAAGTTCAGTCAACTCAAAAAAGTTTAGTCAACTTTAAATGTTAAGTTGTACTAAATGACATCTTACATATTTGAATTGATTCAACTTAAAATTTTAAGGCAGCAGCGTAACAAATTATTTTAAGTTTACTCAACAAATTGTTTTTTTACAGTGTATGAACATAATCCTCCTGGGAGCAATTCAGACTCTTGTTTTAAATGTAATACAGGATCTGTTTCCCTTGAGACCGAAAAGCCAGCGCGTGCAGAGAATGGCCCATTAGCACAAAAAGTGACCGGGCTTATTTTAGCACACTTTGTCAATATTATCCCTTTCATGCTGAAATTCAATACAAAATAAGGTCTTTGCATCAAGCTGATTCTAATTGACAAAGCGCTCTAAAAAGCGAGGCAGGTTAAAGCGAGGGGCGGACTGATTGCGGTATACTCACTCCTGAGGTGATTACAGGGCCTGACTCTCACGCTCAAATGAATGTGGACTCAATTATGTTTCCCTTTTTGTCCTCCGTTGCCAATAGATTCCTCCCCCAACCCCTATGGTGCTGTTTCCTCCTCTGAATCAATCATTTTTAATTTATCGGGGGGATTTATGTGACAATGGCTGATGAGAGTTTCAATAAGGCAGGAGAGGAGAGGAAAAAAAAAACCACAGAGATGAAAAAAAGCCCATGCAAATCTCTTGGATGATGCGATTAGTGTTGGAAACCAAATCAAGGCTGACTTGAATAGACACAGAACACAAAATCATATTAGGCTGAATTCGATGTGCATGGCTTTACATTCAGCACTGCATCCTCTCTCTCGTTCTATTTGTCTTTTAGATTTTACTGACCTGAAAATGCTTTTCCACATCACATATTCTCTGAATATTCCTGGCTCGTCCCGTCCTGTGCCCCTCACGCAGATGTTTTGGAGGTTTAAGTACTGCCACAAGCTCACCGGCTCCCCGAATGAGACCAGAACAAAGTGCTGCCACTTATTCTGTTATCACATTTCACAGCATGCAACACATGTACGAGTTCCTAATGATTGCCCTCAGGTGATGTTTGACGTCCTAGCCGTGACAGAACTGCTTTTGTACATCAGAAATATATGTGATGTTAATTTGGTAGGTAAGAGCGGTGACCCGTACATCAAAAAAGAATCACGTATCGTTTTCCTGTGATCATTTCAGCACGGTTAGATGGAGAGTGGCATGAGGGTTGACAGTTGCTCTCAGTGTAAAGGCTGATAGCTGAAGTGTATGTTATGTGTGTGTGTTCGAGTCACAGGGCATGGCATACACGGCCAGGTCCTCGGCGTGAGGTTCCCAAGCACAGATGGCCCTCTCTGTAGGGCAGGGCAGGGAACGGGGACTCCCCCCTCGGCCCCCCTCCGCCGCAGAAGGTCGAACTGTCCGAGCAGTCAGGGATGCCTCAGCCAGTCGCGTGCCTCGCTTGTCTCTGAAAATGAGTAAACAAGGCCACAAACAGACTAAAAAAAGGCATTTTACGGCCATACGCTGATATAAATTAATTTTCCATTCATTGCCTACAGAAATGAAGAGTAGTTTGTTAAAAATATCAGTGTCTATTTACACTATAGTGCAAATAGCATCTTGTTGACAAGTGTAGGCAGTAAAAAAGGTGTTGTAGTCAGTTTAAATCCGCCTTTTTAAATCTTATATCACATCAGAAAAGCATTTAGAGGGGTCATCAGATGCCCATTTTCCACAAGTTGATATGATTCTTAAGGGTCTTAATGAGAAGTCTATAACGTACTTTGGTGCAATGCATTTCATTTGAATTAAAACATCAATTATACTCAACATTTTATTATTCCATACTGTTTTATAATGTACTGCAATACTGAGCTGACTCTCTTTGCTATAAGTAGTATAAATAGCAGAAAATCCTGCTGATTTAACATAGTATAAATAGAATCTGTAAGTATTTTCACATCTAATTGCCATTTACATTTAGTGTATATAGCTACTGTTTAAAATATATATACTTTTTGCATATTTTTTTGCATTTGCACTACTCTGTCTGGTTTGCACTCTCTGCCATGTGCCCTTACTTGTATATTGTATTGTTTTTTTCATTTTTTATATATGTATAATTCTATTTATTTGCATTTTTAAAATTCTACCTTTTGTATATAATGTTATGTGTATGCACGTAGGGTCTGAGAGTAACGCAATTTCAATTATCTGTATGTCCTGTACATGTGCCAGAACTGAAAATAAAGTTGACTTTGACTTTGAAAATCATAAACTAGCATACAAGACAGTCTTATTTGTAGCTTATTAAATGTATCTTATTATAAACCATTTCATTTAGTGGACCATCTCATGGAAGCCGCCATTTTAAGATCACATGACCACCAGTTGAATCAGGGTTGCCAAGTATGTGGTTCCCCCCCTCTGGAAGGAGGTTTTGAACTGCACTGAATGTGATTTTAGAGATTTTGATAGCCAATATTCTCCAGAATGCAGTTGGGCTAGTTCTGGCTGTGATTGGGCTAGTTTTGAGTAGCAGTTTGGCTGGTTTTGTTACGCAGACCAGGCAACCCTGAGTTAAATACTAATCACTTTTATAGATAATTTATTATATAATTTTGAAAATGCCAATTTTGAGTAGAAGCAGAAACATGTTGTTTTAATGCATGCCTCTTTAAATGCAAATAAGCTGCTGCTCCCAGCCCCCTTTTCCAAAATAGGACTGTGCCTTTACAGCTCATACCTCAGATACTTTGCTAAAAAACATCTGTTTGGTTTTGATTTTCATGTCTATCGTGTTGAAATCATGAATTTTAAACCATATTGGTTTAAACTTCTGATATAGGGTTTTCTGAGCGTACACATCCGAAGCACACATAGAAGCGGCTGTCACATGGCGTGTGAGTACTAAACTAAGTTCTCTTTCAGGTCTTATTGCACTTAAACTGTCAAATACACACAAGTTTATGCTAAAAACACACAGGAGTTACAAAAACAGCTGGGAAATAAATAGCAAGTTTATATTAGATCTGTGTGGCAGCAGCATAATCATATGTTTTAAACCATATTGGGGTATTTGAGCCATTAAACCATATTGGTTTAAACCATATTAAACCATATTGGTTTAAACTTCTGATAAAGGGTTTTCTGAGCGTACACATCCGAAGCACACATAGAAGCGGCTGTCACATGGCATGTGAGTACTAAACTAAGTTCTCTTTCATGTCTTATTGTGCTTAAACTGTCAAATACACACAAGTTTATTTGAAAAACACACAGGAGTTACAAAAAAAGTCGGTTATGCCTGTGAAGGTAAACATCTGGGAAATAAATTGCATGTTTATATTAGATCTTTGTGGCAGCAGCATAAAATACAGTAAATAAATAAATAAATCCACTGCTGTCTTGTCTCCTCTGACTCTAAACTGGCTGGGACCCTAAACAGTGTTTGTGCAGCCAAATACAGAACAGTTAGCATGCTTTGCTTAAAAACTGGTACACCATTGTCGCTTGCGAAAATAAAATGGTGGCACCCTGGGTGGAAACGTGCAGATTAAAGGGTGGTAATATTATATTAAGATCCCTTTACCATGTCACCGGGGAAGCGAAATCTCACACTCAAAGTAACAAAGTTACTGGGTTGACCTTTTTCACGTTTCCTGGGTTGGTATATGCACTGGGGACCTGAATATACCACTTGAACACTTAAAAAGCCATATTTTGATGATATGTCACCTTTAATAGATTCTCTACACCTTATTATCGTCTATGCTTGTTTGTGTCCCTATACTAATTTGCACTGCTCTTGGTAGATTGCGTTAGTCATTATGAAAATGATCTGGCTGCATCTGTTTGTTATTTTGCGTATTGTCAGTAGATCACCTGCAGAACTTCTCACTTCCAGCAGCGCTTTTATGGGATTGTGCTTTCACGCTAATTTGCCCAGTTTAGTAAATCTGGCCCTAGGTGTCAGTATTCAAAATGAATTTCAAAATGAATGTCATATTGCTCAGCACAATATGACCCCACTGTGTTAACCTTAAAGAAATAGTGCATTTGTGTGAAAGGTCTTCCATAAACAGAGATGGTCACATGAAACGAGAGACCCTACTGAGCCGACAACTTCCTGTCGTGGATCTCTGAAGAGATGTAACATTAATGAATGTAATGGGAGATGGACGTCCAGACATGCCTTTATGTTCAATAAGGCCACAGAACAGCACGTGCCAATCTGATGAATGGTGGCCACTGAGCGGTGCAGTCTGGTGGCGGTGGGGGGCATTTTCCAGCCTTCCAGAATCTTCTCAGGGAAGCCAGATCAATAGAGAGACACACAGATGGCTGGGGTTGTTCCTGCTCGGCGAGATTTGGAAAAAGTCTTGAGGAAGGATTAGAGTTGCTTTTGCTGTTCCAGGGAAGGGCCAGACTAAAATCAGGTCAGGAGATGGGAAAGATTTGTCAAAGTCTGACTCTGAGAGTGACCTGACCTCTTTGAGAAGTTCCTGGGGGGCCTGCAAATATCTAAACTTAAGGTTCAACTGGCATATAGCACCTTGCCAGAATGTATTACAGATAGTCGAATCACTGTATTTTACAGTTTATAGAGCAAAAAATCCAACTGGACTCTACCTACTGTAATGTACCTATACATCAAATTTACTGCAGTTTGCAGCTAAAATAAACACTAGAGGTGGTAAAACACCGACAACCTTTATTCCTGTTCATGTAAATTATAATTACTGAGGCATATTATCCAATTAATAAAGACCTTATTTTGTATGCTTACCTGCACAGTACTGTTATGTCTTCGGAATGCTTTTACCATACATGATTTGTAAACTAATACATTTTGATGTTTGCATCACATAACTAGCTCCATATGTATGGCTTTTCTGATATTGTTAGCTTCAGAAAATGTATTATATCTCACATCCTTGTTTAGATTTAGGTCGGGTTTATGTTATGTATAGTGCAGGTGGTGTGTTACTTTCAAAACGGAATAAAGCATTCAAAGTGAAATGAAAATCACGGCTATCCATGGCTACTTACCCTCAATCCATCATAGGTGTAAATGATGTTCTTCTTTGAATGAAATGAAAACCAGTTTCCTCTAGGCTTATATCGAAAATATTTCCCTTTACAAATCCTTGTTTTTTCAAATTTGTGACCGGTGTTTTGTTTTGCTCTCCTCTGTGTTCGCTTATGTCCTACATCATTCGCTGAAGTGACACTCTCTTGAATGTGCCCATTTTCTCCACTGAATACATTAAAAAAAAAGTTGCGACTTGTTATCTCACAATTCTGAATTTTTTTTCTCAGAATTGCGTGATGCAAACTCAGAATTGTGCGATATAAACTTCCAGTTGCAAGTTATAAAGTCAGAATTGCGAGATATCAACTCACAATTCTGTGAACATATCAATTTTTTTTTGCTCCTCAGAACTGGACTTTATAACTCACAATTGCGAGTTTATATCTCACAATTCTGAGACAAAAAGTCAAAATTGCGAGATAAAAAAAGTCAAAATAATACAAATAGATACAAACTTGCAATTATGAGGAAGAAAGTCAGAATTACGAGATACAAACTCAGAATTGCATGATATAAACTCCCAATTGTGAGAAAGAAAGTCAGAATTATGAGATAAAAAAGTCTTGCAACTGTGACTTTTTCTTGCAATTGTAAGTTTATATCCCGCAATTCTGATTTTATAGCATGCAATTTTGCATTTATATCTCACAGTTCTGAGAAAAAAGTCATAATTGCCAGATGTAAATTCGCAAATACGAGAAAAAGAATTGTTAGATAAACACATAATTTCGCTTCATAAGGCCTTTGTTAACCCCCCGGAGCTGTGTGGAGTACTTTTTATGATGGATTGACGCACTTTATTTTGTTTTAAAATCTCAACACCCATTAACTGCCATTATAAAGCTCGGAAGAGCCTGGACATTTTGTAATGTAACCCTGACTGTATTCTTCCTAAATAAGAAAGTCATATACACTTAGGATGGCTTGAGAATGAGTTGATCATGTAGCAATTTTCATTTTTGGGTGAACTATCCCTTTTTAGTCTTTTAGTACCACTCATCCAACATTTTAATGTATTGAAATTGTGCAAGAACCAACTTCAGCTTGAGGAAACAGTATCATTTTGCTGAAATATCGCCAGTGAGCCTGTCAACAAGTCTATTTGCCACCTGTGGTGTTTTCCTTTACATAACCAGAGAAAATCTGCATATTTTCCACAGAATTTCATAGATGTTCCTTACAAATCAGTATATTTATATTATTATATTATCTTTTATTGTATTAAATTAGTTGGAGTATTTTTTCTCCATTTATTTTGTGTTTTACCAAACTGATAACACGCATGGTCTTAATAGAGTCGATGCAAGACTGTTGTTTTCCAGTGACATTAATGAAGTTATAGGTTAAGTGCTCAAAAAATGGATGTTAAAAATTTAGATTGCTGGTTTTTGGAAACCTACTGGTGGAGAATAAACAACTACCATTTTCTAACACAGAAGAATCTTGCATTCTTAGGAAAATGATTATAATAATAGGTTTTTACTCAAAGAAGAGGCTTTTAAGAGTCCTCTTGCTGCTGCAACTCAAGTATAGGACAATGTGCAAATGACTACCAAGAGAAGTATGATGAAAATAGACTTTTTGTAAAAGGTGTTGTCTAAAGGTCTGATGATGTTTTTAGGTCTTAAAACGTATCAGTCTACATGAATGTCGATGACTAAACAAGACAGTGGCAGTGTACTGTGTATTCCCCAGGAACCATAGGTCTAGTTTGCAGCCATTCTATCCCTTCTCTCCAGTGCAATGTTATTTCCTAACCCAAACTGGTAGAGGTGAGTTCAGGTCAAGTCTCTCCTGTCCAAATCAGTCTGGTGTCCTGCGTGGAAGGCTGCGTCTCTTCACGCATGCGGTGTGAGAGTCACTGTTGAGGATGTGAGCCCTGCTTAGCATCAAGTCTGACCCCTGGTCGAGAATGTCATTGTGTTTCAGAAGTGTTGTGGGTTAATGAGTCCTTCAGGCAGGTGGTTGAGTCTGTCTCTTGGATTACGCGCTCCGTTGAGCCTATCATTGACACGAGACCCTGACACGACTACAGGGTGAGGGGGTGGCTTCAGGACAGGTGTGTAGATGAAGATTTATGGGGTTATGGACATCACAGGGTCAACATTTTTGAGAAAATTGTTCAGTAATGCCTTAAAATCCATTCTTGGTTCCCCAAAGAAGCATTCAGTGAACAGTTCTTGAGAACTGTTATTTTCTTAGTGTAAAGAACATTCTAATAATCTAAAGAAATTTTTCCACAATAAAGAACCTTTTGTGCAATGAAAACTTAAAACATTATATGGATGTTAAAGGTTTTTCATGAGACAATCAACCTAAAAAAAAAGTATTTTTATTTTTAGGAGTATGTGTATTATATATATATATGATGTAATGTAGTGACATTTTAATTTTAATTTTTTTATTCATTATTTTGTAATTATTTAATTATTATTTCTGATGTCTATTTATTGTATAATTCTAGAAAAAAAAATACAAGTACACAAATTAGGGTTTTAAACTGCATAGCTAAATTGCAAATTAAAACCAGAGATTGACAATCATTATTTTCTATATCATATACATTTAATGTAATGCAGTGAAAATTTTATTTAATTTAATGTAATTAAAAAAATTAAATTATTATAATTTTTTAAAAATTAAATTATTATATATATTTTTTTAAATTTAATTTAATTTAATAATTTAATTTATTTTTAGTTTCTCATCCTACACTGAAACAACACACAGAACCAACAACAAATTATGGACAAAATAAAATGAATATAATAAACTATTAATATAACTATTTGTATATGTGTTCTGTGAGGTAAGAATATGCAATAAGCAGACTTCTTAATAATAAATAATGAAATAATTTTATTATGTTATGCTTTTAAAAATGTAATATAATTTATTTATTATATTATTAATTATTAAAAAATATATATAATATAAAAATATTAAAACGTGTTTTATTTACTTTTTATTGCATTATGGAGGATTATGTCTCTTAAATAATGTGAAGTATCTGTGATTTTTTTATGTTAATAATATCATCAGTAAGTCAACAAGAGACAAATGGCATTGATTTGCAAGAATGAGCCTCATTTCTCAATAAAAAAATACAATTATTTTATTATAGTTTTTGCTAATATATATATATATATATATATATATATATATATATATATATTATAACTGATCTGTTTATAATAAAATAATAAAAAAATATAAAAAAATAAAATAATAAATAAGTAATCAAGAGACACATGGCAGTGATTTCCAAGAATGAGCCTCACTTTTCAATAATAAAATAAAATGATTTTTGGGGGCTTTTAAAATATTTTTATTAAAACTTATTTATTTATAATAAAATTAAAATGTGTTTTGCATTGCACCACAGGATTATACCTCTCAAGTCTTAATTGTATCAGCAGTTAGTCATTTAGACACAAATGGCAACATTTCTCAAAAACGAATCTTATGCTAGTTGTCTCTAAGCACTCAGAATCCATTGCTCTATTTATAAGCAAAACTCTTCCATCTCTGCGGCTAAAGAGAACTGTTTGCTGAGCATCCAGCCCTGAACTTTCTCTCTCAAACCAGCGTTGTGTGTTCAGAGCAGCGGTGGTCAGTTAAGGTCACCGGTGCAAAGGTCAACACCCACATCTCTGCTGTTCGCTCCGGAGCATGACAGTCACCTTTGAGGAGCTATCAAGGTGATGTTTGATGCACAAACATGAGCACAAAACTAAGCTAAAGGTATCGGTGAGTCAGAATCACTTGTTTGGAAACTATTTCTAAGAGCTCTTGGAACCTACCAGGTCATAAGTGCAAACTCGTTCAAATGTATGAAGTAAATGCATACAGAAAATGACTTTAACATCTTTTGAAGAGTGTGGGTTGATTCCTCTTGTTTGACACACAAACAGCAGTTTGAGGATTTAATACGCTGACTGTTGGTGTCAAAGACAAACAACTGTTGTATACACAACTGAAGTGGCTTTTTAAATGCTAAATCCTCCGTTATTCCTTTTAAAGTTGTGGTAACCTCTTAAAGTATGACATTTTGCATCAAGTCATGGAATAACGTTGTGTTCATGTTTATACTGTATGCTTTAGTGTCTCTGTGACTTTTTTCCCCAGGGTGATCAAACTGCTTGAGGAGAAATAAGTTTGATATTTACCACTCATGACTATTTTTAAGCTAAATTTCTGATATTGCTTTTTCAAGGGGTCAGTGAAAGATACAACCTTTGCCTGAGGATCACATCTAAAGGTCAGAGGTCTGACATTTCTCTCTGTCCATCACTATCAGCAAATGAGTTTCACTATGTTGTCACTCAAATGAGTCACATGCCATCAGCCCAGAAAAGTTCAAGAGATCCTTAAGAGACATGTGTCGGTTTGTAGCACACCTCTTAAAAATCAGGTGGAGGTTATTTTCGGTTGTATTGATTTTCCTTAATCCCAGTTTTCAAATCAAGCTCTACATTTAAATTTGACCACTACTTGTAGTTGCTACTGCAATATATTGGTTTATATTAGACCCAAGGAGACAGCATTCTCTATGAATAATGGAGTACCTTTTATATAATGGTAATACAGCAATTTTTATATTTTTCTTTTTCAAGAAATGTTGAAAAGAAACCTCCAGAAATAAATGATTGTCAATCACGGGAGGTCAAATTAAATGTTGTATGAGGTGTTTTAGTTTGCAGTTTAGCTATCAAAACTGAAATTGTCAGTTTAAAACCCTAATTTGTGTACTTTTATTATTTTCCAGCATTATACATTAAATAGATGTTAGAATTATAGCAGCGATTATTGGAGTTCAATCACTTTAATGCATTTATGCAAATATGGAAAAGCATGTAACCACCTAAATCAATGATTAAAAAAACATTTTTGGCAAATCCATAGAAATATTATAATTTTTAATGTTTATAACTGGCATAGCCCCACATATGGCTACTGCAGGAGATCACAAAAGTAGTTTTTTTTCTTCTTACAATGAGGAGGTCTATCAGATGATGTGAATATAGTGTGTATGTGTGAAAAAGCGTGCACTATACAATTGTTTACACGATATCATCCCCCAATTGGCCGATTTCTTTCAAATTTCTCACAGCCATGAGTCAAACAGGCCCACTGAGCTTCGTTCTGATCAACCTGATCTAATCCGTTAACCTTGTCTAATAGGTGCTTAAAGTTTGTCGGCCAATTGTCTTTTGAGACACTTATAGAACCAAGACTGTGCATACGATTTTCATGTTTATAGGACAAATGGTTGCGTAGTTATAGCAATTTTTATTTTTTTTTCTTCTCATAGTGACATATAGTTTCTCGTGACCTCAGACTCATCTTTTTCATAAGTGTTCTAAATTTGATAAAGATATCTTATTCCGTTCAAAAGTTATAGCCGTTTTTGTAAAACTGGCTCTGCCCCTTTCAAATGTTTTGGAATCCCTTTGTGACGGTGAGTCGATAGTTCAACTTTTTTTGATACTATTGATATTCACTCTCCAGAGGATCTTTCTGCACTGGTTTGGTAGTGAAAAACCTAGTTCGCAAAAGTAGGTTTTTCAAAAAATTCAAAATACACAGAAAATTTGCCAAGGATTCCAACGACATAAGGCACTTTAGCCTGCGACTAATGATTTGGGAATCATGAGAAATTTTGTACTGTTGATCATTGTGGTACCCCCGTCAGGCCGATTGAGGTGAGCTATGGTGACGTTGTAGATGTGTGAGTACTACCGTCTCTCCAAGTTTAAAGTCTCTACGACTTACTTATTTTTTTTGTCAATACGACAAATAGATGCGTAGTTATAGCCATTTTTATGTTTTTTTTTTCCCTCTTATAGTGCCACCAAGTGGCCAAGCTTCACAATTTGTTTCATGTGACCTCAGATTTAGCTCTTATATACGTGTTCTGAGTTTGGAAGATATCTAATTTCGTTCAAAAGTTATAGCTGTTTTAGTAAAAGCAACCCTGCCTCTTTTGAACGTTTTGGTGTCCCTTTGCGACGACGAGAACTTTTGATCGCTGTGGCGCCCCCATTAGACTATTTGGGACGACCTTTGGTGATGTTGTAGACCAGAGGTTCTCAACTCTGGCCCTCGAGGTCCACTTTCCTGCAGAGTTTACCTCCAACCTTGATCAAACTCACCTGCCTGTAACTTTCTAGTAATGATGAAGAGCTTGATTAGCTTGTTCAGGTGTATTTGATTGGGGTTGGAGCTAAACTCTGCAGGAAAATGGACCTCGAGGGCCAGAGTTGAGAACTCCTGTTGTAGACGGTGTGAGTACTACCATCCCTCCCAGTTTTGAGTCTCTGCTACTTATGGTTTGTTCTGCCTGATTCAGTTTTAGTTTTTCATGGAGATTGCTGATCCTTGGCCATTCTAACAATTACAATAGAGTTTTAGCGCAATACTTGAACCCATAAAAACTACATCAGAATGGATAATAATAATAATAATAAGTTTTATTTATATAGCGCCTTTCCAAAGCTCAAGGACGCTTACAATAAACAAGAAAAATGCAGGATAACATCGAACAGATGTTATCCTGCATTTGGATAACTGGGTTGCTAAGCAGGGTCTTGCTACAGTAGCTGGGACCAAATGTTGGTCTTCATGTTAAATATATATTATACGAACAATGTATAATTTTATTTTTATTTTCATAATTTTTAAGGAATAACCCTATAAATTAACGCAAAGAATTTAACAATTTAACGTAACAAGAATCTGCGGTAAATTGTAATTAATGATTGAACACTTGTTATGCTGTTTCATTAATTTGCACAATTCAACAAAATTAACACAATAAAATTTATTTGAGATAATTATGATATAAAATTTCTGTAAAACAGATTTTTTTATTCTAAAAAAATTATTAATTATATTTTGCATCATCTAAGCTATCTAATAGCTCTCACAGCTACAGCAACAACAACAAAAAGTAAACATGATATTTGTGCATGTAATGCTTAAAAATGACTTGCGGAAGATCAAAGTGACTTTATCCATCTAAAGTGCCATCCAAATGCGGCAAATGATAGGTCATCGCCTATGGGCATCTGACTGTTGCTACAAACATTTTTAGAGACTATTGAGGAATGGGCTTAGCACATGGCAGATTTTACATGTGTTGCTGCTGAAGATCATGTCTCAATAAGCTTTAGCAGTGAGTCACGTGTCAGTGTCTCTGTACGGTGTGACGGTTCTGGCCGTGTCTTCAGCGCTGCAGGGCAAGTACATATTCAGCTGGATTACTCACAAGCACTTCAAACGCTAAGCTCCTGCTTTGTTTAATAAGCTATCTCTGCAATAACAAAATGCTAATTATTTATGCTTTTTCGAAAGCAAGCATAAGCATATATTTAATCTTTTTTTTTTGAGGGGTGGTAGAAGGGGGAGGGGGGATTACATAAATAAGCTATTTCCAAAAGGTTGACGAATTAGAATTAGTGTTAGGCAGAGCGAGTGAGGCGTACCAGCTTGCAGCGTGGACAGGGCTTTGTAGGTGGCCCATTTGGGGTAATGAATTCCAGGCGAGGAGATTTCGGGTGGCATTATGGTGGATTGAAGTTTGCGATAGTGCCTCCCGCCTAGCTGACCGTAAGAGATATAACATAGAATGGCAGAAAATATTCAATTATGCATCTGATGTTCACGAATGCATATCAGATGATGTTTGTTTCAGGTCAAGAGGTGAACACTCGTACAGCTCAGCCTGAATAAACAATACTGAATGATTACCATATTACCAGCTAACAAAAATAAGTGCAACTAAATTATAAAAATGTTAATTCTAAATGTCCATGATTGTTCTTGGTTATGGGAATGTTAATGCAACAACCATTTTATCATGTTCCCTGAACATTTGAATGTTACAGAAAGAATGGTATAGTAGAATTGTTCATAACTTTACAATAACTTAAAGGGATAGTTCAACCAAAAATGAAAATTCTGTCATTAATTACTCACCCTCATCTAGTTCCCAACCAGTAAGACCTTGGTTCCTATTTGGAACACAAATTAAGATATTTTTGATGAAATCTGAGAGCTTTCTGACCCTGCATAGACAGCAGTTCAAGGCCCAGAAAGGTAGTAAGGACAATGATAAAATAGTCTATGTAACATCAGTGGTTCAACCGTAATGTTATGAAGAGAATAAAACAAGTTTATTTCTTCTCTTCCATGTAAGTTAGCAGCATCAGCAGCACCACCTGCAAGAATCGGAAGAAAAAAAAATGGTTGAATAAAGTAGTTATTTTTATTTTCTTGACACACAAACAGAATTCTCGTAACTTCAAAACATTATGGATGGATTTTAATGGTGTCCTTACTACCTTTATGTGTCTTAAACATTTCATTGGCTTTCTTGATTTCATCAAAAATATCTTAATTTGGTTTTAAAGATGAATTAAGGTCGTATGGGTTTGGAACGACATAAGGGTGAGTAATTAATTACAGAATTCTTTTTCTTTTTCTTTTTTTTTGGTGAACTATCCCTTTAACTAGAATGTTGGCCAAAGTTCTGAGAATGAACCCTGTTAGTTTGGTTCTTGGTATTTACATACTTCAAAGAATACTGTGATATATTTTGGTACAGTTGTATTTGTGGTACCTTAAGTTCACAACAAAAAGATAAATTTAAATGCAAATGAGTAATGTGAAAGCTTTGTCCTTGAAAGTACTTTTCCACTTTTTGTATTTTCAAAGTACAAAAATAAATGTTTTTAACATTGATAAAACTTTTGACTGACTAACTAGATAACTATGTAGCTATTTAAAATGACTTTTTAAACTTAAACTTTTTAAAATGAATTCTGCCCCTGCTTGTTAGACCTTGTACCAAACAAAATAAGCAAATAAATAAATACTGTATCTTGTTCAAGCCATGTTGTTATTTAATAAACTTTTAGGTTATAAAGTAATGTCTTTTATATTAAGTTTTCTATTACCATTAAAATGTGTCACGTTTGAAATATCAAGTGAAATCACCAGGTTTTGAGAATGACCCACTTACCGTATGTTTCAAACTCATGCATACTCAAAAATGATGCCCAATGAATTCACTGGGTCCGTGACAAAATTATACATAGGGGCCCCAGCTTTTAAACTCTAATTAGCATAAAAATGTATAATAGGGCCCTCTCATCATAGGGCCTGGGACAACATTCCCAGTTTGTCCCGCCTGACAATGGCCTTGCACAGAGGTTCTTAAAGGGGGTCGTTCCCAACCCGTAAGACCTTTGTTCATCTTCGAAACACAGTAAGATATATTTAATGAAATCCAAGAGCTTTCTGACCCGGCATAGACAGCAATGCAACTACCATGTTCAAGGCCCAGAAAGGTAGTAAGGACATGGTTAAAATAGTCCATGTGTCCAGGATTAGTTCACTTCCAATACAAAAATGTACAGATAATGTACTCACCCCTTTGTCATCCAAAATGTTCATGTCTTTCTTTCTTCAGTCGTAAAGAAACTATATTTCTTAAGGAAAACATTTCAGGATTTCTGAATATGTAATATGGATATGTATGGTGCCCCGAAGTTATAACTTCTAAATATATGCAGTTTAAATGCAGCTTCAAAGGGCTCTAAACGATCCCAGCCGAGGAAGAAGGGTCTTATCTAGCGAAACGATTAGTTATTTTCAAAACAAGTTGACAACTGATATACTTTTTAACCGATCGTTTTGCTAGATAAGACCCTTCTTCCTCGGCTGGGGTCGTTTAGAGACCAAACTTTGGGGCACCATTGAAGTCCACTATATGGAGATAATTTCTGAAATGTTTTCCTCAAAAAACATAATTTCCTATCAGCTGAAGAAAGAAAGACATGATGGATGACAAGGGGGTGAGTAAATTATCTGTAAATTTTTGTTGTGGAAGTGAACTAATCCTTTAATCTTTTGAAGCTACGAGAATATTTTTGTGCACAAAGAAAACAAAAATATTGTTGAGATACTCTCATGAACGTGCTCCGAAGACTGACAGAGAAGAGAAGTTTTCTTTGTGGACAAAAAGTGTTCTCGTTCTTTATAATATTAAGGTTGACTACTTAAACATTAGCAGGGTTTCCATCTAAAGTTTAAATGTATGTGCAAAATTGGAATATCACATAAAACATTTGCAGGTAAGCTCTGTTTACATCCAACAAGTCAAAGAGAACAAAAGTCATGGCGAAGTATTCCTTTTTCGAATTGCCTGAAAAACCAACTCACGTGAGCATAAAAACTTTTTTGTGATATACTGTATGGTACTGAAACAATTTTTTCCTCTCGCGATAAGTCACGGAAATTTTGGCTATATTTAATCGCGACCTGTAAAAGCGGAAAAAACGTTTCCATTGTTGTTTTGCGAAATATTCCTTTTTCGAATTGTCTGAAAAACCAACTCATGCGAGCGTAAAAACTTTTTTGCAATATATGGGAGTTTTTGCACAATTAACGTGTTTCCATTTGCCGTATATTCAATTCGCAATTTCAATTTGTGCAATTTAAAGGGTAATGGAAACGCAGCTATTGACACGTTTCCATTATACGTATTTTCAATTTGCAATTTCAGTTTGCACAATTTAAAGGGTTATGGAAACGCAGCTAGAGAGTACAGAGGAATTTATTCGGAAAATGCGTTTCCATCTCCCATTATTTGCATTAACCCCTTTTCACACAATTCAAAAACCACCTCAAGTAAGCGTAAAACTTTTTCGCCTATTAAGGTATTTTAATTTGAAATGTGGCATTTGCAAAGTTTCTGATGCAATACTTCAAAATGCACATAAAATGATGATGGAAACATAGCTAGTGTTCCTGCAACCTTTCTTGGCCATAGAACGTTTCGTTGCATTTCTATCTATGCAGGGTCAATAAGCTCTCGGATTTGAGTAATTAATGACAGAATTTTACTATTTGGGTGAAATATCTCTTCAAATAAGGAAGGCATAAAAAAAACATGCAGAGTAATTAAAAACCACTGGCCTTGCAGCATGGCCTTCAGGTAAGAAGATCAGCCTTAAATAATGTCCACTACAAAGCAATTTTATGCGTTGTTCAAAGTACGAAAAGGTGCATTTTGCACCCTGTCCGCATACACTGCAGAAGTTCATTGGGTGAACGGGACGCGTCTCATTTCGGGGCCCCTCGGATCTTCTTAGTGTCAGCGAGAGCACACGCTCAGTGAAATAAATGGGACAACTCGTGACGATTGCACTAATTCTGTGAGATTTATTTCGTGCTAGGAGCCTCCATGTATCTCTTTGTAGATGAAAGGCTTCCACTTTTTCTGTCAATGGCCTCGAGCGATGTGAATTAAACATTGATTTTATCGGAAGTTTAGTGGCTGTGGCCGTGTGGAGCGCTGATTCACCCGTGCGCTGGAGCAGACGGAATCTGTTGGAGGAATAAGTGGAATGAGGAGATGAGCATGGAGAGAGCGAAGCGCAGAGTACGGTATTAAAAAAAGGCAATTAGGAAAGGAAGAGGACAAAGTTGTAGTATTTTTCCTCTAATGTTTGTTCCTGGCGGTTCAGTCAGACAGCAACAAAAGCGTTTCCTCTCCCTGCGTCTGATATTCCAGCAAAACTGTAGTTGTATTTTTAGTTGCGCTGGATTGAGAAATTCCTGCCTCAAAGCATTTATTAGAAAGCCAATATGAACCCTGTTTGTAGTCATATGTAGTTCAGGATGTGGAGAACAGCATGGAAATCTGTTAATTACGTTGAGAAATTTCTAGACTTCTTAATGTCTAATATAACAATGAAAGAAAAAGTCAAGGGGATAACAGCTTTGTTGCACATTCTCTTTTGTCCTACCCCTTCTTTTTCTCTTGCTCTCTCGAGTTTGTTGTCTGCCCCGAGGAAATAAAAGATGAAAGTTAAGGAGACTCTGGAGAATTTCACTGTATATGGAAATGCCCTCCACTTTCCCTTAATGTACAATTCACATGCTCCCTACACAGTGTGCACTGCTCCCCACACACTGTGCAGTGTGTAGAAGTTCACTTATCAAAATGTGTTTGTGTGCAGCTTCGTCAAACTGACTTTAAAAATTTTAAGCAGATTTAAGCAGAAAAAAAGTTCATATATAGAAGATATACACTACCAGTCAAAAGTTTTTTAATGTAAGATTTTTAATGTTTTCTTCTCTGCTCACTAAAGCCTGCATTTATTTGATCCAAAGTACAGCAAAACGTCTCTGGTTACGTATGTAACCCTGGTTCCCTGAAGGAACGAGACACTGCGTCATCAACGCTTTGGGGAATGCCATTGGCGAGCCCGCCTCTGAATCAGTCTGTAGCCAATAGAACGACGGGAGTGACGTCACCGGCGCGGTGACGTCAGCGACCAGGAAGTATATAAGCACGTGCGTTTCAAACTGGCTTCAGCTTCCAGGAATGAAGCGATGCGCGGCAGGAATGCGGGAATTATGGTCAGAGACACAGTGTCTCGTTCCCTCAGGGAACCAGGGTTACATACATAACCCGAGACGTTCCCTTCCGGGAACTCAACACTGCGTCATCAACGCTTTGGGGAACGATATACCAACTACCCATAATTCCAAGTTCCTGCCCAGTGGTGTTTGTCTGGGAAAGGAAAAGGAAAGCCTTGCTTCTGGTCGATCAGGCCAGGAAGAGCTCTCTGCCTGGGGTTACCAGGACGAGAGAGAATATCCCTCTGTCTGGGGGACCAGCCCAGAGCGAGAGGGCAGTGCCAGAAGATACTTACCTGTGGGGCACTGATGGTTCTCCGCCTGGGAAACTGCCAGGACGCGAGAAGTATTACACCTCTGTCCGGAATAATGCCAGAGCAAGAGGGAGATGGTATATACCTCGGCCCTCGGGCTCACGAGGAAGGAAGAGCTCAGCCTGGGAAACTGCCAGGACGCGAGCGGAATCACATCTCTGCCTGGGACGCGCCCAGCGAAGAGGAAGAATGTTGTGTACCTCGGCCCTCAGGCACACAAGGAAATAGTCCAAACTCCATCTGGGGAACAGCCAGCACGAGAGGGACTGGATTGGCTCTGCCTGGAAAACTGCCAGGACGCGAGTGGGATTACATCTCTACCTGGGAAACTCCCAGCGAAGAGGGATCTGATCTGCCTCGGCCCTCGGGCACACGAAGAAAAGAGTCCACCTCTGTCTGGGGACCAGCCAGACGTAGAGGGACAAGAGGTGTCTGGGGGTACCAGAACACCAGGTTGCTTCGCCTGGGAAACTGCCAGGACGCAAGAGGGATTACATCTCTGCCTGGGACGTACCCAGCGAAGAGGGATAAACCTCGGCCCTCGGGCTCACGAGATTTTGGTCATACGCCCCAGTCTGGTCACCAGCCAGAGGGGGTTCTCCTCGGCCCTCGAGCACATGAGGAGAAAAGTGGTCCTTTGTCGGGGCGTACCCGGATCAAGAGGGACCCAAGTCACACTGGAATGGCTCCGCCTGGAAAACTGCCAGGACGCGAGTGGAATTACATCTCTGCCTGGGGAGCACCCAGCGCAAGAGGGAGAGTTGTCCACCTCGGCCCTCGGGCTCACGAGGTGGAGGCCTCTGTCTGGTGACCAGCCAGACCGAGAGGAAGGAGTCGTCCTCGGCCCTTGGGCACACGAGGAGACAATAGTCGTTTGTCGGGGCGCACCTGGACAAGAGGGACACAAATAGTGCCTGGAAGCTCTGGCCAGGACACTGAAAGGGGCTCCGCCTAGAAAACTGCCAGGACGCGAGCGAAATTACATCTCTGCCTGGGGAGCACCCAACGGAGAGGGAACATCTACCTCGGCCCTCAGGCTCACGAGGTATATCTTCTGTCAGCTTAGCACAGAGGAGCCTGGAGTGGCTCGTAGGTCTAGCTCGTAGAACCTAACGAAGGTCAAAGGTGTGGACCAACCCGCCGCACTGCAGATGTCCTGAATAGGGACACCTGCCATCAGAGCTTTCGAGGCTGCCATGCCTCGGGTAGAGTGAGCCTTGACGCCCATCTGTGATGGGAGGCCAGAGGACTCATAGGCAGTAGTTATGGACACATACAGTTATACTAGCACTGGACACATACAGTTATACTTCCGATGGTCGCTCTCCACGAATGGAGGAGGGTAAAAGACTTGCAGGGTGACTGGCTGTGGTACTGCTGTCGGTACCTTCGGAACGTACCCGGGTCTAGGGTAGAGGAATGCTTTGGCCAACCCAGGCGCAAAGTCAATATATGAAGGGGCCACTGAAAGGGCCTGAAGGTCTCCTACTCTCCTCAGAGAAGTAAGAGCCAACAGCAGCGCCGTCTTAATGGTAAGGAGGCGATCTGAAATCTCCTCTAAGGGCTCAAAAGGAGGCCTACAGAGGGCTTCAAGTACCACAGCGAGATCCCACGTGGGGATTTTAGGGTTCACCCGAGGCCTCAACCTGAGTGCACCGCGAAGGAACCGTACGACCAGGGGGTTCTTACCCACTGACAGGCCAACAAGAGGGGCGTGGAAGGCCGATAATGCCGCCACGTACACCCTCAGGGTGGAGTGGGCTAACCCGGTGGAGAAGCGAGACTGCAGGAACTCCAGCACTGTACCAACCGGGCAGTGAACTGGGTCAGCGTGTCGCTCTCTACACCATGAAGTGAAGAGTTTCCACTTTAGGCCATAAAGTTTCCTTGTAGAGGGAGCTCTAGAGTGAAAGATGGTCTCAGCAACCTCAGTTGAGAGACCCTCATTTATGAGATGCGCCCCCTCAGGGGCCACACCCATAGTTTCCACTTCTCTGGGTGGGGGTGGCAGATTGCGCCCCCAGCCTGAGACAGGAGATCCCTCCTGATCGGAATCTCCCACGGAGAGCCGTCTAGGAGGGCTATGATGTCCGAGAACCATACTCGGGTCGGCCAGTATGGGGCTACTAATAGTAGACTGACTCCGTACCAGCGTACTCTTTCTAGAACTCCCGGGAGCAGAGCGAACGGGGGAAAGGCGTACAGACGAAGCCTCGGCCACGTCTGTACCATGGCGTCCAGCCCAAGTGGAGCTGGAGGCACTAGAGAGTACCAGAGGGGACACTGCGATGTCTCTTGAGTCACAAAGAGGTCCACCTGAGCCTGGCCAAACACTCTCCATATCTGCTTCACCACCTGTGGGTGAAGCATCCATTCCCCGGGCCTCGCTTGCCCCTGCCTCGACAGGACGTCTGCCCCCACGTTGAGATACCCAGGAATGTGAACTGCACTCAGTGAGAGGAGTTTCCCCTGGGACCACAGGAGGATATGGGACGCCAGCTTGAATAAGGGGGCGTAACCGCACACCTCCCTGGTGGTTGATATAATAAACCACTGCTGTGTTGTCGGTGCGGACCAACACATGGCGGTTTCTCAGGTCTGGGAGGAAATGCCTCAGGGCCTTGAAAACCGCCAGCATCTCCAGGCAATTTATGTGCCACGAGAGGTGCTGACTGGTCCACAGGCCGGAGGCCGAGCGGCCACTCATGACCGCTCCCCACCCGGAGAGGGAGGCATCTGTCGCTAGCGTGACGCGGCGACAAGGAGCTCCCAGAACCGGGCCCTGAGATAGAAACCAAGGTTTCTTCCACATGTTTAAGGCACGAAGGCATCGCCGCGTGACCTTGATCTTGCGGAAAGGATTTCCCCTCGGGGAAAAACCCTTGGTCTTGAGCCACCACTGTAGCGGCCTCATGTGCAGCAGGCCAAAAGGTATCACGTTGCCTGCTGCTGCCATAAGACCTAACAGTACTTGGAACTGTTTGACAGTGAGTGACAGGCCTAGCTTGACCGCATTTACTGCAGTAAGGATCGACTCCATCCGAACAGGAGACAACCGTGCCTGCATCGTGGTCGAATCCCATACAACACCTAGATAAGTGGTTCTCTGTAATGGAGACAGCACACTCTTCTTGGTGTTGAGTCTCAACCCCAAATCTTTCGTGTGAGCGAGAACAACACCTCGATGTTGAAACCGCTAACTGTTCTGAGCTGGCTAAAATCAGCCAGTCGTCTATGTAGTTGAGTATACGGATGCCCTGGAGTCGCAGAGGAGCCAGAGCAGCATCCATACACTTTGTAAAAGTTCGGGGTGAGAGTGCTAGGCCGAAAGGAAGAACTCTGTATTGGTAAGCTTTGCCCCTGAAAGCGAACCTGAGAAACTTCCTGTGCTGAGGAAGGATGGAGACGTGAAAGTACGCATCTTTGAGATCTATCATGACAAACCAGTCCTCGGACCTGATTTGAGACACAACCTGCTTGACGGTTAACATACTGAACTTCAGTTTTCTGACTGAGCGGTTTAGTTGTCTGAGATCTAAGATGGGCCGCAGCCCTCCATCCTTCTTGGGAACAATGAAGTACCGGCTGTAGAACCCAGTTTCTCTGTGCTGAGGAGGGACCACCTCGATGGCCTCCTTCCTCAGAAGAGAATCTACTTCTTGTTCCATTACCAGAACCTGCTCGGGGCCTACCACAGTAGGAAACACCCCGTTGAAAGGCGGCGCCGGGGCGCCGAACTGGATTTGATACCCTCTATCTTCAGTACGCAGGACCCATGGAGACACATTCGGCAGTAGTTTCCACGCTGCCAGAAAGTGTACTAAGGGAACCAGCCTCTCGAGGCTGGTTTCTGGTAAACTTTGAGGAATTAATTCGGTGGCCTGTAACAGCTGACTGGCAGGCGACACCTGAATTAACTGCTCTGAGGACCCCCGTGGGGGTGACAAACTTACTGGGTCCGATACGTTGCCGGGCGGGACCACCAGCAGAGGTTTGCGGGAGACTGTCGCGCCCTGAAGCACTGGCAGGGTTAGCTGACTGGTCTCCTGAGGGCCCCGAGGAGAAACGGGCACCATATAATGTGGTGAACCCCATTTTTCCCCGAGAGGGGCTGCCCTCAACGGCCCTGAGCCACAGCAGTCAGGGCCGTTTAACCGAGGACCTCTTTGACTGAAGCACGACCCTCAGGTCGGGCCTACTCTTAGAAGCCCCCGACTTGGAGCGCTGCTTACCCCGCCCCCTTGATCTTTTTGTGCCTCGCGGCGTGAGGAGCTGGTACGCGGCTGGGGCTGCTCTCGTCCAGCAGCCCCAGAGGAAAAGACACGGCGGGGGAGGTATTGCTGAAAAGCTGCCGCTTGTCTGCAGGCCTCCTGGTACCTGCTGATGACCACATCAACCGAGTAGCCAAACAGACCAGGAGGCTGAATTGGGGCGTCCAGCAGGAGGGCTTCTCTTTCATGTCGGACAGGGACAACCACAAGTGCCTCTCCGCGACCACAAGGGCTGCCATAGACCGCCCAATAGCACAGGCGGTCTCCTTAGTGGCGCGGAGAGCAAGATCTGCTGTACGCCTCAATTCTGATACATTCACCTCCCTGCCGTCGTCTAAATCCTTTAGCAGGTCGCCTTGGTATGCTTGCAACACTGACATAGTGTGCAGACATGACCCAGCCTGACCTGCTGCCACGTACCCCTTGCCCAACAAGCTAGAAGTTAGTTTAAGTGGCTTGGTGGGCAAGGTCGGAGCCTTCAAAGATGATGCCGCTGCAGGAGACAGATAGCTCGCAAGCGTCTGTTCAACTGCCGGCATCATCTTGTACCCGTGCTCCTCGACCCCTCCCACGTTACCGTAGTAACCGGAGGAGGGGGTGAAAACACGGGCTGAGAATGGTTTTTCCCATGATCTCGACAGCTCAATGTGGAGATCAGGGAAAAACGGAAGGCTCCGCCCTGGAGGTGGCTTGCGTGTCCGCAGAAAGCGCTCATCTAATTTGCTTTCTGGCGGCTCATGTGGTTGCTCGGCAGGCCAGCTGATGTTAAGTCTGGCCACCGCACGAGTTACCACCTCCAGGAGCTCCTCAAACTGGGGGG
>NC_133376.1:6874177-6983831 GCF_049309525.1 Garra rufa
ATGGCATTCCCCAAAGCGTTGATGACGCAGTGTTGAGTTCCCGGAAGGGAACAGTAAAATTTTGAAATATTTTTACTATTTAAAATAACTTTTCTATTTAAATATATTTTAAAATCTAATTTATTCCTGGGATTTCAAAGCTGGATATTTTTCATCATTACTCCAGTCACATGATCCTTCAGAAATCATTTTAATATTCAGATTTGTTGTTAAAAACATTTATTATTATTATTATTATTATTATTATTATTATTACTATTATTATTATGTTGAAAACAGTTGAGTAGAATTTTGTCAGGTTTCTTTGATGAATAGAAAGTTCAGAAGAACAGTCTGAAATAGAAATCTTTTGTAACATTATAAATGTATTTATCATCAATTTTGATCGAATTAATCTTTCTATTCATCAAAAACTTCTGAAAAAATGTACTCAACTGTTTAAAATATTGATCATAATAATAATAAAAATGTTTCTTGAAGCAAATCAGCATATTAGAATGATTTCTGAAGGATCATGTCACACTGAAGACTGGAATAATGATGCTGAAAACTTAGCTTTGATCACAGGAATAAATTACATTTTAAAATGTATTCAAATAAAATGCAGTTGTTTTAAATAGTAAATATATTTTAACATTTTAATGTACTTTTTGCTGTACTTTGGATCAAATTAATGCAGGCTTCTTTAAAGACGTTAAAAATCTTACTGTTCAAAAACTTTTGACTGATAGTATATAATAAGTGCTATGCATTTATAGTATTGAGTGTATATATATATATATATATATATATATATATATATATATATATATATATATATATATATATATATATTTTTTTTTTTTTTTCAATTTATAATATTTCAAAGACACACCCTAGCATTTTATATTCTCCAAATTCATCAGAAAAAAAATATTGGATTTATTGGTTAGCAGGGGTTGTATAAGTTCTGAGAGACAAGCTCCTTGCGCTTTCCATTTTTCTCCTTTGCTTGTTTTCCGCATCCCTCATTCTCTCACTCACGATTTCCTCCCTCATGTTACCCGCTCATAATATTGGTTTTGTGTGCCACCGCTTCCCTGTCCCAGGGCAACCCCTATGAAGCATCGTGCAACTCTGTCCTACGAATAGCGGCAAAAGCCTCATCTGGGTCAGACTCACTCAGTAGAGGCTAAATAATTAAATCCTTATTTTCTCTTCCACTTCTCCCTTTTTCCTCTTATTCTCTATCTTTTTCTCTTGCTTCCACCAGATCAGCCCTCCCCACATCTTGTTCTCTTTGTCAAAGGGTAATAACTAAAATGAGTCATGTAATGGAAGAAAAAAACAGAAGCGTAACGTGCCGTTCAAATAGGAAGCTAAGTTTGGAGCTGTTACATAAGCTGTCACTGCTTGGTGTAGACAAATGAGAGAGGGGAGGTAAAGAGAAAGATGTGGAGACATGAGAGGAGGACAAGGAAGAGCAAAGGAAGCTGCTGAATGGTGATGGCTGCACTGTACAAACTCAAAGTATACCAACATCATACTTCAATAGTGTGGTCTGAGATATTATATGAGGAATAATGCTAAATGCCACTTGCACAGTAGGAGAGCAATTGTACACATACAGTATAAATAGAAGAAATAGTAACACTCAATATGGTCAACTTTACAAATATGTTATGCTTTTAAATTAACAGCCAACTGCCTGTTTGTTTACTCCAGAAAGGGAATACGCATTACCTGAACCATCCTAAAATGTTTTTTACAACTGGCTCATTTGAAAATGTACCTGCAGCGACATTTCTACAAAATGCAACATAGACTCATTTATATATATTTCTGCAAAACTGAAAAAGTACCTATATGTACGAATCACTGCAATTTCCAGTTGAAATTAAACTATGGTTTGACAAAACAGCTCAAATTTGCATACACTATTAAAAATAAAGGTTCCAAAAGGGTGTTTTTTGGTTCCCCAAAGAACCTTTCAGTGAACAGTTACTAAAAGAACCATTTTGAAGAACATTTTTAAAAATCTAAAAACCCTTTTTCGACTGTAAAAAACCTTTTCTGCATTTTAAAGGTTCCATGGATGTTCAAGGTTCTTCATATAACCATTGATGCAGAAATGTATATCAGGTACATATTTTCATGAGCCTGGGTTGACAAAAGGATATTATGTTACTTGCACATTTCATGACAGTTTTAAACTGAAACTTGTGGTGAATGGCACGTTTGGTTTAATCTGAAATTGCTTATTTCATCGATTGCTGTGCGTATCGCAGCAGTTTGGAAATGTAATGAATTGTGCTAAAAGGTTATTGCAAGGCAATTTTGCCATCTTAGCTTGCTTCTACAAGTCTCTGAGCTCTTGTATCATGACTCGCATTTAAAATAAACTCGTACCTGCATGCTCCATATTGCAAGTGCAATGCTGTACCGGGTGCCCTACTGATGTCAGAAAAGCCATACTTATGAAGCTGGTTATGTGATGCAAATGTCATACTGGTGCGATTTGATTTACTTTTGAACATTGTCGTCACATATACAGCTTCATATGCATGAGTTTTCTAATTCAGTAGGTTTGCCCGCATACACTCTTAAAAATAAAGGTTCTAAAGGGTGTTTTTTTTGGTTCCCCAAAGAACCTTTCAGTGAACAGTTCCCAAAAGAACCATTTTGAAGAACATTTTTAAAATCTAAAGAGCATTTATCGACTATAAAGAACCTTTTCTGCATTTGAAAGGTTCCATGGATGTTCAAGGTTCTTCATGGAACCATTGATGCCAAAAAAAGAACCTTTATTTTTAAGAGTGTAAGGAAGTTAAAATAGAAAGGCTGCATCAACAAATCCGTTTTTATATCACTTTTGCATTAGTTAACACTATTGGGTAGGTTTAGGGTTGGGTTTGGTGTAGGGGATATTTCCAACATGATAGACCATTAAAGGGATAGTTCACCCTAAAATGAAAATTTGATGTTTACCTGTTTACCCCCAGGGCATCCAAGATGTAGTTGACTTTGTTTCTTCAGTAGAATACAAACAAAGATTTTTAACTCAAACCGTTGCAATCTGTCAGTCAAATAATGTCAGTCAATGGGACCCACGGCTTTGAGAGTAAAAAAAAAACATACACAGACAAAACAAAATTAAACCCTGTGGCTCATGACGATACACTGAGGTCTTAACACACGAAACAATCGGTCTGTGCAAGAAACTGAACAGTATTTATTTCATTTTTTTACCTTGAATCCACTGCAATGTGCCTGTAGCAGGGTAATAAAAATGTCCCATGGTCACGTATTGAACTTGAACAAAATGATATTATTTTTACTCCTTGCACATTTCATGACACTTTCAAACTGAAACATGTGGTGAATGGCACTAATACCACGTTCAGTTTTATCCAAAATAGTTTATTTAACTGATTTGGCATTGGTTTGGAAATGTAATGAGCGGTGCTAAAAGGTTATTGCTCTGTTGTCTTTGAAAATAAACATCTAACCGCAAAAGCAAAACTGAGAAAATAAATAGCAATCTTCCCATTTTAGCTGGCTTCCACAAGTCTTTGAGATCTTTTATCATGACTTGCATTTAAAAGACTTGTACCTGGATGCTCCCCATTGCTAGTGCAATGCTGTACCGGGTGCGCTACTGAACACGTTTACTACGTCAGAAAAGCCATACATATGAAGCTGGTTATGATTCAAATGCCATTATGTATTAGTTTACAAAATCATGCACTGTGGTAAAATAGTTTTGAGGTCGTAACACTGTATTGTGCAGGGAATCACATGAAAATATGTCTTTATTAATCGATAATCTGCCCTAGTAATTATAATTTATGTGAAACGGAATTAAACTTGCTGTTTTACTGCCACTAGTGTTAATTTCATTTGGAATCCGTAGTGAATTGCATGTTTAGGTATGTTTTTGGAGTTTTGCAATAATGCAGGCAGAGTCACATTTTTCCAATGAGCCTGTGTTGCATTTTGTGTGATGTTATTCAAATGTAATCCTCTCCAGCAGTTTTAGTGATTTTGTTTCCTGAAAATAGATGCCTGGGAGCATTAGTAATATTGCTGGTGAGGGAAGAGATTTGCATTTAAGAGACTTTGCCGTAAGTTCAACTGTTTTTCAAATATTGTTTCCTGTGAATAGCAGTGAACTTCAAACAATTACTACTTTGCCATTGTTAATGTCACTTTACATTATGTATGCAGCTTTAGTGCCAAGTACATCAGTAACTTGCATTCAATCTAGAGTTCAACCACAGTTTATGCATGCAGAAGAAAGTTAAAGACAAGTAAAATTAATCAAACACACTCACCTCAGCTCTGTATGACATTTAGGCGTTTAGAACTCTTGTGAACGTGCGTCGAAGACTGACACGGAAGATAAGAAATTGTTGAATATAGTTGTTCTTTTTGTTTTCTTTACACACAAAAAGTATTCTTGTAGCTTCATAACATTACCGTTGAACCACTGATTTCACATGGACTATTTTAACAATTTCCTTATTGCCTTTCTGGGCCTTGGACATGCTAGTTGTGTTGCTGTCTATGCAGGGTCAGAAATCTCTCGGATTTCATCAAAAATATCTTAATTTGTGTTCTGAACATGAACGAAAATCTTACAGGTTTAGAATAACATGGGAGTGAGTAATAATAACAGAAATTTTATTTTCTGGGTAAACTATGCCTTTAACAAAATATTGGTCTTTTTAGTCTAGTTACATTACAGAAGCTTGTAGTAGAAGAGTAGCTTGACTGAAGTTCAACTACTTAAAATTATGAGTAGCTTGTAGCTTGACAAGCACCAGCTTTAAAGAAGCTCCCCCAATGCTGGATGGACAGCAGAGAGAATCCACTTTGGAAGAGCTTAGTTTGAAAGGACAAATGGAAAAAGAAAAGAGGGGGAGAGAGAGAAAGAGAAAGGGAAAGGCTTACCTTCTCACACAGGGAGGCTTTCATTAAACACAGTCATCTTTGGTAATAAGCACTTGAAGACTGATCTCTCCCATTGCTTCCCTCAGGTGCTGCATTACCATAATGGATTCTCACTGCAGCGCGGTATTAAAGCGTGGAGGCATATTCCAAACTCAACGCAAATGCAACTTGTAATGCACATTATCCCAGCTCAACACATTAGATGTCATTACTAGAGCTGGAGCAGACAGCATTTCGTCATTATCTGCTGAAGTGTTCCACGGGGAAGTGGAAAGTGAAGGAAACGCACAAATAGTTCTGGAATTGGCTATTTTTTTTATTTTCAAAGTCAGTTTAATGACTCTTTGTAAACAAGATGATTATTAATTAATAATAAAAATAGAGCTATATTGCTTTTAAGCTCTCATTTTGAGAGCTTAATACTAATATTCATGTTTTGGTTCCCCTAAGAACCCTTCAATGAACAGTTTGTAAAATAATCTTTTTTTTCTTAGGTTAAAAAACTGTTTTATTATTCAGAAGATCCTTTTTTCTCTATAAAGAACCTTTTGTGAAATTGAAATATAACATGAATGTAAAGGTTCTTGGTGAAGCCATCAATGCCAATAATGAACATTTGTTTTTTAAGAGTGTTTAAGCTTTAATCCTAGTTATTGTATCTTGTTGAAAACTACAATTGCTTGGTCATACACATCAGTAAAATGGTAAAATGTTTAGTAAAACTTAACACAACAGACAATTGTGAGAAACAAAAAGCTAATTTAAATTCATTTCAGTACTTTGAAATGAATGTACAATTTTATATTGCATAGCAAACATATTCAGTATGGCGGGTAGATTTGACCACTGACATTTTTACATACTGTACATTTTGATCATAATTTATATGAGGAAAGATATAGCAATGTCAATGACACAATAATAACAGAATATTTAAATATTCAACTGTAATTAATTATTTAATTAATTGTCATGCAACTTTTTGAATCAGCCACGTAAAAATGTTCAAATGCAAAATGTGAAAATTCAAACTTTAAATTCAGAGCTAAATTTTGGCCACAAATGTGACCGGTGACTTTAGGGCCCCGTTTACACGAAGGGAAAACGCAGATATTTCCCTGCGGTTTGGCCTCTCATTTACACGTAAACCCCGTTTTTATCAAAGAAACGATTATTTCTAAAAACTCCGGCCAAAGTGGATAAATTAGAAAACGCCGTTTTCACGTTGTAGTGTGGACTGTGAAAACGGAGGCTTTTGAAAACGATGACGCATATTTATAGTCACGTGATGCATATTGTACCAATAGATATTTATGTTTACACCAGTAATTGTACTTGTGCTATTCACACACTGCTGCTAAAGAGATTTACCTTGTACTCTCTTCAAATTACATTCCTAAAATGATGACGGAAAATTTACTCACAGTTGCTGTCCTGCAAAACATGACGACAACTGCTTTTCAGATAAAATATGAATGAGCGCGATATAGACGCGTCAGTGGATGATGAGATATTTCCGTAAATTATCCCGCCAGAAGAATTGCGTGAAAACTTATTACGTCTGTATAATTTTGGAGGCTTTACACATGCGCAGTAAGGCGAATTTGATGTTTTCCTACGTTTCAGTGTGGATGATAAACTTTTGGAAAACGCTTGGAAACGCTAGTGTGGACGGAGAGCGTTTTAAAATGAAAACTCCGGATTAATGTAAACGTAGCCTAAAAGGTTAGTTCACCCCAAAATGAAATTTGCCCATTATTTACTCACCCCCCCAGGCATCCTAGGTGTATATGACTTCCTCCTTTCAGACGAATCCAATTGAAGTTATATTTAAAAATTATCCTGCCATTTCCAAGTGTGACAAAGCACCAGGTTTGTCACCGCTGAGGGAACGGCACTGGCTCGCACACACATTCACGCACTCCATTCACTTCTCCATTCCCCCTCCTTACCTGTTGTTTTGCCGTCGGCGAAGTGAGTGCACGCGCCGAACCGATCGCTGACGGACATTTTTCCCACCACGCAGTTTCCACCGTCTCATACTCAATCGGCTCACACACACACACACACACACACTAACCGTGTCTTGTGTTTTGTCCGTGCGTCTTCGTTCAAGTGTTTGTTTGTCAGGAAGTAGTCGGTCTTTCGGTGGGTGAACGCTGCGTCGGCCAAACCGAGCAGACAGAGGGCGCCTGCTTTTAAAGGTACAGAAGGGGTCGCGCCGACGCAGTGCTGCCGGAAGCCGGCGAAACCATAGTTTATTTCTGACGAGGGTTATGTGGATTATGTGTTAGTTATTAACGTACTTTATGTGTTTCAGTAATTATGAATGTGTGTTTTATTTGAAGGATTAATGGGTGGGGAAAAAAACCCATTATTTATAATTAATGAATGTCTTGAAGTATAGTCTAAAAAGTTTATGGTATACCTGAAAACTTACCTATTGGTAGTCTTGCCAGAAAAGGGGCGGAGTCTGACCTATAAAAGGGGAGGCCAGACTCCCAGACAGGGCTTGTTAACCAAGTCAGCGAGAGTGTTACTGTAGAACCTTGAGCGAATCCCTCAGCTAATTTTTTTCCGTATGTTGTGGATACGGTGGGTGGTTGTAAATATAGTTTTTCATCTTTATTTTCCTATTTGTTGTTTCTTTGATACTTATATATATATATATTCATCACTGTGGACTGTCTGGATTATTGGCACTGTAAATAAACTACACCGTGCACGGAAGTGCTTTGCGAGTAAGCCATCATTTTTTTTTTCGTTTTTTTGTTTCCTTCCCCCCCTTGAAGCAAGTCGTGGTACTTACTGGTGGCAGGGTGGGATGGCTACTCGCAAAACAGCGCCAAAAGGCAGGAAACCCAGAGTTGGGTTGCGATCACAGGTGAAGAAGGCGACGGTGGAGGATCTGGCTTGGACCTCGCCAGAGACTGAAGAGGAAGAGGAAGAGGAAGTGATGGCAGGGCTTCCTAATACCTCAAAAAAATCCAGTTCACCACGGACAGAACCAGTCACTCCAGTCGCTACAGCTGGTGAGGGAATGGTTTCCCTGATGCGTCAGTTCCTGGATACGCAACAGCAGAGAGAGGAGAGATATCTGCAAGAGCTCCGGGGTCTACGTGAGACTATCCTGCAGTCGACTCGACAGGCTGAAAAGTTGTCTTTCGGCGAGAGTCCACGAATGGAGCTACCGACACCAGCTGCACAGAGGGTTTCTACACAACACAGATCAGCACACGATAGTGACTTCCCAAGTGTTCCTGCGCCGAGAGAGCCGATGCAGCGAACTGAACCAAAGATGCCGATCTTCCAACAGGGGGAAGATATTGAAAACTATCTTCGGCGGTTCGAGCGTCTGGCCAGGACCTGGAGGTGGCCTGAGGAAGAGTGGAGCTATCGTCTGGTTCCACTACTGACTGGGTGAGCATTGGAGGCGTATTTGGCGATGGATGAGGAGCAGGCAGAGGGGTACGAGGATCTGAAGGAAGCTTTGCTGGAGAAATTCAACATCTCACCAGAAACCTACCGACAGCGATTCCGATCACCTACTGTTCCAGCTGGCGAATCACCAACTGAGACGTACCATCGCCTCAAGAACCTGTATCAGCGATGGGTTCGGCCAAGAGAGCACTCCAAGGAGGAGATTGGCGAGGCCGTAATCCTGGAGCAGCTGCTGAGGGTGCTACCATATGATGTTCGCACCTGGGTACGAGCCCAGGTGAAAAAAAAATATACTTAAATGCAATTAAAATACACTTAAATACCCGCAAATACATTTTTAGTACATTGTTTTTTTGTGTGTTAAATAAAAGTTTGATGGTTATACACTATAAATTTACTAATTAAAAGTATGTTTATACTTCAGTAGGACTTTAGTACACTTGACAAAAGTATACTAAATACCAGTAATACTTAAATATTTTTTTAGTGTACTACAATAAAGTACACTACAGAAAAAACATCCAAAAGAGTTTTATTAGTGTGTTTTTCAAAAGTGTGCTTTAAATGCTTTAAACATTAGTTGATTTTTAGTACACTGTTTACATACTAATCTTGAGTTTAAAATAAGTTAATATATTAAAAATCTATTAGTAATGTATTGTAGTAGAAGTACATTTTCTCAAAAGTTGTACTTAAGTACACTTAATGTGAATGCATTATAATCACTAACACTTAAATTGATTTTGAGTGTGGTAATTTTAAGTTTACATTAAATTTATTTTATTAAAAATCTATTAGTAATGTATTGTAGTAGAAGTACATTTTCCCAAAAGTTGTACTTAAGTACACTTAATGTGAATGCATTATTATCACTAACACTTAAATTGATTTTGAGTGTGGTAATTTTAAGTTTACATTAAATTTATTTTATTAAAAATCTATTAGTAATGTACTGTAGTAGAAGTATATTTTCCCAAAAGTTGTACTTAAGTACACTTAATGTGAATGCATTATTATCACTAACACTTAAATTGATTTTGAGTGTGGTAATTTTAAGTTTACATTAAATTTATTTTATTAAAAATCTATTAGTAATGTATTGTAGTAGAAGTACATTTTCCCAAAAGTTGTACTTAAGTACACTTAATGTGAATGCATTATTATCACTAACACTTAAATTGATTTTGAGTGTGGTAATTTTAAGTTTACATTAAATTTATTTTATTAAAAATCTATTAGTAATGTACTGTAGTAGAAGTATATTTTCCCAAAAGTTGTACTTAAGTACACTTAATGTGAATGCATTATTATCACTAACACTTAAATTGATTTTGAGTGTGGTAATTTTAAGTTTACATTAAATTTATTTTATTAAAAATCTATTAGTAATGTATTGTAGTAGAAGTACATTTTCCCAAAAGTTGTACTTAAGTACACTTAATATGAATGCATTATTAGCACTAACACTTAAACTGATTTTGAGTGTGGTAATTTTAAGTTTACATTAAATTTATTTTATTAAAAATCTATTAGTAATGTATTGTAGTAGAAGTACATTTTCCCAAAAGTTGTACTTAAGTACACTTAATGTGAATGCATTATTATCACTAACACTTAAATTGATTTTGAGTGTGGTAATTTTAAGTTTACATTAAATTTATTTTATTAAAAATCTATTAGTAATGTATTGTAGTAGAAGTACATTTTCCCAAAAGTTGTACTTAAGTACACTTAATATGAATGCATTATTAGCACTAACACTTAAACTGATTTTGAGTGTGGTAATTTTAAGTTTACATTAAATTTATTTTATTAAAAATCTATTAGTAATGTATTGTAGTAGAAGTACATTTTCCCAAAAGTTGTACTTAAGTACACTTAATGTGAATGCATTATTATCACTAACACTTAAATTGATTTTGAGTGTGGTAATTTTAAGTTTACATTAAATTTATTTTATTAAAAATCTATTAGTAATGTATTGTAGTAGAAGTACATTTTCCCAAAAGTTGTACTTAAGTACACTTAATATGAATGCATTATTAGCACTAACACTTAAACTGATTTTGAGTGTGGTAATTCTCCCAGGTTAAAAAAAGTGCACTAAAATACACTTTATTTAAGTATACTTAGTACACTTTTCAGTAATGTACTAAAAGTACTCTATTTTCGCACACTAATTTTGTACTTATTGTACTAAAAAATAGTATTAAGTATATGTTAAGATAAACTTAATACCATCTAAGTGTACTCAACTGTGCTATTTTGAGACACCATGAAATTGAACTAAAATGTGCTTTTAACATACTATATCTGTATTTAAAAAAATGTATTTTGTTACCACTTCTAATAGGATTGAAACATATTTCATAAACCTTTAAATATACTAATTATACATAAAAAATAAACTTACTGATTATTTAAAATACATGAATAATATATAACAAATGTATACAAAGCGTATTTATAATGTATTGCCCAGATATTTTTATCAATAAAAAATACACTTGTTGATTATTTAAAATACATAAATATATAACAAATGTATGCAAGGCGTATTTATAATGTATTTCACACATATTTTTATTACAAAAAAAATACACTTGTTGATTATTTAAAATACATGAATAATATATAATACATGTATACAAAGCATATTTATAATGTATTGCCCACATATGTTTAATAATAAAAAATACACTTCTTAATTATTTAAAATACATGAATAATATATGATAAATGTATACAAAGTGTATGTCACGCCCTTGGACTGTTTGTCTTGGTTTTTCCCAGTGTTTCCCCCATTGGACTGTCTGTTTGGTTTCTCCCATGCCCTTTTTTGGTCTTCCTGCTCATTAGTGTGATCCCCTCCACCTGTTGTTGTAATTATCTCCCCTTTATAAGTTTGTTTGATTTCCTTGTTTCTTTGTCCGGCTACAAGCGTTACACCTATGTTCCTTCGTTGTGTGCACGTCTTCTCCCGTCATTCCTGTCTATTGTTACTCTGCCTGAGGATTTATTGAAGACTTTTTATTGAAGACGTTATTTTTTGCTTTCCTACACGTTTCGTGACAACGTATTTATAATGTATTGCCCATACATTTTTATTCATTATAATACACTTATTAATTAATTAAAATATATCAATTATATATAATAAATTTATTCAAAGCGTAATTATAATGTCTTGCCCACATATTTTTATTAATAAAAAATACATTATAAATACGCTATGTATACATTTATTATATATTATTCATGTATTTTAAATAATCATCAAGTGTATTTTTTATTAATAAAAATATTTGGGCAATACATTATAAATACGCTTTGTATAAATTTGTCATATATTATTCATGTATTTTAAATAATCATCAAGTGTATTTTTTATTAATAAAAATATTTGGGCAATACATTATAAATACGCTTTGTATACATTTGTCATATATTATTCATCTATTTTAAATAATCAACAAATGTATTTTTTATTAATGAATATATGTGGCCAATACATTATAAATACGCTTTGTATACATTTTTTATATATTATTCATGTATTTTACATAATTAATAAGTGTATTTTTTATTAATAAAAAACATGTGGGCAATACATTATAAATACGCCTTGTATACATTTGTTATATATTATTATTGTATTTTAAATAATCAGTAAGTTTATTTTTTATGTATAATAAGTATATTTAAAGGTTTATGAAATATGTTTCAAATGTATTATAAGTGGTAACAAAATACATTTTTGGAAATGCTGAGATGTGAGTATGTTAAAAGCACGTTTTAGTTCATCTTCATGGTGTCTCAAAATAGCACAGTTGAGTACACTTAGATGATCTTAAGTTTATCTTAAGGAGTACTTAAGAATAACTTTTAGTATATTAAGTACAAAATCAGTGCCCGAAAATAGAGCACTTTAAGTACATTAAGGGAAGTGCACTAAGTGTACTTAAATTGTATTTTAGCACACTTTTTTCACATTTTGAATATTCTTTTAATATATTACTATTATACTTTAAATTAGTCTTAAATATATTTATAAATGTTTAAAAATAGGGTTCAAGTGTATTTCTAGTTTTAACTAAATATATTTTTTAAAATACAGATATAGTATGTTAAAAGCACATTTTAGTTCAATTTCAGGGTGTCTCAAAATAGCACAGTTGAGTACACTTAGATGGTATTAAGTTTATCTTAACATATACTTAATACTATCTTTTAGTACATTAAGTACAAAATTAGTGTGCGAAAATAGAGCACTTTTAGTACATTACTGAAAAGTGTACTAAGTATACTTAAATAAAGTGCATTTTAGTGCACTTTTTTTTTACCTGGGAGAGCATGAGCCAACTTCTGGACTAGCAGCGGGCAAGCTGGCTCAGCAATACCTGAACGCACATCGCGGAGGTCTACGCACTCAACCATCCAAAGGTACTGTTCGCACTCACATTGGGGCTGAGAGGGGTCGTGCTGAACTGTCAGAGCACTGTCAGAGCCCAAAGTCAACGGGTGGAAAAGACTTGTTATGTTTTTACTGTCAGCAGCTGGGGCACAAAGCAGCAGTGTGTCCCGTTCGTAAAGCTAAGCTGACAGGGTACTGTTATGTTCCAAGAGAGGGGGACTTGGAACTAGGCTCTGGGTGGGAGAGCCTCACTACGTGTGATGTGACTGTTAATGGACATTCTTTTCAGGCATTATTGGACACTGGTTGCTCTATGTCAATGTTGAAATCATGTTATGTGACAAATGTTGACCACCTGAATACTGTCTCTGTTCAATGTGTACATGGAGATGTGAAGCGGTACCCTAGTGCCGAGGTGTTGGTAGAAGTACAAGATCAAATGTACCTATTGAATGTTGCTGTAGCTGACAGTTTGCCTACGGACATGATTCTCGGACAAGACTTACCAGTGTTAAATGACTTGTTACGAGTCACTGCTAAAGACTCTGCCAATGTTGCCACCGATACTGATATCCCTGTGAATTTGTCATGTCCTGCCCTTACTCGGTCACAAGCCAGGGCACGTCTTCAGCCACTGCCAGATTTGGATGATAGTCTGTTGCAGGGCGGGACCAAAGGCCCAAGAAAGTCACGCAGACAAAGGCGGCTTGAAAAGTACCGTGGTACACCAACCCCTGAGGCATCCGTAGTGGGCCTTGATGTTAATGGTTGGCAGGTGCCAGGGAATATTGCTGAACTGCAAAAAAGGGATGCGACTTTGAAACCATTGTTTGAGAAAGCTACTTCTGCTAATTCATCTAACTTATGTAATGAAATATATCTGCTAATGAATGATGTGTTGTATGTACAAGCCAATGATGTGACCCGTCTTGTTGTGCCAACTTGTTGTCGTCCACTTGTCTTACATCTAGCACACACAGTTCCATGGGCTGGCCATCTTGGCCAACAAAAGACATACGCACGCATTAGCTCACGCTTTCACTGGCCAACATTATACACTGATGTACTGACACACTGCAACACATGCACCACATGTCAGAAAACTAGTGCTTTGCCCCAGCGGAGCAAGGCACCCTTACAACCTCTCCCTGTGATTTCTGAACCTTTCAGGCGGATTGCTATGGACATTGTGGGGCCACTGGAGAAAAGCAGTACAGGTCATCGGTACATCTTGGTAATCAGTGACTACGCAACAAGGTATCCAGAAGCGTTCCCATTGCGTACCATCACCACGCCTAAGATCATCCATTCCCTCATTCAACTCTTCTCCAGGGTGGGAATACCAGAGGAGATCTTGACGGACCAAGGCACTAACTTCACATCGCGGCTCATGGGGCAGCTGAACCGACAGTTGGGCATCACCGCCATCAGGACTAGCCCATATCATCCACAGACAGATGGACTGGTAGAGAGATTTAACCAGACCCTAAAGAATATGCTCCGTAAGTTTGTGTCAGACACGGGATGAGACTGGGACAAGTGGCTACCTTTTATTCTCTTTGCTTACAGAGAAGTTCCACAAGCTTCGACTGGTTTCTCACCGTTTGAGCTCCTCTACGGGTGGCAAGTGCAAGGACCGCTGGACCTGCTGAGAAAGAGCTGGGAGGAAGGTTCTGCAGCCAAAACTGAGGAGAGAAACATTGTGCAGTATGTGCTGGAAATGAGAGACCGTCTGGAGCAGTACCGGGAACAAGCAAGAGAAAACCTGCAGTTGAAACAACAAGCACAGAAGCAATGGTATGATCAGCATGCAAGACTACGACAGTTCCAACCTGGGCAGAAGGTGCTACTCTTGCTGCCCACCTCTTCAAACAAGCTCCTGGCAAAATGGCAAGGTCCGTATACGGTAGTCAGGAAGATGGGACCCGTAACTTACGAGATCCACCATCCAGACAAGGGGAAGACCAAGCAAACTTACCATGTCAACCTGCTTAAAGAGTGGAGGGAACCACCCGAGAGCAAGCCCGAGTTAGCGCTGATGGTTCGGAAGGTGACAGATGTGGAGGAGGAAGATGGTTCTGAGGTGGCAGAGAGGCACGCGTCTGTGGTGAGTCTGACTCACCTAGAGGACATCAAGCGCCAAGAATTGCAACACTTAGTAGACCAGTTCCCCGCTTTGTTTCGTCAGAGGCCTGGGCGAACAGAGCTAATTCAACACACCATCCACCTTACCAACACAACACCAGCTAGACAAAGGCCTTACCGGGTACCTGAGCGACTGGTGGAACCGTTAAGGAAAGAAATTGAGATGATGAAAGAGCTGGGAGTGATTGAACCATCAATAAGTGAGTGGTGCAGCCCGGTAGTCATAGTCCCAAAGAAGGATGGATCCCTACGTGTCTGCATCGACTTTCGCAAGCTCAATGCTCAGTCCCAGTTCGACGCATACCCAATGCCGCGGGTGGATGATCTGTTGGAGAAGATAGGAAGAGCTAAATACATCACCACACTAGACCTCTGCAAGGGTTACTGGCAGGTACCCCTAGAGCCAACATCCAGACCCTACACTGCCTTCAGAACACCCGTGGGGCTCTATCAATTCACAGTCCTACCCTTTGGCCTTCATGGAGCCCCAGCAACATTTCAGAGGTTGATGGACAGAGTCTTGCAAGGATGCGAGGAGTGGTCTGCAGCATATCTGGACGATGTTCTTATCCACAGCAACTCCTGGCAAGAGCACCTACAGCATCTGAGACAAATCCTGAAAAAGATCACAGAGGCGGGGTTAACACTGAATGTGGGAAAATGTGAGTGGGCAAGACAAGAAGCGAGCTACCTGGGTTACCACCTGGGCAATGGGCAGCTACGTCCGCAAGTGAACAAGGTGGAGGCCATCTGTCAAAGTCCCAGACCAAAGACCAAGAAGGAGGTGAGGTCATTCCTCGGACTGGTGGGCTGGTACAGACGGTTTGTCCTGAACTTTGCTTTAATAGCTGCACCCCTAACTGACCTGCTGAATAAAAGGGTGGCGAACCCTATCACATGGACCGAGGACTGTGAAGCGGCATTCAAGACTCTGAAGGAGAAGATGTGCTCCAGTCCGGTCCTGCAAAGTCCGGATTTTACCCAAAGTTTCCTGGTCCAGGTGGATGCCTCTGCTATAGGGCTAGGGGCAGTCTTGGTCCAGGGAACCCAAGGAAACGAAAAGCCGCTCATCTATCTCAGCCGCAAGCTGTTGCCAAGGGAGACTCGCTATTCGGCGATAGAGAAAGGAGTGCCTCGCCATCAAGTGGGCCTTGGAAAGCTTACGGTATTACCTTCTTGGACGAGAGTTCAACCTGGAAACAGACCATAGAGCCTTGACCTGGTTACATTCAATGAAGGACCATAATGCCAGAGTCATGAGATGGTACCTGTCACTGCAGCCCTACAACTTCAAAATCCAGCACAGGCCTGGAAGGCTAAATTTAGTTGCCGATTACCTGTCTAGGTTTCCGGCCGGTAATCGGCTTGAAGAGGAGGGAGGTGATGTGACAAAGCACCAGGTTTGTCACCGCTGAGGGAACGGCACTGGCTCGCACACACATTCACGCACTCCATTCACTTCTCCATTCCCCCTCCTTACCTGTTGTTTTTCCGTCGGCGAAGTGAGTGCACGCGCCGAACCGATCGCTCACAGACATTTTTCCCACCACGCAGTTTCCACCGTCTCATACTCAATCGGCTCACACACACACACACACACACACACACACACACACACACACACACACACACACACACACACACACACACACACACACACACACTAACCGTGTCTTGTGTTTTGTCCGTGCGTCTTCGTTCAAGTGTTTGTTGTTTGTCAGGAAGTAGTCGGTCTTTCGGTGGGTGAACGCTGCGTCGGCCAAACCGAGCAGACAGAGGGCGCCTGCTTTTAAAGGTACAGAAGGGGTCGCGCCGACGCAGTGCTGCCGGAAGCCGGCGAAACCATAGTTTATTTCTGACGAGGGTTATGTGGATTTTGTGTTAGTTATTAACGTGCTTTATGTGTTTCAGTAATTATGAATGTGTGTTTTATTTGAAGGATTAATGGGTGGGGAAAAAAAACCCATTATTTATAATTAATGAATGTCTTGAAGTATAGTCTAAAAAGTTTATGGTATACCTGAAAACTTACCTATTGGTAGTCTTGCCAGAAAAGGGGCGGAGTCTGACCTATAAAAGGGGAGGCCAGACTCCCAGACAGGGCTTGTTAACCAAGTCAGCGAGAGTGTTACTGTAGAACCTTGAGCGAATCCCTCAGCTAATTTTTTTCCGTATGTTGTGGATACGGTGGGTGGTTGTAAATATAGTTTTTCATCTTTATTTTCCTATTTGTTGTTTCTTTGATACTTATATATATATTCATCACTGTGGACTGTCTGGATTATTGGCACATAAACTACACCGTGCACGGAAGTGCTTTGCGAGTAAGCCATCATTTTTTTTTTTCGTTTTTTTGTTTCCTTCCCCCCCTTGAAGCAAGTCGTGGTACTTACTTCATCACACCAAGCTTTAGAATTGCATGGGCAGATGTTTCTCTTCAACAGTCCAAAACAAGTCAAGTCAAAATTAAGTGTGTTTTTGCTTGAAACAAGCTAAATAATCTGCCAATGGGGTAAGAAAAATAATATTAGCAGATTATTTTGTTTGCTCTAAGCAAAAACTTAATTAATTTTGACTTGTTTTTTCTGAAAACAAGAAAATATTTTTACTCTTCTAGAAAAATCCTCTTCTTGAAAAACTCTAGACAAAATTTTTTGACAAAATTAAAAAAAAAAAAATTAAGTAAGAAAAGCATTTTTTGCAGTGCAGGGGGTGAATAAAGGCCTCCTGTAGCAAATTGATGCATTTTGTAAGACAAATATCCATATTTAAAATGTAATAATCACTGTAATCTAGCTTGTGCCAACTGGTTGTACATGGAAGCCCTTCCGGGCGGATGACATAGGACATATGTGTAGCGCATGAGTCTCGCACAAACCAATGTTTGTTTACAGGAGCATAAGAAGCAAAGTTTCCTTACTTTAGCAAAGGTAGCCCGGTCTCCTCTTGGCTTTTATTGAAATCCTCTGTCATTTTTCTTTACAAATCCTCGTTTTGTACTTCTAATTCATGACTTTTGTTTTGATGTCTCCACGGCGCGTTCACGTTCGTCACTTCTGAGCCGATGTCTTACGCCATCCACCCGGAGCTGCTTCTGTGTACGACCAGTTGATGCAAGCTATAGATTAAATTGATTATTTGTTTTAAATATATTTTTCTTACAAAAACGCAGGGATTCACTACAGGAGACATTTATTCACACCCCAGAACTTTTTATTATGGATGGATGCACTTTATTGGACTTGTTTGGACACCCATGCCATTCTAAAGTTTAGAAATGCCAGGATAATTTTTAATATAACTCCGATTAGATTCGTCTGAAAAAAGGAAGTCATATACAGCTGGGATGCCTGGAGGGTGAGTAAATAATGGGCTAATTTTCATTTTTGGGTGAACTAACCCTTTAAGGTCACCGGTCACATTTGTGGCCAGAATTTAGCTCTGAATTTAAAGGTGGCATAGAATGCATTGATACAATATTTTAAATTGTTCTCTGATGTCTACATAGAAGGTATATGACATAGAAAAGGAAAAAAAATACTCCATCAGCAGTAGTAGTTCTGCTACATAGATTCTTTGGGAATACATGCATCTATATTCATTTCTACAAAACTGAAAGAAAAGTAAGGCAAGTAATTTCACTCTGCAGCCACCTTTGAAGGGCCTCTGCAAGTGTAGCTCCTATCTCTTTGAATAGGGAAACATAAAACTCTCCACAACGGTTCACCAAGCTTATGATTAAACTTCATATTTAAAATCACCAATGAAATCTGAAAACAACGGTCTTATAATTTTTGTTTCTAATGCTTAAATAGCATTAAAAAAGGCTTATTTTGTCAGACTAGAGCAGCCAATGCGCATGTTTAGTCCTGAGCGCGAGTGTGTGAAGCTTCTAACAGCAGTTAAAGTGATGCAATGACTTTACTAATCAACGATTGGCTCTTCGTTTAAAAGGCGGGGCTTATTCGCCATATTGGGCGTTGCACTTTTTTCTTTCAAAAGTATAAATAGATATATAGAGTGCACAGTCTTCCTATAAAAAGTCTTTGGTACAAATCACTGCAGTTTATCAGTTGAAATTAACACTGTAGAGGCAGTAAAACTCCAACAACTTTTATTCCTTTTCACACGAAGTATAATCTACAGGTACAGAGTTTGGATTAATAAATTTTCACACAATTACTTAAATATTTAGTTATGACTTCATAACAATTTTAACATCCTGCGCGATTTGAAAACTGATATTTTAAATGTTGTTGTCACATATACAGCTTCATATGCATGTGTTTTTTAATTCGGTAGGTTTGCTCGATAGCTCACGCGATACGGTGCGAAGAGCTCCGAACCTTGTGAAACTGTGGTTCAGGAAGTTGAAGTAGCACGGCTGCATCAACAAATGCATTTTTATATCACTTTTGCATCGGGTAGGTATAGGGGATATTTCCAACACGATAGAGCATTAAACTTTAGCGTCACTCGCTGGATATTTAAATTGTGAACAGCCGCAAAAAGTACCTCAAGCAGTGTAATAAAAATGCAGGAATACGTGCCTGTACTAGCGTAATAAAAACGTGCCACGGTCATGTATTAAAAGTGTTTTAGCGCCACTTTTTGAACACTTCACTTTGAAACTGCTGTGGAATGTGCAGTACACTCTCAAAAATAAAGGTGCTACAGAGGAACCTTTTGGTCTAAATGGTTCCATCTGAAGAACCTTTCTGTTTCACAAAAGGTTCTTTTTGGAGAAAGTAGGTTCTTCAGATTATAAAAAGGTAAGAAAGAGATGGTTCTTTAAAGAACCTTTGACTGAATGGTTCTTTGTGGGACCAAAAATGGTTCTTCTATGGCATTGCTGTAAAGAACCTTTTAAAGCACCTTTATTTTTTTAACAGCGTGTAAGGTATGTAATTATGGTGTTGTTTATGTAAAAATGTTACATTTTATGAGCCTGGGTTGTAGTTTTGATATGTGCAGCAGTTGCAATATGTTGTCAAAGGTCTTTAGGTTGTCATGGCATTGGTTTTAGAGCCTAGTTGTGTGAGGATGTGCGTGTATTCGTGTATGAGAGTGAAAATGTTAAGGTTTGTGGAGTTAATTCCCAAGCAGAGCTTTTAAATGACTCATAATGCTGATATAAGGACACTTGCTGTGCTCTTCATGAATAAGAAAAACAATAAAGTGCAGAGAAATGTTCCAGCGTAAGAAAATAGAACAAAAAAGCACAAGCTAACTATGTATGGATATGAATATTTGATCATTTATCTAAGCATGCAAAAGAAGGCAATCTCTCTTATTTTAGCGAGGCAGACAGAGTTTCCTGAAGAGAGGAATGGATAATTCATCACATTTAAGAAAATACAGAGAAAGACTCGGAGCAGAGAACTAAGAGCAAAGAAGGGATATAAAAAGTTGTTTTTCAATATTAACTTGACACTGAAATTGTCATCACGCTCTTATAGTGACTTGATGTAAAACGTTATTACAGCCAATCTCAATTAACACAACAGACTCGGAGCATCCACCTGCCTCAATAACACACTTTCTACTGGGACTGTGTCGGCACTGGGAATTATGGCTACATCGAGCGCTCCATCTTTCCTGTGACAGTTTTATGAAAGATTCATGACACCGGGTAACACAGCGTAAGCTCCTCTTTCAGGCCTTTAGTCCCGAGGCTCCAGCAGTGGGAAGAGGCAGAATTTGTTCTACAACACCAGCGCAACCAGAACTGCACTGCTGGAAAAAAAGTAACACATTGCACAAGTTATGTGCCTTATATTTACAATAATGGCATTTTTTCAGGGATTTTTACTTTCCTTGTACTATCTTTTATATATATTTATACATATATACACACACACATACATATAAAGCACTGTGCAGTTGTACATGCATATAAATAATAAAAATAATCATTCAGCAATTATGCATTAAATCATAGGTAACAGTAAAACAAATACAAATATTTCAATTTCAACTAATTGGTATTCTTTTTTCATTTTAAATTAATTAAAGAATACTGAGATTTTTTCCCCCACAACATCATAATTGAGCATCAAATCAATATATTAGAATGATTTCTGAAGGATCACGTGACACTGAAGACTGGAGTAATGATGTTGAAAATTCAGCATTTTGAAATAAAATAAAATAAAATAAATAATATTTCACATTATTATTTTTGGTAAGCATAGAAGTCTTTTATTCAAAATAATAGAATAAATTTAATTAATCTTGTCAATCCAAACTTTTAAATGGTATATATATATACACTTTTATAATTATCAGTCTTTCTTTTATGGTTTTTAATTTTTAATAACCTTTATCCTTTTGTAGTTCACTTAAATAGACTATTAATTCAAGGTCAAAACTGCAAGCATAATAATTCTAGAATTACAACAATGTTATATTGAAAATTGTTATTAAATTATTTAACGTAACTATTTTAGATATGTTTTAGATAACATGTCGTATTGCAGGACACACTAAATGTCAATTCATTAATTAAGTGATTCAAGTTAGAATTAAAAAGAATCAAATCTCAGACTGCAAGCCAAGCCACCTTTATCTCACTCAAGGATTACTAATATTCATGCTTTGTGTGTCTTTCCGTCCCCAAATGCACTTTTCAAATCGTTCCTCTGCTCCTGATATTAAGAATTCAGTACAAAATGACTTGGCACCTAAAGTTAAGTGCAGAGAAACGTGTGGAGACAGATGACACATTGAAAAGTTTAATAGAAATCTTTTGAGACACCTTGTTGTTGTTGTCATGCAAATGCGCGCCATGCTGCTAGTAAATAAAACCGAGTGAAAAAAAAGCACAAAGCTGGAGAAAGTGTCTACGTGCCCATGCTGATGTCCGTAGGCAAGACTCCAGGCAACATGCCCCATTTGGCGTAATGCAGGAGAGTGGTGCCGAGACGGCGCCCCGTAAGACCTTCTCTCAGTTTTTTCAAATCTTCAAATTCCTGTCTTTGTTTTTCAATCAGTCACACCATCATCGTCGTACCTGGGAGAGGAGCCACGTTCCTGCCTTCTATTGTACCTTTGTGCCTCATCTGTCAAAAAGTATCGCTCTTTCCTTGAGGTTTGAGGAAAGCTGAATCGTGATTTGACAACATAAACTATTGTTATGTTTATTTGTTTACTTGTGAAAGGAGCGAGCGTTTGCACATTCGTAGTTCTGTTGTCTTTTCAGGTTTTTTTTTTTTGTTTATTTCATTTTCTTTTTTTGGTAACCCGCCTAGTTTTGGGTGGATCCGATGTCGAAGAACATTTGACAAGCATTATTCTGCGTGCCAAAGCACTTATATTTAAATAACGAATGTGTGAATGCATTTGTCATCTCACGTGCTGCACAAATCCATATTGTTTTTGAAAGTTTTGTGACCGGCTCAAGACGGCAGCATCTGAAACTAACGCTGCACGCTAGTACGAGATATGAATGCATTATAATCTCAGGCCTGTAACAGGAAATGTGATAGTTAATTGTATATTTCAAAAGCCTTAATTGCTTTAATTCCCTGTAATTAATCAGTAATTGCAGCAGGAGTGCTTTTCACAGCTTAGCTTGAGATGCACAGACCTTTCCAATATGGAAAAGCATGAATATAGATGAGAGGCAGACCACAGGAGCTATATGACTAGTCTATATTTAGGAGTTTAAAAGCTGAATCTCGCCAATATGCGGTCCTGTTTATCATGTATGTATTCATTTATGATGCAAACGCATAACTTAGTGCTTCAAACTGTGCTGGCCAGGCTGGGTGCCTTGCAGTTAATGTTTTGTTGAGGCTAAATGAACTAAACTGTAGATCTCCCCTACATTTTCTTCATCGCCCCCTTGAGACATTCGGTGTGGGGAACACCTGGTAGGTTGGTCCCTGTCCGCCCTCCCATGCTGAAAACCCACAGCGCCTACCTACAGCCCCCTGCTGGGTTCCACGGTATAATTTGAGGTTCCATCACTGTGGCAGATGTTGAGTAATTGCTGTTCTATAAATGGCAGTCGCGCAGCCCATCTGCCCAGAGGAGACACCTGGAGAAGCGCGGCACGCTTAGCTCCTGAGTGGGAGACTTGAGGACTTGTTGCTGTGACGAGCGCTGTGTTGCTTTCCCAGATTGCCGGCTGTGCAACTTTATTTTACACATGCCAGAAACTTGCTGTACTCAAGTACACATGCTGTTGCATTATATATATGGAAAGAATGCCACATTGTCAGTGTTTAAATGCTTCTATCCCAGTATAATATTCAATTATAAGTAAAACATTTATAGGTTGATTCACATAAAAAGCATGAATGCTGTTGTAGCCTTTAGGCCTAAATGTATGATTTATCTATTTAAATTGCATATAAAATTTCCATCCAATTTAAATACATAAATATCGGCACTGCTGTGATTCAGCCATATTGTGTTTATACAACAGTTTGATGGCCCAAGCCTGTAAATACATAAGAAACAACACCAGAGTGTTTCTAAAACCCCTCTTTTGTGCAGAACTACTTTCGACCACGGATTCAGATCTCAGTTTGACAGTTTAAAAGCTGAGCCCAAGCCTCTATCACTAATTCCAAAACATCACTTTAGAACTAGCAGCGAAGGAACGTTGAGTCACTTCATTGAAAGCTTATTGTATTACTGTTTTAAAAGCTTTCTGTATTATGTAGAGTATTATGAAAGAGAGATGGACTGGGCGAGTGTGATTACCTGCATCTGATACAGCATTCATTCTTCAGATCGGTTTCGTATTCGAAATAAACTTTAGTTTAAATATCTGCTGAGGAAAGCGTTATTTTGGTCGTAATGTTAATATCCTTTCATCTGTTGATTTTGCTGCTCAGTGTATTTGTTTGCTGCGCCAAGCTGTTGTTGAAACTAAAAATAACTAAAAGTCTTACTGCTGACTCATAAAAACTCTCTTGTTGGCATCTAGTGGCGGAACAATATAACTAAAATCACCATCACAAACACTGTTTCTCAATAGTAAACACTTTTAAATACTAATGTTACTATTTTTAACATAAAATATTATTTATTGAATATTTATTACATTTATTAAACAACAACAACAGCCATCATAAAAGTTGATAGGCAATTCAGTCAAACGTACAGAGGCAGTGCTCTGATATACAGCATTGAATTTATATAAACATGATGTGATTTTGCCAAAACTGTTTGCTCTGGAACAAATAATAGTTTAATGAAACCAAAGACTGCGCGTTTAATTTACCCAAAATAAATTATATATCAATTATATATCATGTTTAACCACTATAGAGACATCAGAGTCAGCGGTAAATTCCAGAACATCTGGCTGAGGTGAGACTACTTTCGGGCGGATTCATGAGCGCTGAGCGGTCGGTGACGGTCTGGAGCTCACATGTCCGAAAACTCAACACAAATTAGACATTATCTTTATTATCAAACTGCATATTTGAACTATAAACAGGTACATTCTCACCTGAAAACCTCTTAAACTACATTTCGTGACACAAAAACAGTAATATTTATATAATAGCTCAAAGGCTTATGCATGCATTAAATATATATATTTACAGTCAAGCCCGAAATTATTCATACCCCTTGCAAATTTTGACTTAAAGTTACTTTTATTAAACCAGCAAGTTTTTTTTGACCGGAAATGACACAGGCTTCTCCCAAAAGATAAAAAGACGACGTACAAGAGGCATCATTGCTGTGAAAAATCTCAGAGGATGTGGTCGGAAGCCAAAAGTGACACCTGTGCTGGCCAGGACGATAGTGAGAGAGGTAACAAAGAATCCAAGGATCACCACCAAGGCCATCCTGATGAATCTGGGCTCTGCTGGTGGCAACATCTCAAGGCAGACCGCTGGGTTCCACAGACGCAGACCAAGGAAGAAACCACTTCTCCAGATAAGGCACACAAAAGCCCGCTTGGCCTTTGCAAATGCTCATCTGGACAAAGAAAAAGACTTCTGGTCTTCTGTTTATGGTCAGATGAAACAAAAATTTAATTGTTTGGCCACAATGATGTAGCCTTCATTTGGCGTAAAATATGAGAAGCCTTCAACCCTGAGAACACCATCCCCACTGTCAAACATGGTGGTGGGAACCTAATGTTTTGGGGGTGGGGGTTTTCAGCTGATGGACCAGGGAACCTAATCACAGTATAAGGCACCATGAAAAAGGAGCAATACATCAAACAACAACATCAGGCAGTCTGCAGAGAAACTTGGCCTTGGGCATCAGTGGACATTTCAGCACGACAACGACCCAAAACACACAGCAAAAGTGGTGAAGAAATGGTTAGCAGACAAAAACATTAAAGTTTTGCAGTGGCCCAGCCAGAGTCCTGACTTAAATCCAATTGAAAATCTGTGGAGGGAACAAAAGATCAGGATGATGGCAGGGAGACCCTCCAACCTGAAAGAGTTGGAGCTCATCGCTAAAGATGAATGGGCAAAAATACCAGTGGAGACATACAAAAAGCTGGTCAGCAATTCTAAGAAGCATTTGATTGCTGTAATAGACATTAAAGACTTTTCTATTGATTATTGGGTATGAATAATTTTGGAAATGCCACTTTTTGTTTAAAAGTAAATAAAAGCTGAGAAATATTTTTTTTCCCACAATAAATCTTTTACATCGTCTTATTATCTTTTGGGAGAAGCCTCTGTCATTTCCGGTCAAAACAAAAAACAAAAAAACAAAAACAAAACTTGCTGGTTGAATAACAGTAACTTTAAGTCAGAATTTGCCAGGGGTATGAATAATTTTGGGCTTGACTGTGTGTGTGTGTGTGTGTGTGTATATATATATATATATATATATATATATATATATATATATATATAGAGAGAGAGAGAGAGAGAGAGAGAGAGAGAGAGAGAGAGAGAGAGAGAGACTTCCCTTCATTACACACTACCTCACAGAGGTGATAAATTTCAAATGTCTGCTGACTTGCAACTATCAGTGCATAATGTATTTGCACCCATATGCATATACACTAAAAAGTTTGGAATAATAATATATATGTTTTTAAAAAGTAAAAGTCTATATATGTTCACTAAGGGTAGATTTCTTTAATCAAAAAGTGAAAACAGTAAAAAAATTGTAACATTTTAAATGTTTTCTATTTGAATATATTTTCAAATGTAATTTATTCCTGTGATGGCGAAAAGGTTAAATTCTAATATGCTGAGCTCAAGAAACATTACTTATTCAGCAATCAGAAGTGATGAAAAGAGACGGTTAAAAAATGCATCATGTTACAGTTTAAGATAAGGTTTCTATTTCTAATAAATGTGGTTCTTTTGAGCTTTCCATTTATCAAAGAAAAATGTATCACAATTTTCAACTGATAATCAGAAATGTTTATTGAGCAGCAAATCAGCATATTAGAATGATTTCTGAAGGATTGTGTGACACTGAATACTGGGGAAATGATGCTGAAAATTCAGCTTTGATCACAGGAATAAATTATATTTTAAAATATATTCAAATACAAAACAATATTTTAAATTATTATAAACATAAATTATTTCACAATAATATATTTCACTGTACTTTTGAACAAATAAATGCAGCCTTGGTGAGCATAAAACATGAAACATTACAAAATCATAATTATTCCAGACTTTTGACTAGTAGTGTAGACCTTTCCAGTGTTTTCACCTATCCACATGCACCCATTCACATGAATGGTAATCAGATGTTTTGACCTTTGAAACAAATGAAAGGAGGGAGCATAAGGCAAATAAATACATTGCCTTTCTTATTTGATATAAAGCTCTGTTCTGTGGGCATTTCATCAGCATCTGCATTATGCAACACTCTCATTCCTGATATAAATTCTCAGTGTACTTTCCAGGGTTTAAAATGGAAATAATGTGCATTTACATTTAGTCAGTTCCTGCTGCTCATACAGGGTAACATTCGGTAGGTTAATAAATGTATGTATATTGCTCAAAGGCTTATGCATGCTTCTAATATTACATAAATATTCAGTGTAAAATTGAATACTGATAATTTTACACATGTAAAATTAGAGTTTTGCATTAAAGGGGTGCTATTATGCTTTTTCACTTTTTGAACTTTAGCCAGTGTGTGGTGTATATGTTTGGGCATAAAAAACATCTACAAAGTTACAAATCTCAAAGTCCACTCCAAACGGAGATATTTCGTTTTTAAAAAATCCCTTTTCAAGAACTACAGCGAACGACTCGTTTGGACTACAGCGTTTATTTTCCGGATGCAATGATGTCACAACGCGGTATCCCGCCTACTGAAATTCAATTCGTTGGCGGGTGGGGGATTCGCCTAACTTTACCCATGTAATATGGACAGCCGCTTTTGGGATGCTACAGCGAGCCGTAGGTCGGCTCGTTTAAACGCAGCTTTAACTAAAGGTTCGCGAAGTGCTCCGGTAGCCGTGCTGAAGCAGCGCCGTTCACGTGTGTTGAACAGAGGGTCCAAACACACGCAGATCCGCGGCTGATGTAAACACGAACTAGCACATGTCTACGCTGCGCCGTAGATATGTGCAGTATGTGGTAAGAGATTTATTTATCAAACAGTGTAGATAGCTTCACTAGCCTTATGGTTTCAGGCATGCAAATAATTAAATACATTAGCACAATAATGATAACGTCACGTATCCACGATCTTGTAGGCTGACGATAGGACCAATAATAGCGTATTATTTACTCACCCTTTATGCATCCTAGGTGTATATGACTTCCTTCTTTCAGACGAATGCAATCGGAGTTATATTAAATCAATTCTGGTACTCATAGAACAAAATAGATTGAAAATAAGTCGATCCATAATAAAAAAAAGAGCCTCACATGGCTCCGGGGCGGTCGGTAAAAGCCTCCTTTAGCGATCAGATGTGTTTGTGTAAAAAAAAATATATATATATATATATATATATTTAAAACGTAAGAATCACTTTAATCTAGTTTGCTGCTTTGGGAAGGGGCGCATCAGGGCGGAACGCGGTCTACGCTGTTTGCCAATCGCAACGCAGTGGGACTTCTGACCAATCACAATACTTTTGACTTTTTGGAAGGCGGGACCCGGAACTAATCGAGCCGTTTGTGCCAGCCTGGGGAGAAAGCTATTGTAATAATGTAAATTATGTGAAAAATAATGCGTTTTTCGAACAACTAAGCATGTCAGCATGTTCAAGTACACCTCAAAAACAAATTAAAGACTTTGTAAAGGAGCATAATAGGACCCCTTTAAAAAACATGTTGGCATGTTCTTTGCAGTTTTTTGGGTGTTCTACGCAGTTGTTAGTGTTTTCTGGGTAGTTGTTAGGGTGTTCTTTGCAATTGTTAGGGTGTTCTATGCAGTTGTTAGTGTTTTCTGGGTAGTTGTTAAGGTGTTCTTTGCAATTGTTAGGGTGTTCTATGCAGTTGTTAGGGTTGTCTGTGCTGTTGTTGGGGTGTTCTTTGCAGTTGTTAAGGTGTTCTTTGCAATTGTTAGAGTGTTATATGCAGTTGTTAGGTGTTCTATGCTGTTGTTAGGGTGTTCCAGGCTGTTGTTATGGTGTTCTATGCAGTTGTTAGGGTGTTCTATGCGGTTGTTAGGGTGTTCCAGGCAGTTGTTAGGGTGTTCTATGCAGTTGTTAGGGTGTTCTGTGCTGTTGTTAGGGTGTTCTTTGCAGTTGTTAGGGTGTTCTATGCAGTTGTTAGAGTGTTGTATGCAGTTGTTAGGGTGTTCTGTGCTGTTGTTAGGGTGTTCTTTGCAGTTGTTAGGGTGTTCTATGCAGTTGTTAGGGTGTTGTATGCAGTTGTTAGAGTGTTGTATGCAGTTGTTAGAGTGTTGTATGCAGTTGTTAGGGTGTTCTGTGCTGTTGTTAGGGTGTTCTTTGCAGTTGTTAGGGTGTTGTATGCAGTTGTTAGGGTGTTGTATGCAGTTGTTAGGTGTTCTATGCAGTTGTTAGGGTGTTCCAGACAGTTGTCAGGGTGTTGTATGCTGTTGTTATGGTGTTCCGGGCAGTTGTTAGGTTGTTATATGCTGTTATTAGGGTGTTCTGTGCTGTTGTTAGGGTGTTCTTTACAATTGTTGGGGTGTTCTCTGCAGTTGTTAGGGTGTTGTATGCAGTTGTTAGGTGTTCTGTGCTGTTGTTAGGGTGTTCTTTACAATTGTTAGGGTGTTCTATGCAGTTGTTAGGGTGTTGTATGCAGTTGTTAGGGTGTTATATGCCATTGTTAGGGTGTTCCAGACAGTTGTTAGGGTGTTGTATGCTGTTGTTAGGGTGTTCCGGGCAGTTGTTAGGTTGTTAAATGCTGTTATTAGGGTGTTCTGTGCTGTTGTTAGGGTGTTCTATGCAGTTGTTAGGGTGTTGTATGCAGTTGTTAAGTGTTCTGTGCTGTTGTTAGGGTGTTCCAGGCAGTTGTTAGGTTGTTAAATGCTGTTATTAGGGTGTTCTATGCTGTTGTTATGGTGTTCTGGGCAGTTGTTAGGGTGTTCTTTGCTGTTGTTATGATGTTCTGTGCTGTTGTTAGGGAGTTCCAGGCAGTTGTTAGGGTGTTGTATGCTGTTATTAGGGTGTTCTGTGCTATTGTTAGGGTGTTCTTTACGATTGTTAGGGTGTTCAATGCAGTTGTTAGAATGTTCGGGGCAGTTGTTAGATAGTTGTATGCAGTTGTTAGAGTGTTGTATGCAGTTGTTAGGGTGTTCTATGCTGTTCTTATGGTGTTCTTTGCAGTTGTAAGGGTGCTCCAGGCAGTTGTTAGGGTGTTCTGTGCAGGTTTTAGGGTGTTCTATGTAGTTGTTAGGCCGTTCTGGGCAGTTGTTAGTATGTTATATGCAGTTGTTAGGGTGTTTTATGAATTTGTTAGGGTGTTCTATGCAGTGGTTAGGATGTTCTTTGCAGTTGTTAAGTTGTTCTGGGCAGTTGTTAGTATGTTATATGCAGTTGTTAGGGTGTTTTATGAATTTGTTAGGGTGTTCTATGCAGTGGTTAGGATGTTCTTTGCAGTTGTTAATTTGTTCTGGGCAGTTGTTAGTATGTTATATGCAGTTGTTATAATGTTTTTTTTGCAGTTGTTAGGGTGTTCTGAGCAGTTGTTAGGGTCTTCTTAGCAGGTGGTAACCAGCTAAATTTTCAGCAGATGAGAAGTAATAGCACACCTTTCCTCATTCATGTCAGGTATCATTCATGTTTGTAGTGTAAGTTAGTTTAACAAAGCTCTCACCCTAAATTTAAGAACAACAGCTCTAGCGCTCCTGCTTGTTCACAGCAGAACTGCATGTCTAAGGCATTGTGTGTGGCTATCTGTGTGTGGGCTCTAGTTTCCAGGGGGATCCCTATCCCATTACTTTTCTAACTGGAGAATCCCTCCCACATAAAACACCCCCACTCTCGGCTAATCCTGCATCTTTCCTCCGTAGCTCCATGTTCATCCCTTCATCCAGTGTGCTCTTCTCTCATTAATTCCCTATTAACACCCACCCCCGTCCACCCACACTCTACTTCACTACCGAGTTTCAAGAATACTCTTACTCTAGTTTTCTGTGTTCAGTGATTGTGTAAGATTCATTTTGTCGCATATTCTACTTCACATGAAAAGACACTCTTCCCGTGTCATTTTATCGCAGCCGTCTGTGGTGCGTTAAAAGCGATCCTCTTGTGTTAGGCCAACGCCGTCTCTGTTCTTTGTTTCTGGCTTTCCCGTCGCAGCAGACGCCAAGCAGATTTATATCAAACAGGCACACATGTGGAAAGCCCTTCTCAAAGGAATGATCTTCCTCGGAATGATCAAATCTGATCCGATGAATTATTAAGTTTATAAAACATCCTGTAAATCTGTTGTAATGAGATCAAAAACGCAAGCTTCTGTAATCGTGCCTCAAGAACACAAAAGCATAATCCGCAACACATCGGGGTCATGTTTTTTGAATGCATCGAGATGCCGTTTAGCCGACAAGCGCGCTTTGCATGTTGTTATGCATGTGTGCATTGTTTGCAAATCTGTGTTCTAATGCTCGCTCACACGCTAAAGAAATCTCCGGCGAATCAATACAGGGGCACACCAGCTCCTAGATGGAGGAGAGCTGTAAGGATAATTATGGATTAAGCCTATGAGCCGCTTTCAATATCAAAACTTTTTTTTCCTGCCCTACTTAGAGAACGGCTGTCAGTAATCGAAGTTAGTCATCCAGAGAGCCATTACAAATTCACAAGGGTTGGCGAGAATCGAATTATGCCGTTGAATTGATTCCGCAATCTAAGCAGTTTGACAATGTAACGACAACAAGGTTGTATTTACACCGTCTTTTAACATCCCGTGACTCTTCGCTGGCTGCACCATCGGTTTGGGTCGGTATCATTACAGGAAATGGGAACTGGTGGCTCGGTTCGGAGTTGGTGAGATGAAGTGGGTATGAAAATCAAGCTTTGTTTTATGCCTCAGCAGCATGAAATGAGCTGCTATTTATACCGCGGCTCAATTGTGCGTTCGCGCTTGCCTGAGACAGGTTGGAAAAGGTCAGATGTGGCAATTATGCAGGTGTGGTTTGAATAGAAGTGCGGGGCTGGTGATTGGGGGCTCGCGCGCTGTTGGGGAGGTTGAACGCGGAATTTGCAGGAACTGCTAGCGGACGGCGAAATGGCAAACATCTTGAGCGTGATGAACGCTCATGTTTTTACACTAGAGGGAGGAGATGTATAAGTGTTTCGTGATTAGGGAAGGGGACTGTATTGTTATGCAGAGAGCTCCGGCACAATGGTATCGATTAGCAAGCAGTAAACTCAGTTTAGAGAAACAAATCACAGATGCAATCCTCAAACACTCCATGCACTCTCAAATTACCTTTCCGGCACACAGACTCGCACTACATTGAGCAGGTGATAATGAGCCATGTATTCCAGTGCATGTGTCCGAGCACACACACACACGAAAAAAAAATAAAATAAATCATCATGTTGGCGCCTGTATATTTTACAATATATAACCCGAAGTTATATGTATATTCTTAGAATGCCAGCCTACTAGAAGTGGCTAAATCTGCTTTTTACTTTAAAATTTTGTAAATGGCCATAAAACAGAATACATATTTTGATACTGCAATACTAAAATAATTCAATAAACACTAACTAAACAACAATATATATATATATTTTACAGTATTTTTACTGTGATTTTTCTTTCTTTTTTTTTTCTTTTTTTTTTACAGTGAATACAAAATATATACCATAAAAGCCATATCAGGCCAGTATTGGATTTTTTTTTTTAATCATAATGTTTGTGATAATGTTGTGGTGCCTAAATTCACCGCTAGCATTTAACATGACTGATTTTAGTTTTATTTTAATACAATTCTACAAAATAGAAGTCAATAGGAACCAGAAACTGTTTGGTAGCCAACATTTGTCAGAAAATCTTCTTTTGTGTTCAACAAAAGAAAGAAATTCATATAGATTTGGAGCAACTTCAGGGGGAGTAAATGATAATCAAGTTTTAATTTTTGTGTGAACTATCCTTTTAATTGCAAAAGTTTTGCTATTCAAAGCTTAATTTACACGACAGAAGAAGTGTTTGTGCTGACAAAAAAAAAAAACGATTTAATACTTACACTGAAGTATTAATTCAGGGCTGTTTACGTTATTTAGTGAGTTAACAGCCACTACAAGTGTGCAAAAGCATGTAGGGGTACATCAGCTTGTTACTGGGGCAGAACCCTTAAAGGGACACTTTTGTACCTTCTTTACCCCTAAAGGGTGCATATTAGTACCTTAGAGTAGTAATATGTACTCTTTTGGTACTATTCTGAACCCTTTAAGGGTAAAAAAGGTACAAAGTTGTCTCTTGGAGGGCACTGCCCCAGTTGTAACCTTAAAGGTAAATTGTTTGCACTTTTTTTGAGAGTGTGTCAGCTCCTATGAGTCTTATCTGCTCTACATGACACCGAAGTCCCATCCCCATCACTCCTCAAGCGTCCGTACAGACCTCGGTCTGTCTTGCTAAGCAGCGCTTGTCATCTGACCAGTGAACGAGACAGTCGCTCACTTCATTGTTCACTAATTACCGTTCCCCTTCTGTAACATGTCGCATATGTGCTGTACTATATATAAACTTGCTCACAAGGGGTTCAAGGCGAAATAACTACTTTCGACAGTGCTGAATGGCAGTACTGTGGCTTGTCATTCTGCTGTAATAATTCTGATTGTCGGAGTGTGGCACTGATCCACCCATTGTATAGAGGAGCCTGACACTCATAATCACATAGTCTCAGCTAGTATAAAGGCATGACAGGCCTGTGATGTCATTGTTTCCAAGGCAACACTTTATTTGAAGAGTCCTTAATAAGTCTTAGAAAATGTTAATTAGTCATGGTCATGAACTTGACATAAGACGTTGAAGGCTGATGACTGACTTAACATTGTTGTGAAGCACAGCATCAATCCTCTTGTGTGGTAGATCGTCTACAGTTACTTGACACTTGTATCCCAAATGTGTTACAGTAGACTTATTATAAGGGGCAACCTGGGGTTAATTGCCTTGCCACTTTCACATTGTTGATAGATTATCATTAAAAGACTTGAACCTGCAACCTTTCAAAAAACCAGCCCAGATCTTTAACTAATAGGCTACACTAGTGTTTCCCAGCCCTACTCCTAGAGGCACACTAACAGTACACATTTTGGATGTCTCCCTTGTCTCCCTTACCTGAACCATCTATTTAAGGTTTGGAGTCTCTACTTACTGTATGAGCTCAAGAGTTGAATCAGGTGTGTTTGATTTGGAAAAGTTTGAAAATGTGTGTTGGTGCGCTTGCTGAAGCAGTGTTGGAAAATATCAACTGTTTGTGGAATGAAATTTAGTATTTTTTTAAAGGGACCTATTATGCTCTTTTACAAAGTCTTTATTTTGTTTTGGGGGTGCACTAGAACATGCTCTCATGCTTGTTGGTCTGAAAAATGCATAATTTTCACATAATTTACATTATTACAATAGTTTTCTCCCCAGGCTGGCACAAATGGCCCGATTAGTTCCGGGTTTGATGAAGGTCTGCCTTCCGAAAGTGTGAAGTGATTGGTTAGCAGTCCTGCGTTGCAATTGGCGAACAGCTTAGACGGCGTTTCAGTCCTGCCACGCCCCTTCCTAAAGCAGCAAGTTCCGTGTACAACTGTGCAAGCTAGATTAAAGTGATTCTTACGCTTTAAATATGGATATTTTTCTTACAAAAACACATTGGTTCGGCTTTTACTGACCCCTCCGGAGCCATGTGAGGCACTTTTTATTATGGATTGACTAGTTTTGGACTGATGGGGAGAAACACTTGTTTATGCCGTTCAGTCTATGCCGTTCTAAAGCTTGGGATTATTTTTAATATAACTCTGATTGCATTTGTCTGAAAGAAGGAAGTCATATACACCTAGGATGCAGGGAGGGTGAGTAAATAACACACAGTAGTGTTGGTCCTATTGTCAACCTGCGAGATCGCCGATAAATGATATCATCATTATTGTGCTAATTTATTTAATTATTTACATGCCCAAAACCAGCTCCAGCATAAGGCTAGTGAAGCTATCTTCAGTGTATGATGAATAAATCTCTTACCACACACGGCAACCAATGATCGTCACTCTAGTCAATGCTTGTGTTTACATCAGCCGCGGCTCCGCATGTGTTTCGACCCTCTATACCGCACACATCAATGGCACGGCTCCAGCACGGCGACCGGAGCAGTTTGCGGAGACTTTAGTCAATGCTTGCGTTTATACCAACCACCCTGCGGCTCGCTGAAGCATCCCAGAAGCGGCTGTCCATGCTACATTGCTAAAGTTAGGTGAATCCCGCACCTCGTCCTTCTCCATTCATCAACGATTCGAATTTCTGTATGAGGGATTTATTTGAATTATATTCTAATGGGCCGCGTTGTGACATCATAGCATCCGGAAAGCAACGCTGTAGTCCAAAGGAGCCGTTCATTGTAGTTCTTGAAAAGGGATTTTTTAAAAACTAAATATCTCCCTTCGGAGTGGACTTTGAGATTTGTAACTTTGTAGATGTTTTTTATGCCCAAACATACTCACCACACACTGGCTTAAATTCAAAAAGTGAAAAGCATAAACAGACCCCTTTAAGATATCAAGTTGTTTTCTTTTACTATTAACACCTGTTAATTAGCTTTAAAATGCAAAAAAAGCCAGCACACTGTAAGGGTTAAAAAAAACAGATAACAAAAAGCAAACACCTTGGTAAAGCTGTGGTTTTTATCTTGCATTTGCTTTTTTTGTCGTCTTTTTTTCACCTTCATAGTGTGTGGGCCTTTTTTTCAACTATTCACCTGTTTGGATTAGCATGGCTTATGCACATAGACTTTCTGAAGTTTTATAGATGCAGTGAATTTTTGGTAATTTCTTCATTAGCTTCAAGAGCCACAAAAGTTATCAGTAAATGCAGAGTATTAGGCTACGTTTACACTAGTGCATTTTTGTTTTAAAACACGTGCTACAATTATGCCTGTCGTCTACACTACTTTCGAAAACCCCGTATTAGTTTTTTTTTGAGACTTTTGAAAACCATGGCATTGCTGCCCACATGACCGTGTAAACAATAACATCATGCTTATTATGAATGGTCATGTGACATGACAGAGATCATTTCTGAAACAGTGAAAAAGACACCCAAATCCACCATAATTTTTTATAAATAATACTGTTTTTCTGTCACTGAATGTAGTTTTATAGCCAAGAATGTACTTGTTTAGACTTCAAATATGCAGTTTGTTAATAAAGATAATGTCTGTTTAAAAATTTGCTTCAATGGTTTCTGAGCTCCAGGGTGTCAGTGGCGTTCAGCTCTCATGAACCCACCGAGAGCAGCCTTACCTCAGCCAGCCCTTTTGGAATTTGCCGCTGGCTCTGATGTCTCTATAGTGGTTAAACATGAGATATAATTCATTTTGAGGCAAAATTTCATCACTTTATATTTTATGTGAATAAAATACACTGCCTTTATACTTTTGTACTGAATTGCCTAGCAACTTTTATGATGGCTGTTGTTGTTTATTAAATATTATTATTCAATAAATAATTTATATAAATAGTAGTATTTAATAATAGTATTTCTTATTGAGAAATAAATCAGCAAATGATTTTTATGAGAGAGTCAGCAGTAAAGACTTCTATATTGAAAGAGACTGAAACAGGGTTGTAAACAAGTTATTTTTAAGTACAACAACACCTTGTAAGATGCAGCCAACAAAGACGCAGCACTGTCATCGGAAATCAGCGTTAACAGATGAAAGGATAGTATAACAAAGATATTGCTTTCCTCAGCGGATAATCAAACTAATGTTTTTTGTGAATATGAGATTGAGCTGAAGAATGAATGCTCAGATCAGATGCAGGCAATTACACTTGCTCAGTCCATCTCTCTCTCATAATAGCAAAATACAGTGAGCTTTAATACAGTAGTACAGTAAGCTTTCAATGAAACGTTGTTACTAGTTCTTAAGTGCCATTTTCAAACTAGTAATAGAGGTTTGGGCTCAGCTGTTAAAGCTGTTTATTGGAGGAAGTATTTCTGCAGTTCTGTTTCTTATGTATTTACATACTCGTGCTGTTGAACTGTTGTATAAATGCAATATCACACTTGTGGCCGTACTATACAGCTGTATATTGGCACGCTGGGATTACCCACGACACTCGGCCTGAATCACAGCCATGCCGATATACAGCCAAATTTATTGCTAATTTATATTTGTGCTTTTATCCAAATCATCTTACATTGCACTCAGGCTAAATATCTTTGGAGTTTATTCAATCCCCGGCAATCAAATCTGTGATGTTTGCATTGCTAGCACCAGGTTTCATTGTTTGAGCTTCAGGAATCCTGCATGATGTCAATGAGATTCTTTCACCTGTTTTGTAGAAGTTGACTTGTAAGGCCACTCTAACCGAGAATTTTTTGAAAGCGCTACAGCATTTACAGTTTTCTGGAAATCAGTATGTAGTCTTATTCAGATGGGACTTGTTTTCCCAGAGGACATTAGAGAAATTCGTGTTTCGCAGACATACTTTGTGATTTGAATCCCGTCCAAATCTGTCAAGTCAGTGTTGTTCTCACACACAAATTCCAAAGCAAATTACAAACTGTTTTTTCGGCAAACTCATTGGTCCTCTGAGAAATTAGATCCTGTCTGAATGCGAATGTCTGTGTTTGCTGATATTTTATTATCCCAATGGTTCTCCTTTTATTCTTTTTTGTCACTTCATGTGAAGATTGTTTAAATTGAAATTATATAAAAAATAATTCATTAAAAAACATATACGTCATATGTGATCCATGCAGCCACATCTCATACCTTCAGTAATGGTCATATCTAGAAAACACACACTCCCATCTGTGTAATAAACACAAAGATGTTAGTCCCGTCTGAATTGGTACACAAAATCACAGACGTGGGGTAATAAGACTGTAACTGTAGTTTGGAAATCTCGTCCCTTCCGAAGAGGCCTTATGAATGGCTTATTTATAGTCATCTCTGCATATTAAACTGGGATAGGAGAAGGTGTTTTAACATCATAAAAAAATCCACACTTCAGCTTTAAGAACGTATGAGAGTGATGGGTAATGAGTGATGACGATGGAGGTTTATGGATCTCAGGTGCTGGGGAACACTCAATGCAATTAAGAGGAAAGTTATTGTGCTGCATAAACATTTTCATACCTGCATCCGGACTCCCTGAATGAGTCACAGACACAAACGCTGAGACGGAGAGAAAAGTGGATGTGCATGAGGAAGACTGCCAGTTGACATCATTATGAGGGATTCCTAGACTACTAAACTTAAGTTGGTCAGACAAAGACAGGGTGGAAAGGGAAAAAAAGAGGAAGAAATGCACTAAGAGAGGAACAGAAAGGTCAGATTGAGAGGACAGAAGAGGTTGATGTGTGTGATGACTGGTCTTGACTTTTACAGAAGGTGGTAATGGTGTTGATGGAACACAGCCAAGACAAAATCACCATGACTGTTACTCTGTCATTATTTACTCACCTGCATGTCATCTTGAACCCGTATGATTTTCTTTCTGAAACATAAAAGGAGTTATTTTGTTGAACATGCTGGCTGTTCTTTACCATACAGTGAAAGTAAATGGGGACTGGTTAAAAATGTTATATTAGCTTTGATGTTAGTAGACATGTTTATAGCGCCTAGATAATCTTCATCCTGAGCAGCGACCGTAAGTATCAAAACCCATGCTTGTTACAAATTAAAAAGTTGCCGCTTTGTTTTTCACCTGTTGAGTTGATTAAAACAGCTGTTCCCAATGAATCAGGGTAATTAGGATGCTTTAGAACAGCTTGGACTATTTGGAATGGTATAGAACTTTGGATTTTCCCATAGACTGTGACAGTTGGCAAAGGGTATGAATAATTTTGGACATGCCACTTTTTGTTCAAATGAAAATAAAAGCTGAGAAATATATATTTTTTTCCACAATAATGCCTCTTTTACATCGTCTTATTATCTTTTGGAAGAAGCCTGTGTCATTTCCGGTCAAAACAAAAACTTGCTGGTGGAATACAAGTAACTTTAAGTCAGAATTTGCCAGGGGAATGAATAATTTCGGGCTTGACTGTATATACAGTATATATATGCAAATTAGAATTTAGAGTTATAATATTGGGGAACAATATTTAATTAATAACAGTTTAAATTTGGTCCTTTTCCTCAAAGGAACTTGGAAGACTTGGAATATACACTACCGGTCAAAAGTTTGGGGTCAGTAAATTTTTCTTCTTCTTTTTTTTTTTTGAAAGAAATTAATACTTTTATTCACCAAGGGTGTGTTAAATTGATAAAAAGTGATAGCAAATACTTACATTGTTAGAAAATATTTATATTTTGAATAAATGCTGTTCTTTTGAGTTTTTTTATTCACCAAAGAATCCTGAAAAAATATCACAATTTCTAAATAAATACTTTGCAGGGCAACTGTTGCAATATATATGTCACAGGGAAGGTCAGAGACGTACGGATCCATTTGCAGCATTTATTGAAACAAACAAACACAAAGGGGCAGGCAGAAATCGTGGTCAAACACAGGCAGAAGGTCGGGGCTGGCAGCGAGAATCAAACACGGGAGGGAGTCCAGGAATCAAACACACGGGAAAACAAACACGGGAAGAAAAGCTCAGAATTACGACCATTAGGAACATTAAGACTTCGCAAGGTGGCTGTGTGTGTGAGAAGCTTAAATGCAGTCAGTGTGATGAGGTGCAGCTGTGAGCGGTAATCAGTGCAGTGAGAAACAAGGAGCAGGTGAATGCAGTGATTAGTGCAGTGGCTTGTGGGGAATGAAGTCCATGATGTGTAGTGCAAGAGTTAATGATGACAAGACGACCAATACATAACAGAGCCCCTCCCCAAGGAGCGGCTTCCAGACGCTCTAACCACCTAATGAAACCCGGAGGGTGGTGGAGCGGAGGCGGAACAGGGGGAGGGATGGAGGGCCAGGTCCATGTGGGGGTACTGGAACTATGAACTGAGGCGGAGCTGACGGAGGGAGAAGCCATGGCGGAGGAAGGGTTGGCTCCTGCATGGGGCCGACCGACGGGGGTGGAGCCCGAGGGAGAACCGGAGAGTCGACGATCCTAGGTGACACCGAGGATCCGGAGGGCCAAGGCGGAACCCAAGGCTCTGGCGACCCCGGCGGAGATGGAGGTCCGGAGGTACGGAGTGACAGAGGATCGAGGCTGTGCCCACGGGAGGGAGGAGGTCCACAGAGCCGGCAGGATGGAGTGACGAGGCGCAGCCGGAGGAGTAGAGTCCAGAGGTGGGGCGACGACTGACCGGGGCGGAGCCGGAGAGACGATGGAGCCCGGAGGAGCTGGTGGGCCGACGGCCGACAACGGAGACGAGGGAGCACAGAGCCGGGGTGGAGCCGCAGGGTCGGAAGGCCGAGGTGGAGTCCAGGACTCTGAGACTGGAGGTGATGGTGAGGGATCCTTCAGTCTGGACATCGATGGAAACTGGCAGTCCCACGGCAAGTCCTCTGCACCGAAGGTGGGATGTGGGTGAGCAGAGGGACTGTCAGGAGACAGAGGTGGCGGGACTGGAGCAGCAGGGAGGGTGGGTGGGAACAGTCCATGCATGAGCTCCGTGACCAGAACCGGGCAGACAGGAATCTCAGGACGACTGGATGGAACCAGCGGAGGCTCTGGAAGACTGGGCTGAACCAGCGGAGGCTCTGGAAGGCTGGGCGGAACCAGCGGAGGCTCTGGAAGGCCGGGCGGGACCAGCGGAGACTCTGGAAGGCCGGGCGGGACCAGCGGAGACTCTGGAAGGCTGGGCGGAACCAGCGGAGGCTCTGGAGGGCCGGGCGGGACCAGCGGAGACTCCGGGAAGGCGGCCATCTTGCGAACCGGCTCTGGGTTGGCAGACATCTTATGCTGTGGCTCTGAGCTGGAACTTACTGTGGAAAGATGGTCCTCCTCCACAATTCCCACAGTAAAAGGAGAGCCACACAACAAAAGAGCAAGATCCATATAATATTGCAAAGTCCAGCCCGGTTCAAACATTGGCATGAGGGAAGTCAATGGCTCTAAGAGTCCTCCACGGAAGAAAATCATCAGACATCCCTCATCCATAGTTGACTGATTAGCCAATTCAAGAAAGTCCCTTGCATACTCCTCAACAGACCGCTCACCTTGTTTTAGACGCATGATCTGTACTGTTGGATGCGTGCTGGAACCGGAAGACATCATACTAGCTGCTGGATCCTTGTAGCGGCGAAGTCTTCTGTCACAAGGAGGGTCAGAGACGTACGGATCCATTTGCAGCATTTATTGAAACAAACAAACACAAAGGGGCAGGCAGAAATCGTGGTCAAACACAGGCAGAAGGTCGGGGCTGGCAGCGAGAATCAAACACGGGAGGGAGTCAAGGAATCAAACACATGGGAAAACAAACACGGGAAGAAACGCTCAGAATTACGACCATTAGGAACAATAAGACTTCGCAAGGTGGCTGTGTGTGTGAGAAGCTTAAAGTCCCCCTGAAATCAAAATTAAAGTTTTTTGGCTTTTAGTATGAATATATTAGCCTTAAGATTATCTATAAGCTAGTGTGCTTCAAAACAAAGACAAAATTTGCGTTTACAAGATATGAGCATTCAAAACTTACAGTCTCGTCACTTCCGCCAATATGAATCAAGGATTTGGATGATATCACCGTGCACTTCAGTTTCTAATCAAACGTTCTGTCCAATCAAATGCTCTCTAGAATCCGTAGTGTCCCGTCCCCTACACAGAGACGCAATACACGGAGCAGATCATATGTGCGATCGGCATGTATTAAACTACACAGCCTCAGCATGATTATGATCACTATTTCGTTTTAGCAAGAGTTTCATATTGAATCTGTGGGTGATTTATTAGTCTGTGGCTGTCATAAGCTTACAAATGCGGCTTTACTGAGCTCAACGGCTCTGGCCGGAGCAGATATAAATGGAACGCTATTGGCTATTCAAAATAAGTGGGCGGGACTGGGCGATATGTTTTTGTTTCAGTTAAAAGTACGTCACCACATAGAATAACGCTGCGTGTTTCAAGGCACTTCAGTGGACCTTTAAATGCAGTCAGTGTGATGAGGTGCAGCTGTGAGCGGTAATCAGTGCAGTGAGAAACAAGGAGCAGGTGAATGCAGTGATTAGTGCAGTGGCTTGTGGGGAATGAAGTCCATGATGTGTAGTGCAAGAGTTAATGATGACAAGACGACCAATACGTAACAATATAATCCAATATAGATCCAATATAGATCATTCTAATAATAAATCAGTATATTAGAATGATTTCTGAAGGATCATGTGACACTTAAGACTGAAGTAATGGCTGATGAAAATTCAGCTTTGCATCACAGGAATAAATTACATTTTAAAGTATATTACAATAGAAACCATTATTTTATATTGTAATAACATTTCGCAATATTACAGTTTTTTTCTATATTTTTGATTAAATAAATGCTGATGAGCATAAGAGACTTTCTTTAAAAACATTCCAACTCTTACTGACCCCAAACTTTTGACCGGTAGTGTAGTCACAAGTTGACTTTATTTGTGTTGCTTTTTTGTCTTCCTCAGCGGATAATCAAACTAATGTTTTTTTGTGAATATGAGATTGAGCTGAAGAATGAATGCTCAGATCAGATGCAGGCAATTACACTTGCTCAGTCCATCTCTCTCTCATAATAGCAAAATACAGTGAGCTTTAATACAGTAGTACAGTAAGCTTTCAATGAAACGTTGTTACTAGTTCTTAAGTGCCATTTTCAAACTAGTAATAGAGGTTTGGGCTCAGCTGTTAAAGCTGTTTTTTGGAGGAAGTATTTCTGCAGTTCTGTTTCTTATGTATTTACATACTCGTGCTGTTGAACTGTTGCATAAATGCAATATCACACTTGTGGCCGTACTATACTGCTGTATATTGGCACGCTGGGATTACCCACGACACTCGGCCTGAATCACAGCCATGCCAATAAACAGCCAAATATATTGCTCATTTATATTTGTGCTTTTATCCAAATCATCCTACATTGCACTCAGGCTAAATATCTTTGGAGTTTATTCAATCCCTGGCAATCAAATCTGTGATGTTTGCATTGCTAGCACCAGGTTTCATTGTTTGAGCTACAGGAATCCTGCATGATGTCAATGAGATTCTTTCACCTGTTTTGTAGAAGTTGACTTGTAAGGCCACTCTAACCGAGAATTTTTTGAAAGCGCTACAGCATTTACAGTTTTCAAACTTTTGACTGGTAGTGTAGTCACAAGTTGACTTTATTTGTGTTGCTTTTTTGTCTTCTTCAGGGCTTGACAGCCCTAGTTCCCATTCACTTTCATTGAATGGAAAAGAAAAACTCCTCCTTCTGAGTTCCACAGAGGAAATTCCTGTGACTCAAACAGTAGTGCTAGCAACTCCAAGGTCATGAGTTTGTTTCCCAATGCATGAGCTGGCCCTCGAAGTTGTGTTGGATTAAAGCGTCTGCCGAATATGTAAAGTTAGTGTTATGGATTCTGAACAGCATCAGGGTGAATAAATGATTAATTTAATCTTTCATTTAAATTTTTTATTCAATAGGCTGCTTTTAAATCCATTACTTTTGAATTCACTATCAAGTAGAATCATTTTAACATCCTCAAAGCTGAAACTGCAGAATAAATAAAGACCAAAGTCTTTGTAATGACATACAGCTGGACTAAAGTGTGATTCACGGTGGATTCACTGACCATATAAACGTTCCCAGCGAACGCTGGCCGTGCACCAGTTTTGGTGAGAGCTTGATGTTTTATTAAGAGAAGTCTGCAAGCTTTTCCCATGCAAACTGCTAATCAACAACATAAGACCTCGCTCTGGCACATATGTCCTCTGCTCTCCCCTGTATGAAGCTGCTGAGGTAAGAAGATCGAGTTTTCCACTTAGTGGAGCACAAGGACTCCCACCCTTTTCCCACAGTCGTCTCAGCGGTGTGTGCGTGTGTGTGTGTATATGGACATACCTCTATGCACCTTTAAAGACGCAGGAGCTAAAAGCACAATTTATAAACAGGTGTTTTATGAGCATGTGTGAGCATGCAGCCAGCAGCAGCAGTGCACATCTATGTTAACAAGTGGTCAGCGAGGAAATAATAAATAAATACTAATGTTATTTCCAACCAAATTATCAAATTTGCCTGGTGGGAAGCAGCAGGGGACGGCAAGATGAAGCGCAAATGGCCTTCGTTATTTCAAACCAGGCCGATACTGCCTTGATTTTCAGACCCTGGTGTTTTGTTCTTCAGTAGGCCCTTTGTATGGATGTCATTTATTTCATACTGGGTTCGGATGGAATAGTTATACGTTTGCTAGCGGCTACACCCTATTAGCATAATTTCTCTTGAAATGGTTCTGAAATTGCCGCGGCACTGACAAGTCGTTCGCTTCTTGCTCTTATATTCGTATTGTGTCGGAAGAAAATATGTGTGTGTAACTAAAGGGTACTAATACAGGGAAAATGGTGATTTTGGAAGTGCGTTAATGACAGTACTGCGCTGCTCCGATGCCTCGCACACCTAAATCCTTCACAGGACGCAGCGGTTTGCTCAGCCGCCCTGCTCATTATGAAATACCTCCTGGTGCTTCAAACCAGCTTCGTACATTCACTCACACACAGTGTCACTTCTCTGATTCTCCCGGTTTAACACAATACACTGTTAGATCCTCGCAGTGCTGTATTCGCTTTTGTCTATGCGGCCTGAATCAGGTCTTTTTGACAGTGAAAAATGGAAGAGGTTTGTCTCTCACTGCCATTGTCTAGTTAGACTAAATGCAAACTTCCTCTCCTTCTTGTCTTTGGGTTGTCTCAGATAGGAAACATGTTTTAGACTGCATACATCTCCTTTCTTTTCGTTGCTTTCATCAGGTAAGACACTTCCAGCACATCTGACGTGAAGCCTGAAGTACTTTTGAATAACTAGAAGGACTCACTTCCTCACTTAAGGATGTTGACAAAGAGGAATCACTTCCACAACGACGACCACTAAAGTAGTGCCACGCAGTCAGACTTCATCGGCATAAAGTCTGGTCCATATTCAAATTAAGCTGAGGCAAGTTTTGTTTGTATAGTGCTTTTTTTTTTCGCTGGGTCGTAGAAGATGCAAGACTCCCTGACACTGAGTGATTAGCAGGGCTAATTTTTTTTTCACAGTTTTTGTCTGCTGATGAAAATATATGAAAATGTAGCCAATAGAATATGAAAATTGCTAAAAAAAAAGGTACAAGGCTATGTACCTAACAGCTTTGGTGAGAGAAAGAACTACAGTCTAATGAAGCGCTGAGAATGAAATAATCAAATTAAGAATGGAGAAATATAAAACTATTAATTTAAAGTTGTTTATTGCACCTTCAGAAACAGTACACTTTAATTCTATTGAAAAATATGTATGTAGGATCTTGATACGCCATTTGCTGTGCTTCTTGGGAATGGGCGGAGCTAAAGAGCTCAATGCGACTCTCTAATTGGTGGAATCTTCTCATGGCATCATGGTAGTTTTTCACCAAGAGCTTCTGCTATTAAAAATTTTATTTTAAAAATAAGTTGAATTAGCGCCAACAGATGGCTTCAACAAAAGCACATATCACCGATTAAGAATCTCTGAGCTCACAACAGGTCTATATTTAAAGGTTTATCAGTTATTGTTAAAAATCAATTTCCCTTCAGAATTCGGTTGTTGTGCTCTATAATCATGACATCTAAAAAATGAAATAAGTTATTTTTGTCAGCTTTTGTACATTACAAACTTTCTCTCAACCTCCCTACACTTCATAGTTGATTCATAGTTAAAAAGAGAGAGAAGAAAAAAGGTTATCCACAGTTGGTTGAATGTCTGAAATGGATTATCAAAATTTAATTCTGAATAACACTCAAATTCTCAATAACACTATTATGTGGTAGATAGTGATGAAATATTTATCCTTTTGAAGAAGTTATTTTGTATATTTGTGAAAGCAATTTTGCCTCATCTAGGAGCTGGGTGCATTTAGATGGCCTTAAGGCCAAACTAACTGACTGAGTAGGCCTTATGGTCTGTGTCACTGCACTCATGGATGGAAAATACAGAAGGAAGTACTGGAGATGGGAGATGCTACAGGATGAGTGCAGAATTAGATAATGTGTGTAAAAATCATTAAAAACCTGACAGCTCAGTAAAATCCTAAAATGCATTTGCCTCCGCAACCTAGGGCACCCAAAAGGGGTAAATAAGAGAAGATATCTTTTGAAAAACAGACGAGCAGGTGATTTTCTACAATAAAAACAAGTGTTATGAATACTATATAATAATTGTGGAAGGTACCAGGAATGACATATCAAAGAATGGTCTATACGCTCATTGGACAGTGACTGATAACGAAACTGTATCAATACAGATTCAGATGCATCTTGGCTTTGTTGTCTCCTTGCAATAAAGTCTACTTTTTGCCTACTGGGCATTATTTGGCAAGACAGAGAAGACTTTTCTTCACAACAGAAGGTAAGTAAGTATGTAATTAAATATATAAATAAGTAAATGTAACTTTTTTTATTATCATTAATTTGGCCATGATAATTGTGTAGTAAAAAACGGATATTGTGACAGCCATACTCTGAAATGACGTTTAATTTTAGTCAACAAAATGTAAGGGATAGTTACCCAAAATGAAAATTCTGTCAATAATTCCTCACCCTCATGTTGTTTCAAAAGACCTTTGCTCATCTTCGAAATACAAACCCAACCCTAAACCTACACGGTAGTGTTAACAACCCTGCTGAAAAAAAAAACTGTTAAAACAGCCTAGGCTGGTTGGCTGGTCTTAGCTGGTTTAAGCTGGAAGTAGCTGGTTTTAGCTGGCCTCCCAGCCTGACCAGCAAAGACCAGCCTGGAAAAGTGGCCAAAACCCCTCTAAAACCAGCCTGCTGACCAGCTATGACCAGCTAAAACCAGGCAACCAGCCTAGGGTTGGTTTTAGCCGGGGTTTTTTTAACAGGGGAATACAAAACCGATATAAAAACGCATTTGTATTTCTTGTGTGTAGATTTGAACTCTTTTGTTGAACCGTAGTTACATGGGATTCAAACCAGAGCTCTCTCAAGTACATCTTCGTACTGCGTGAGCTACCGAACAAACCTACTATTTATGAAAACCCATGGATATGAAGCTGAATATGTCATGCTAACATTCAAAAGCATCAGTTTTCAAATCTCCCAGCATATTAAAATTGTTTTTAAGTCATAATATAATATTCTTCAAGCAATTGTGCGAAAAATATGCTTTATCAAACTCTGTAAATCATACTTTGTGTAAAAAGGAAAAAAAGATGTTGGAGTTTTACTGCCTTTAGTGTTAATTTCTTTTGGAAACCTTGTTAAGAAAAATACCATATGCTGGTTAGGTAGGTTTTGATGGTGGGATGCTGGTTTTAGCTGGTTTTTACTGGTCCTTTGCTGGTTAATGCTGGTCCTTAGCTGGTTTATGCTGGTTCTTTGCTAGTTTATGCTGGTCCTTATAAACCAGCATAAACCAGCTAAGGATCAGCATAAACCAGTTTACCAGGATCAAAACCTACCTAACCAGCATACGCTGTTTTTTTCAACATGGAAGTGCAGTGATATGTACTTATTGGTACGTATTTTGCGTCTCGCGAAAAAGTGCTCCCAGGTACATTTTTGTCATGAGACCAGGTAGAAAATTACAGTTGAACGACCGTCACATGCAATATTTTAATGATGTTCTTACCCTTTCTGGGCCTTGAATTTTTCAGTTGTGTTGCTGTCTATGCAGGGTTAGAAAGCTCTCGGATTGCATAAAAAATATCTTAATTTGTGTTCTGAAGATGAAGGTCTTGTGTTTTTAAAACGACATGAGGGTGAATAATTAATGACAGAATTTTCACTTTTGGATTAACTATCTCTTTAACTTTTTAGTTGATGAGAATGTTACTCGATTCAAACATTTTCTATTTTAACTGAAATGCAGTAAATATGTTTACATGTACCCAAAAAATTAGTTTATAACCAGATTGACAGCTCAATTGGACTGAAAAGACCTCATATAAACACTGCAATCAATCCGACTGAGTTTGATCTGAATTATTTTTTTTTCAATCTGAATAGAAGGGTTGGTACAGACCGGAAATAATCAGATCAACAGGATAAAATAAAGCATGTAAACACTTGAATCTGACTATTTTTTCAATGTGCAGTGCGTAATGCATATGTTTAGATGAGTTTTATGTCATACAAATGTAAAATAAGATATTTTGACAAATCATGGATCAAAATCAGGATTGGAAAAGGATCATGAGTTTGGAGTCAAACTCAGTTTGCCCAAATTGTCAATGTGCTATACATCAGAGCACTGTCCTCCTGGATGTCACCAGAACTATTTACACTCTTAAAAATAAAGGTACTTTAAAAGGTTCTTCAAGCAATGCCATAGAAGAACCATTTTTGGTTCAACAAAGAACCATTCAGTCAAAGGTTCTTTAAAGAACCATCTCTTTCTTACCCTTTTATAATCTGAAGAACCTTCTTTCACCACAAAGTACCTTTTGAGAAACAGAAAGGTTCTTCAGATGTTAAAGATTCTTTATGGAACCATTTAGACAAGAAACGTTCTTCTATGGCGTGAAGCGCCTTTATTTTTAAAAGTGCAGTCTAGAAGTTGAAGAGAAGTCAAGAAGTTACTAAAAGACACAGATGTTCAGCTGTCCACCAAAACATTGTACCATACAGCGATGACACTGACTGGCTGGTGCTGATGTGTGGAGAATTAAGGATGTTCTCGCCATTTCTGCCACAGTGTCTTTCATACTATTTCGCTGTTCTCACATCCCTCTATATTTAGGGCAAGACTGATCATTTTGGACAACATCTCAAAATGAGTCTTTATTTTTTATTTTTTTTATGTCTTTATTTATTTTTTGTTCCCCCACCCCCTGTCCTCATTATTTCTGCAGACTTTGCACTATCAAAGCAGAACAAAAGAATGTATGCTTCAGTAATCACTTGTCACCCTTTCATTTCCTATCATTCTGTGTCAAGAGTGAGATTTTGAACAAATAAAGAAGTTAGTTTAATCTTCGGGGACCGAGAGAAAACTTTCATTATAGATATGAGCGCAAAGACTTCTTTTCGCTTTTCATTCTTCCCAAACATTAAAGCAGCCAGACATTATAATCCAATTAACCAAAAGGATGGAAGAAAAAAGGCAACATTAGATTCATTAAAGAAAATAAAATCAACTCTAATCGCTGCAGAGCCGTTCCTAACTGATGGCACGCTTGCAGTTTCACAGATCCAATGCAAAAAAAAAAAAAAAACGTGCATTTGCCGTAATTAATTTGGAAGCTTTTTGATAAGTGGCATTGACAAGGAGATTATTGGTTCAAATGAGAACAATTTCTGCTCGTCTTCAAGATGCTGCCGCAAAGTTGATGAGGAGGCAAGGGAAATACAGTCTTATTTTCAGACCCCCTTGGGAAATGAAATATTGTTTTTTAGCCAACAATAAAGATCATCAGATGAGAGCATAAAGTAATTACTGCTGTTTTAATTCTCCTTTAAATTAAACGGCATTTTCATAACAGACTGCCTCAAAGGAAATATTTTTTATTGGTGCCGAAGGAAAGGGAAATTAAACGATTTGTAATTAAAGTTAAGATGTTTATTTTGCGTGAACAAAACTTTGCCTTTATAATTTGCTTGATATTTATTTAGTCGGCCAGAAAGACATGCTTTAATCGTTTTGAGCCTTGCAATCGACGTCAAACATGAAGTACTGACCTTCGTACATTTGTCTTTGCAGTGTGCCGTAATCTTTCATGACGATACGCTTGCGTTAGTTACGGAGGGATTGAATTGTGTCTATTATTGTGAAGTGTACAGCGCTCAAGGTCTATTTAAGCTCTCTAAATGACTCTCCTTCTCTGCAGCATTAGTGCCATTATTTATAATACTCTTAAACAACTTTAGGCATTGGTGATTTTTTTCGTAGTGGCCGTAATTTGATTATTTTAATGATCTCATTCCACACTGGGGACTCTTGGTGCCTCGAGGGAAAGTCATGCTCCAATGAGTCGCTCAAATGTTTTATCAGGCCAAAGATAGTCGTGTGCTAGATGGTGATGAGTGGCTCTCTGTGGACGTTGCCTTATTGTACCCCTTCCCAAAGTGTCTTATAATAACACATTTAAGTTAATTTAATATATTGGCATGAAAACACTTTGTCATCTTGCAAAGCTGCATTATGGTGTCTTATAAGTCAACTGCCAAAGGGATAGAAACTTCTTATGCTATTTGAATTTATGTTTCTCATGATCTTAGAAAGGCTTTCTCTTATAATTTGCTTTGTAGGCAAACATGTCCTGCAAAACTTATTTATTCATGTATGTATGTATGAGTGAAATGGAGCAGATAGTGATGGAAATTCAGTCAAGTGTTCAGTAAACTAAAACTAAACCATAAAACTGTTTGTTACTTGAAATAAAATAAATGTTACCTGAAACTGAATAAAATATGTGACCCTGGACCACAAAACCGTAAGGGTCAATTTTTGGAAATTGTGATTTATACATTATCTGAAAGCTTAATAAATAAATGATCCAGATTTCAAAACCTGGAATCTGAGGGTGCAAAAAATAAATAAACAAATAAATAAATAAAAAAATGTATTAAATTTGCCCAAATAAAGTTCTTAACAATGCATATTACTAATCAAAAATTAAGTTTTTTAATATTTACAGTAGGAAATTTACCAAATATCTTCATTGAACATGATCTTTACTTAATATCCTGATGATTTTTGGTATATAAAAAATATGATAATTTTGCTACTTAATTTTTGCCCATGCTACTTAAATACATTTCTCCAAAACATTGTTTTTATTTAATCTTGATGTACTAACAAACTAAAACTCAAATACAAACTATAAAACTAATAAAAATGATAAAATTACTACAATATTAATTAAAATAAAAACAGAAAATAATAAAATAAAAACAATTTCAAAATATTAAGGCGAGACACATCAGGTGAATAGGGTAAAAAACAACAACTAATAGTTATCACCTTACTTACCCAGTTGATTGATTACATTGATAATTGCAAACTTTTTTTTTTGCATTACAAGTTTTCTAAAATGTTAGGTTTGAATATGCAAATGAGGCATTATTTAATGAAATATGTGCTAATTTGCATACATTTCTAGTACAAAAATCTAAACACTGGATGAAGTCAGTTTCAAAATTCTTGTTTAATTTTTTTGACATATTAGAGTCAAATGTTTTTTTACAGAGGGCATTTTGGGTCTCTCATTTAGTCACGCCTCAATTCAGAAAAAAAACTTAATGTTGTATAAAATCAAGCGAATTATATATGGACAAATCCCTCTGTAAAAACCTTCAGGATATAGACAGGAATAAAAATGTAAAGTTTGGTGTGTGTAAGAGCTACTGAAGTGGAGATTTATGGCTCAGTGCAGGAGAAAAAACTCATTTTGAAAAAACGGCCTTTAAAAATAGGCATTGTAATTGAAATCTGTTGACACAAATAGATAAAGTGCTATGAAAGAAACACTTAACGGTGTTTTTTTGGATGTTTTCTTTCCACTAGTCTGAAAAAAAAACATTGAAAAACCAAAAAGCCCAAAATCTCAAACTTGATAGGTGCATGAAAAAAAAAAACAGCGTTTTTGCCTGCAGTGTCTCCCCTTAATAAAACTGTAATACTTTGATATGAACACTGTTTAAAAATCATCCCAAATTTGTAACTTCCTTTTGTTTTATTTCATAGTTGCTTTCGTTCTATAATATGCAAAATAGTTATACCAAAAGTAGATGTGTGTGCTTTCAATGGTAGTGTACTTTGGGTTTCAATAATTAATTTGTCATTGTTAAACGATGTTGGTGTGAAGTTACAAATTGCAATAATGCTAAAATTAAAACAATAATTTGTCCAGGGACCCTAACCTTACAATATATTATTAAATAAGTATTTAATAAAAAGCTAAACTAAATTAGTAATGCGTGAATAATGATAAATCCAAAAGGAAATTGCCTTGTGCTTGGTCTGTGTTCCTCAGAGAGAGGTTAATGAGGGTGTAAGTGGATGGATTTGTTCCAAATAACTAACATGCTTCACTTTTACAAATTGGCTGTGTTTGAAAGTAGGCAATGTGTCTCGTGATTTCACCTTTATTCTTCTTCATTTTTGGAGATGTTGTTGTCTTTAGCTTCTCATAGACATTTGACTTCTATTTGACTTGTGTGCTTAGGGGTTCAGAATTAAATGTGACTGCTGTTTGCTAACTTAGCCAATGAATTAGACTGTCTTTTCAAGCGCACAAGTTCTTCTTCTGGAAAAAAAATGATCAAACACAATCATTAAAGCTGCGTTAAACTTGTTGTCATGACATTCTTGCATATCACATTCAAGTGTGTGATACATTGTTTCCTGCAATTGTGATTCGCTGGAGTGAATATGCTTCTGTGACCCAAAGATTTTCTAGGAATTTTCTCCATATAGCGAACTTCAATGAGGATCAACAGGTTGAAGGTCCAAATTGCAGTTTCAGTGCAGCTTCAAAGGGCTCTATACGATCCCAGCCGAGAAATAAGGGAGTTAGCTAGCGAAACAATCTGTGTATTCTAAAAAAAACCAACAACTTATATACTTTAACCTCAAATGCTGTGCACTCTGGTTCAAAAAGGGTACACTCTTAAAAATAAAGGTGCTTCACGATGCCATAGAAGAACCTTTTTTGTCTAAATGGTTCCATAAAGAACCTTGAACATCTGAGGAACCTTTCTGTTTCTTTATATAATAAAAAGGTAAGAAAGAGATGGTTCTTTAAAGAACCTTTGACGGAATGGTTCTTTGTGGAACCAAAAATGGTTCTTCTATGGCATTTCTGTGAAGAACCTTTTAAGCACCTTTATTTTTGGGAGTGTAGGGTGAAAAAGTACATCTCATTTTCTCCTCCAACTTCAAAATCACCCGACATCGTTGTTTTACTGTTTGTTTTGTAAAGGGTGTTTGACTTTCTTCATGTTCGCTTTGAAAACACTGGGTTAGTACTTCCACCTACTATATAATGTGTGGTAGTGCAAGACAAGCATTTGTGGTTAAAAAGTATATACATTAAGTATATATTTTTTATTTTATTTAAGAAATGACTGATCGTTAGGCTAGACAAGACCCTTATTCCTCAGCTGGGATTGTGTAGAGCCTTTTGAAGCTGCACTGAAACTGCTATGTGGACCTTCAACCCACTGATCCCCATTGAAGTCCACTATATAAAGACAAATTCCTCAAAAACTTTACTTTCTTTTCAACTAAAGAAAGTCATGAACATCTTGGATGACATAGGGGTAAGTAAATTATCAGAAAATGTTTATTCTTTAAGTGAACTAATCTTTAAAACCATTAGTCAACTATAAACTTAACTTAAAAATAAAGGTTCTTCAAAAGGTTCTTCGCAACAATGCCATAGAAGAACCATTTTTGGTTCCATAAAGAACCATTCAGTCAAAAGGGTTTTTAAAGAACCATCTCTTTCTTACCTTTTCATAATCTGAGAAACCTTTTGCGCCACAAAGAACATTTTGTGAATCAGAAAGGTTCTTCAGATGTTAAAGGTTCCTTATGGAACCATTTGGACAAAAAAGGTTCTTCTATGGCATCGTGAAGCACCTTTATTTTTAAGAGTGTAGTATGTATCTCATAACCTTGTACTTCAGTTACAACTGATCAAATGCACATTAACATTCTTTAGCTTGGGCTGAACAATATTAATAATTTTTGCTTGGTTGAAACAGCAGCTATGCTAATTGTTTCTCTATTTGTTTCTCTGTTTCCACCACAGGATTAACATGCTATAAGTTTGATTGCAACATATAATCACTACTGTTAATAGTGTTCATCATCTGTTTGATTACGTCATTTACTGATTTTGCCATACATCTATGCCATATGTACATCAACTTGACATAGTCCCCACTTGTAAGCTACTAAATATATTGTAGAAACCTAAGTTACTGTACAGCTGCTTTACAAAAAAAAAAAAAAAAAAAAAAAAACCGAAAAGCGCTGTACAAAAAACTTGAATTGAATTAAAAAGATACGTTCTATATGATATTAATATTGGTATTTGGACGTACTATGTCTGCCATGTTGTTTCACATGACCTACCAGTGTCAGTTGCATTGCTTCACTGCCATTCTCATATCCTTTTGGGTGGCCTCATGGGATAGCAAAGTGTCCATCGACTGCGCACTTTAGAATCCGAGCGTAAGTAGTAGGTCATCCAGGTACTTTTCGCCAACTGTTTTTCTAATACTGTGAATTTGGACATGCATGTGCAGCAGGTATTTGATATTCATATTATCGGCATATGTGAAATGCGCTATACAAATAAACTTGGCAAAATCGAACAAGCAGAAATAGGTGTAAAATATGAAAATGTTGACCAGGTTTAAAAACAGAATACAAATCTGACATATGACTTAAATTTGTGGGCTCATGTACTGCTCTCATTTGACAAAAATCTAAATGTTTACATGGTTGTAATGTAACATGTAATTGTATCACTTACATACTATGTACGCTCACATACTAAAAAACAAAAACAAAAAACATGCAGTATTCGGCCATGGGCGATTGTCAAGTATACTGGAAAAGTCCTACTATAGGCTACATTATATAAAAACAAATTAATAAATATATAGCCAGTGATAGGAATAACGGTGTTAGTAACGGCATTACTTTTTTCAGTAACAAGTAATGTATGTATTATATATAACTGACAATAAAATGTGGCGTTACTATAATTAAGCTCACTAAAGCTGTTTTTTTTATCCGAGTAGACTCTCTCTCAGCCGTAGGACTTGCAAAGTTGTGCATCGCATCACGTTGCATTCTTTTACTGAGGTAAATTCTGGCTTATTCCTCTCAGCACCTCTTCCTCCAGAAACGAAAGTAGTCAAGATGAACTTGATGAATGGTCACGTTTGTTTACATTTACATTTACATTTATTCATTTAGCCGACGCTTTTATCCAAAGCGACTTACAATTGGGAATACAACAAGTGATTCATCCTAAGGAGGCAGATCAACATAGGAAGTGCTCAAAAATACCATATATTAGGCGTTGTTAGAAGAGTGCAGGCTAGAAGGGAGGATCAAGAAGAGAGGAGAATGTTTTTTTTTTATTTTTATTTTTTTTATTGAGTCACATAGTGTCGAAAAAGATGGGTTTTCAGCAGTCTTTGAAAGCTGTTAAGGAGTCTGCATTCCGGATAGGGGTGGGAAGATCATTCCACCAGGCAGGGACATTGAACGAGAATGTTCTGGACAGTGATTTAATACCTCTCTGTGGTGGTACAATAAGGCGTCTTTCACTAGAGGATCTCAGTCTTCTGGAAGGAGTGTAGATGTGTAGTAGTGAATGGAGGTAGGCAGGTGATGATCCGGTGGCTGTCCTATATGCCAGCATCAGTGTCTTGAATTTGATGCGTGCTGTAACCGGTAGCCAGTGCAGTGATACGAAGAGAGGTGTGACATGGGCCTTTTTGGGCTCATTGAAGACCAGTCGTGCTGCTGCATTCTGAATCATTTGCAGAGGTTTGATTGTACATGCTGGAAGACCAGCTAAAAGAGCATTGCAGTAGTCCAGCCTGGAAATGACCAGGGCCTGGACGAGGAGCTGTGTAGCATGCTCTGTTAGGAAGGGCCTGATCTTTCTGATGTTGTACAATGCAAACCTGCAAGATCGAGCAGCTTTAGCTATGTGGTCTTTGAAAGTCAATTGGTCGTCAAAGATTACACCCAGATTTCTGGCTGAAGTCGATGGGGTAATTGTTGATGAACCTAACTGGATGGAGAAGTCATGCTGTAGAGATGGAGTGGCAGGAAAGATAAGGAGTTCCGTCTTTGCTAGGTTGAGCTGTAGATGGTGTTCCTTCATCCATGCAGAGATATCCGCCAGGCAACCTGAGATCCGTGCAGCTACCGATGGATCGTCTGGTTTGAATGAAAGATAGAGTTGTGTGTCATCAGCATAGCAATGGTAGGAGAAGCCATGTGCCTGTATGATGGGGCCCAGAGATGTAGTGTATATGGAGAAGAGGAGAGGTCCAAGAACTGATCCCTGAGGAACCCCAGTGACCAGTTGATGAATTTTGGATACCTCCCCTCCCCAGGCCACTCTGAAAGACCTACCAGAGAGGTAGGATTTGAACCAGTGAAGTGAAGTCCCTGTGATGCCCAGCGTTGAGAGGGTGGACAGGAGGATCTGGTGATTCACAGTTTACGGAGGTAATGTGGGCATTTACCTACATGTTCCCGTGTCTCACATGGATGTTTACAATTTAAAAAGCGAAGCCACTCATGAGCATGATTACATTAAAGATTAGTATAGACAAGAAAAACTGGAGCTTGCGTTGGTATCATACGGATTACTTTATCAGAGAATAGTTGTTTTAACGTGACTTACTTCATTTAAAAGTAGACATTTCAAGCTTTCTGTGCAGCCGTTTCTGTAAAAAGAGGTGACAGAGACTGAGACGGCAGAGAACTCACCCTTTTTTTTTCTTTATTTTACAAAAGTACATTGTTCTGTTGTTATTATGACTATACACAACGAAAGGTAGAGCCTTTGCAGTTTCAAACAATACCTTATTCTTATCTGTAGGATGTTTTTCATGTCCGCGGGGAGAAGTGACCCTAATAACATGATATTTAGCCCCTGGAAGGTGTCTCTCACATTGTCCCACATCAACATTAAAATAGTGTAGATTAGTGTACAATGTTTTTTTTTCATTTAACATATTTAATTTTGGGTGCTTCCAAGTTATTTGACATATTTGAATTTTTTCACAATAGTTACTTTCCCTGGTAACTAGTTACTTTTATGATGGATGTAACTCAGTTATTATTTGTAAGAAAAAAGTAATTAGTAATTATAACTAGTTAGGTTTTTAAAGTAATGTGCCCAACATTGTGTATAGCAGCCATCTTAATGATATTTTTGTCACAGACTGCATGGCTTTGCTACTTAATGTTGAGTTGTTTTATTTTCTGAGACCAATCAGCTAATTAAAATTTGGTCTACCAGTCGACTAACATTTATTAAACTATGTAGGAGGCAGCCGTACAGTAGATTCATTAAACAATTTTATAGTATGTGCCAATTCAGATGCAACCTCTGTGCCACTTTGCAGTCTGAATAAAGCTTGGAAAAGAAAGCAAGTGTTTTCATATGCAGCTAGTTAATGTGTCCAAACCAGCAGCGTGAAGCAGTTCTTCGAAACACAGCATCCAGCCCGAGGCTTTCCACTCTCAACACAGCGCTAATGTTTCCTTTCATCCTCATGTCCTCATTTAACACATTCACCCCAATATCTCAGCTCACCTGATGATTCATGGGTTTCAGAGCCATTGGGCCTTTAAGTCATTTGTGAAAACAACATCTTCTGTATTCAGGATTGCAAAGGTCTCGCACAGCCCTCCAAAATCACTTTCAAGCCCTGTATTCCTTCTGAGATGATGACAAGGCAGTCGATAAACAAACATTTTCCCCTCCAGACCTTTACCGTCATAATCTCATCCATTTACAATGTAATTTACAGCTAAATCTAGTCAGTGAAACAGTAATTGTTTTGTATTGGATTTTAATGAGTGTGAGGTGAACCCAGACACCTCTGTACGCTGTAACCGTCTCTTATGACAGACGACTAAAGAGAGAGTTATCAGCGCGGTTTCCATTTCGCCGCCGATTCAAAGAGCACTATAAAGGGCACGAGCCGTGGCTGACGATACCCGTGTTCATGTCACTGTGTTATTAACTAGTTATCAAAGGCTTTTGCCTCACCTTTCCCGTGGATCAATGATGGTGCAATTAAAAGGTACTTTTCATGAAGCGATCTTAATTATATGTGCTGCAGCTGAAGTCATAAACTCGCTCTTTGTAACTTTCCCTCCTGTTCGCCTGTCACTCTAGGGTGAGCTCTCCTCCTTAAATTATTCATGAGTAGTAGCATGTTAGGATTATACTCGTTAAAATGTAATGAGGTACCGTGATAATAAAAGGTTGTCCTGTATTGTTTTACTAAGTGTCTCTCACCAGCGGAGGTAGTTGCTCGCCTGCGGCTCTTATAAAAGGGATTTTGACTCTTGGCAGGGAAAGAAAGGAAAACCAAAAGAGCTGCGCGAAAACCCGAAACGTGCATCCTAACAGATGCAGAGGCACACAGCTGTTGAAACAGAGAGGCTAAAAGCTGTCTTGAGCAGTGTGCTTTTTTTCTCTTTGAACTGGGAGATGATCTGAGGGGTTTATGCAAAGGCCCGGGAAACTGATGGAAGCGCAGAATGCCTTTGCTTTCGCGATGAAGCGATTTGAGCTCCGATCTCTCATGAAGTTGATGGTGTTTGCTGCCTCTCATGTGACCTTTCTTTTAGTTTGTGAGTTATTGTGGTGTCAAAAGCAGGAACTTTAAAAAGTAGCTGGAAATGATATCAAAAGGATTTGATTGCACAATGTGTCTTTTTCATTCCTACCTATGGCACAGGCTTCCCAGCATCCTGTAATTAAAGTTTTTGTTTCAGTGTGTTTTCTAACTTTAAATCTTGAATTACTTCACTTAGCCTTACGTCATTTAGCATTACATCACTTGTTCACCAATCGATCGTCTGCAGTGAATAGGTGCTGTCGAAATGAGAATCTATTATGGATTATAGACTTGAATTTTGGCCAGAAGTGACACTTTTTACTTCACAAGATGTTAACTGATGGACTGCAGTGCTGTGGATTACTTGTGAATTATTGTGATGTTTTAATCAGCTGTTTAGGCTCTCATTCTGATGGCACCCATTCACTGGTATTGGTAAATCTTAATTTTTCCAAACTTTTGAACAGTACTGTTAAACATTCTTGAATTCTGTTCATTTTCAAATTCGTTTTTTTTTTTTTTAAATTCTAATTGTTATAACCTCTAAAAGTTAGGGTTAAAACTTAATGCTTTTTTATATTATCTAGGAATAGTTCACCCAAAAATGAAAATATGATAAAGATTTACCCTCGGGTCATTCAGGATGGAGATGAGTTAGTTTCTTCATGCAAACAGATTTGGAGAAACAGCATTTTGCTGAGCAATGTATACTCTGCAGTGAATGGGTGCCGTCAGAATGAAAGTATGTTTGTAATAATCAAATTCATCCTAATGATGTTTTTAAGTGTTGGTAAAATATGAGTCTTCTATTCTAATTTAGCTTTCCCAAGTAAAAAAGTTGTCTTGTCTTTATCTGGAGAAAAAAAATGTGTAGAGATCAAGCATCGTTTACAAGCCAAAACAGTTTAAAACAGTTCTAAACAAACATGTCAGTGGATTTTGATGTGAGAGGACAAAATGGGATGGACTTTTTTAACTAGAGGAAGCAGTGAAATAGAATATGGACTGGTATTTTGGCCAGAGGTGACATTAAAATGTTTAATTACGGAGTATTTTCTTAACTTTTGGATTTCTTGTGGATTATTTTGTTGCTTTTATCAGCTGTTTGGACTCTCATTCTGATGGCACCCATTCAGTCGACGAAGTGAAAGTACAGATACATATAGTAAAATATTACTCCAGTAAAAGTAAAAGGACTCCTTTTTCAATTTTACTTAAGAGAAAGTACAAAAGTATTATTTGTATGTACTTAAGTAAAAAATACTGAGCAATTTTATATAGGATCCTTAATTTAATTTTATATTGGCACATATTTGTATAATCCTACTGCTCAAAATACCTGTGATTTTCCCAAAATAACCACTATATGGAAAGATATATTTTTGTTGTTGATATGGACTACATTGACGAGAGTGAATTTTGCACTGCGATGTACCTGAGAGAAAACAGATTTGCCATCTAATTTTCACCAGTAAGAAAAAATTCTTTTAAAGCTTGTTGTTTTGCAGAATGTCACAGTAATATATAATATGAGAATAAGGCCTAAAGTTAGGAAGAACATTTTAAGGAAAATATAATTATATTTTCATAATGACTTTTTTCTTCTCAAACCTTGTCTGTGGTGTAAAAACACCCCTGGCCAAATGCCCCCAGAAGGCATCACTTCCCACTTTGATAATTACTGTAGTTACCATGTTTTGAACATTACATCTTTTCTTTTTTTCCCTCAGATGTAATCTCTCTAGGTGGTTGAATAAAAATATTTGGACTTTAAATCTAAAAATTACCTCAACTTAGCACCAGCAAGCTTGTTAGCTAGACAGTTAGCATCACCCTGTTGAAAAAAACAGCATATGCAGGTTAGGTAGGTTTTGATGCTGGGATGCTGGTTTTAGTTGGTTTATGCTGGTCCTTTGCTGGTTAATGCTGGTCCTTAGCTTGTTTATTCTGGCCTTAGATGGTCATGTTACGGGTCAAGGACCCCCATTTCCCCCCATTTATTGATTAGAAGCTCTCCTGTTCCCATTCTGAGTTACTTTAGTTAGTTTAGTTCTAGAATAAATGTGAACATGCAAAAAAATAATCTCACTTACTAAAAAAACAGATACAGTATTCCTCAAAATGAATAAAAACAGTATAATTCAACACAAACCTGCAACAATTAAATATGTTAAATAATACAAATATCCTTTATGTATTTAACTGATGTCTTTGCTGCTGACCTTCGATGATCCAATGCATCCATACTAATAAGCAAAAATTACTCAAGATAATCTAACATTTGTTTTCCTTTTTTATTATTGCTGAAGAGTTGAAATTTTTCTTCTGCGGTCTACTGTACTGACATGAATTAACTTTTCTCTAAGTCTGAGGCTTTTTGGTGTGAAAAGGCTTTTACATTTGCCAAAAATATAACTTTTTATATTAAAAAACAAACAAGCAAGCCCTGCCCAGATTTAAAAACGAACTCAAAAGTAACGTAACGCATTACTTTCCATAAAAAGTAACTAAGTACCGTAATTAGTTACTTTTTTAGGGAGTAACTCAAGATTGTGATACATTACTTTTAAAGCATTTTATTAAAACTGCTAACGTTACAGCAGCGGGGAATATGAACGTGCATGCGTTATTTTATTTAATTTGTGTTAATGTTTCATTTTTTGACCTAAAACATAGATACTGATGTTGATGTGTCTGCATTCAAGCATTTTAGTGGGCTTAAATAGATCACCCTTTACAGCAGATTTAGTTCACAAACAACAACAGTTTTGACCTAAATATGAGTTTCAGTTACAATAACTAATCCCAAAATTCAACATTAGTAACTTACTTTTCACAGCATCAGTCATGCTTGCCCTCACTAGAATTGTGAATTAATTTCATTGGAGATTTTGGATCATTTGAATCAGTGAGTTGTCAACTCCAGAACAGCTGCAACTGGATCATTCTAATTCGTGAATTAATAATTTGGTGCAATTTGTGAACCGATTTAACTGGTTCATTGAAAATAATCTGTTCATGAATCAGACACTGCTTTTGCGTCTCGGAACATGTGATATATTATAAGGAGTAACAATATGTTTTATGAAATGTATTGAAGTAAAAAGTACTTATGCTTTGGAATGCAGTGAAGTAAAAATAAAAGTTACTCAAAATAAAAACACTCCAGTGAGGTAGATACTTCCCTGCTGAAAACCCCCCCAGCTAAAACCAGCCTAGGCTGGTTGGCTGGTCTTAGCTGGTTTAAACTGGAAGTAGCTAGTTTTAGCTGGTCAGGCTGGGAAACCACCAGCTAAAACCAGCTAGACCAGTCTGACCAGTCTGGCCACACTCTTAAAAATAAAGGTGCCTCACAATGCCATAGAGTAATTTTTTTTTTTTTGTCTAAATGGTTCTATAAGGAACCTCGAACACCTGAAGAACCTTTCTGTTTCACAAAAGGTTCTTTGTTGCAAAAGTAGGTTCTTCAGATTCTAAAAAGGTAAGAAAGAGATGGTTCTTTAAAGAACCTTTAACTAAATGGTTCTTTGTGGAACCAAAAATGGTTCTTCTATGGCATCGCTGTGAAGAACCTTTTAAAGCACTTTCATTTTTAAGAGTGCAGGCTGGAAAAGTGGCCAAAACCCCTCTAAAACCAGCCTGCTGACCAGCTATGATCAGCTAAAACCAAGCTGGTTAACCAGCTAAAACCAGCCAAGCAGCCTAGGCTGGTTTTAGCTGTTTTTTTCACCAGGGTTGAAAAATGTACTATACTTCATTACTGTCCACAACTGACTGCACAGGATCCATTGGAGAGCAAGTGAAGTAATGCTACATTTCTGATTCAATATCATTTGTAATGAACTGATTAATCAAAGATTTAATATTAAATAAAAAAATAAAATTGTTTTAACACACAATGGAGAGAGAGAGAGAGAGAGAGAGAGAGAGAGAGAGAATGAGTTCAGCTTAGATCAGACTTGAAACTTCTTTCCTTTTGAGAACAACAGTTCTTTACATGACATGATCAAAATGTTCCGCTGTGCCACTGCTCCAACACACTTTTGTTTTTATGTCGACACCAGTGACGAGTCAAATTACTCATACTTTTTAATTTGGTGAATAAAGTATACAAAACAGACACTTTAAAATTAAATATTCTCTAGAAGCAGAACTTTTGAATTTATATCATTAAAAATAGTAATAATAAAAACATCCAAACATGCTGTGACTCATCTGCGATGTTTATTTTGAACACATGAACATTAAATTTGACTCATCAGATGCTTTGCACGTGTAAAATTGGGTACCAAGGAGTGTAGGTAATGAATAGTAAGGCTACAGATGCTTTAATTTATGAAACTAAAAAAAACCAAACAGCTTTGTAATAATGTTTGTTTGATGAAACCGAATACCATCTGAGGTGCTGAAATGAATGATTCAGTTTTGTTGTGGACACTTCATGTGTTTAAATGTCAGCGAGAGGCTTCGAGGCTGTTTGCGCATAGTCAGTTTTGGCAAAAAGCAGGATATTTTTAGGAGATGGAAGGTGCTCCCAAATGTCCCCCCTAACGAGTATTCAACACCTCACACACTAATTAAGTATTAATTACTCCCAGATGGTACACTTAACCCCCGCTCTATTTCTGGGTCTCTGTGGATGACTAGGGAATACTGTGACGTAGGGGAATTTTCTCGTAATGCTAACCTCTTACTGTGAAGGGATAACTATAGCAATCAAAAATAGATCGCTCCATTATCTCGCCTGATTAAATCCTGTGGCTGATTGCAAGCCTCTCTGTTGTGATATTAGACATGTTCTAGCGTATATAAATTTGATTGTATGTGGGCATGACTCGGATAATAATTCACTGATAATATTATAGCAGTAGGCTAATATTACTATGATAATATTATTATCACAATGTGATACCATTTTGCAATGATTTCATATTCGTATTGCCATTATTCTTTATGATCCTGAAAATTACATTAGAATAAATGATTTTACCAGTAGTTTAATTCCTAATGTTCACAAAAAAAAAAAAAAAAAAAAAAAATCTTATTGTTTAGTCCATAAACACCTGAATTACAGCTGACTTTTTGTGATTTAGAATGGCATAAAGGGTGTATAAAGAGATATTGATACTGATAAAGTTAGGGTTAAATACTTGTCATATGTATCCTTATGTTTCTTGTCGTTTGCCTTTGTTTTGCACTGTTTGTCATTTGGTTTCTCCCTCTGTCTTCCCCCGTCTGTTTGTAATGATTTGGTTTAGCCCTGTGATTAGTCCTTGTTTAGTCATTATCTGTTTCACCTGTGTTTCTTGATTAGTTTGCCTTTATAAGTCTGTCTTTGAGTTGAGTTATTTGTTGGTCATTAACTTCATGTTACCCTGCGTGTGGATGTCTCCTGCCTTTTGGAAAAGTTACATTAAAGTGATTTTGTTTGGATCCTGTGTACGTCTCGTCTTGCCAGTGCGGATATCGTAACAATACTACTTAATTGTATCTAGAAGCTATTCAAGATGGAGAGGAGTTTATTTCTTCATGTAAACACATTTGGAGAAATAGCATTGCATCATTCGCTCTGCAGTGAATGGGTGCCATCAGAATAAGAGTACAAACAGACTATATAACAATCACAATAATCCACAAGTAACCCACACCACTCCAGTCTATCAGTTAACATATTTTAATGTGAAAAGCTGAATGTTTGTAATAAACAAAACTCATCCTAATGATGTTTTTAAATGTTCTATCCTTAATATTGTTTTGAAAAAGTTGTCTTGCCTTAATCAGGAGAGAAATATGTACAGATCAAGCATTGTTTACAAGCAAAAACTCCCCTTACGAAAAAAGAAATTTATTCAAGTGTGCTATTAGTATACTTCTTTTAAACTAAAAAAAAATTGGAAAGTAAGTATACTTTAAGTATACTAGACTTATACTTTTTTTTTTATAAAAAGTCTAAATATAGATGAGCTATACTTGTGCTCTGAGAATCTGTGTTTTCATTGTTATATGCTCTGGGTGCTATTACACATCTTCTGTACAGAATTTCCAAAACACAAGTGAAGAAGAAACTGAAACACAGCTTCAACATGTAATCTAACACAATCGTCAGACATTAAAACAGCATCAAAACCATAAATATGTAAAACCGTGTAATGTTTTGGAATAAAATGTCGACCCATAAAGAGATAATAATGAGTGTCAAGCTTTGGGGGTGTTGATCAACTACATTTTGATTATCATTGTCTTTTTTTTAGTTTTTTGTTCAAAATGTTATTTATTTTTTGAATTATGAAACTTAAGTGTTTTTTTTTAAAGCATGAAGAATAAATAAAATGTTTTGTTTACTAGCAGATACCCTGTTTTTTCTTTTGATGTTTTGTATGTTCAGATATTCAACAAAATATATAAAAATTAATACCTAAATAGGGACATAGTAGTATACTTAAAGTATGATATAAAGTTCACTTAAAGACAACTTGCGAGTAAACTTGCAGTATAAAACTACTAAACTAGTAGTTTACTGAGACTATACTTCAAAGTGTATTGGAAATGCATTAAAAAATTATTTAATTAGTAAACTATCAGTATACCTATAAGTTTACTTTTAGTATACTTGCAGTAGAAACTGAAAACATAGATGTAAACCAGCTAGAGGAGTGTACTCAAAGTTCACCAATGTTATACTTAAAGGAGTAGTTCACTTTCAGAACAAAAATGTACAGATAATGATAAAGAAATGGTGTTTCCTGAGTAAAACTTTTCAGGATTTCTCTCCATATAATGGACTTCTGTGGTGCCCCCGAGTTTGAACTTCCAAAATGCAGTTTAAATGTAGCTTCAAAGGGCTCTAAATGATCCCAGCCAAGGAAGAAGTGTCTTATCAAGAGAAACGATTGGTTTACAACTTATATACCTTTTAATCTCAAACGCTCGTCTTGCCGAGCTAGACAAGATGAGCATTTGAGGTTAAAAAGTATATAAATTGTAATTTTTTTTGGAAATAACCCATTGTTTTGCTAGATAAGACCCTTCTTCCTCGGCTGGGATCGTTTATTGCCCTTTGAAGCTGCATTTTGGAAGTACAAACTCGGGGGCACCATAGAAGTCCATTACATGAAATTTTTACTTAACATAATTTCATATGACTGAAGAAAGAAAGACATGAACATCTTGGATGACGAGGAGGTGAGTACATTATCTGTAAATTTTTGTTCTGAAAGTGATCTACTCCTTTAAAGTATACTTTTATATACTAGAAAGTGGGCCAATTTAGTCCCAAGGAGGATTGAAATAGTACACCTAAAAGTATACTACTAGTATACTGATATTTGTATACTTACTACATAAAGTATACTTAAAAATATACTTGACCTTAACTTAAGTATACTTAATAAAATAAACTTGAAGTATACTTCTTTTTGGTAAGGGTTAAAAATATGTCAGTGGATTTTGATGTGAGAGGACAAAACGGGATGGACTTTTTCAATTTGAGGTAGCATTGATATAGAATTAAGACAGGTATTTGGCTAAAAGAGATGTTAAAATTTTGTTTCTTATAAACACTCACAAGTTTTAACTTTACAAGATGTTAATCGATGGACTGTGGATTACTTGTGAATTATTGTGACGGCACCCATTGACTGCAAAGGCTCTATTGGTGTGCAAGTGAAGCAATGCTAAATTTCTACAAATCTCTTTTGATGAAAGAACAAACTCATTTACATCATTGATGGCCTGAGAGTAAGCCACTCTATGAACGATTCCTTTAAGTATGAGCAATAATAGCGAAGCTTTCCTTAACTTGTTTGTCATACCCTAAGAACTGATTAAAAACTCGTTCTGAGTGTCTGATCAATGCTTTCGCCGAAAATAGATTCATCAAAACACTCTTAATTAAGATCTTGCAAGCGATGCTAGTTCTTACTCACTGGCTCTTACTGTGCTTATTCAAATTTGCAATTAAAATTATATTGTGAGGCTAATTGGCAGGGGATGAATTTATAGATAGTTTGCACATTTAAAGCGCTGATGTACACTCTTTTGAAAGGTGTCTGTTAAGCTGCTTTGATTCTTGAACTTGTGTTGGAGGACAAGGCCACATACCGAATGGCACTGGAATAAAGTTTTAAGGCTGCATTCATATATCTGTATTCATCAACCTTCAGGAATACTGATATAGAATTTGTTTTACTGCTGAAAAAAATTAAAATACACATTATAAAAATAACGAATGTGGTCCAGCAGCACATTTCTGGATTTATCAACATTATCACTTGTGAGTCTTCCAAGCATGCACTGAAGAGTTGTTGCTTATGTACAGCATTCCAAATCAGTCACTTGACAGCTTCGATGCCTTCTTGGAAAGTAGCTGCCAATATTGGAAGTAGAGCACATTCCCTGTCCACACACAAACCCACACATGCGGGCAAACACATATGCAAACGCCAACATCTATACATGCACATACACTGCAAACTCCCTATGCTTCAGACCCGTCAGCAAGGAGAGTGGAAACTGTTAGACAAGGTCCAATACAAGAAACAACAGGTTTAGACTGAGAAAGTGAAAGAGAGAGAGGGGAAACAGAGATCCCATAGCCGCACAGACAGACTGGACACACAGTAATTGCCTTTGAGTGTCAGTAATGGTCTGTATCAGGTATAGCTCAGACTGCAGTGCAGAGGAAATGGTTGGTACAATGTCATATATGACAGAGAAAGGAGGAGGAGAAAGACTAAAATTAAATACACATTAAATGCATATATTTTACTAGAAGTTTATTTCCTAACTTTTAGAAGTACCGGGCATGTACTCAAAGCTTGAAGACATTGAAGTAAGCAACACGCTTTCATATTTCAAAGGAGTTTTAAATAGTGTGCAGTAATTAATATTTTAATTTGCAATACAAAGAAAACACTTTTTAATCAATTATGATTGTAGCATTTTAATTTTATTTATTACATTAAGCTTTTCGGCTTTTTAAAAGCATAACTTATTTTAATTTTGTCCTTTTTGCCATTATAATTTATCAGTACAGCAGATAAGCACCAGATGAGCACTGTGACTCACTCTGTTGGAACATGAGGGCTGGGGTATGAAGTCTCTCAGCAAGAATTATCTTCATCATCATCATCATCACTGTCCAGGGGCGGATCTAGAAAATTATTCATGGGGTGGAAACACTGAAGCAAGCATCCTTGCATGGTTTTTGTGGATTCAAGGAACGCTATTCTTGTTCGGTGTATACACTAGGATGCACATTTTAACATTGTCCTATAAAAATGAAATAAAGGCTGATGTGTGATTGACTTGAACCTGATATCTGGATTGGAAAGTCAGATAAATTAAATGAGAGATAAATGAGAGTATACATTAAATGATATTTAACTTCTCTTTATTGAGTTCTATGCAAACCTGTAGCAAGTTTAAGTCTATGCCAAGTTTAATTTACAAAGCATGACAAACAATGCGGACTGCATATGGATACAAAGTCTCAGTGGATCAAGTTTCCTTAAGTCAAAAACACATAATAAATATACAGAAACCACATTTAAATCACCAACAAATATCTTCAAAATGAATAAAATAAATCACAGTATTCAGTGCAACAAGAACAACAAAATGACCTTTTAAAGTATTCAAATATCTTGGATGAGACATGAAAACAAATTTAATAATTTTAGTGCAAGTAAAGCAACAAAAGTCCCTTTAAGTCCAAGTATCTCTTCTTTTTTAACAAACCAACAAATTTGCATGGACCGAAAACTAAATAACAAATTTTGGTGTAACAAGGTTATGACCAGCAGTTTATTAAACCATTCACAAACAGCTTTGGTGCACATGTGTACAGTTGCAGACATATTGTTGCAGACATTACAGTTGTCAGGGTTCTTACACCTTTTCCAAAGTAAAATTCAAGCACTTTTCAAGCACTTTCAAGGTGCATTTTCAAGATTTTCCAGCACTGTGGTAAATTACATGTTCACATACATGAGTTCTTCATTTTAAAACAGATGTTATTGTGCTATTAAAAAACATCTGTCTGGATTGCATATAACATTTCCCTATATAAATAGCCAACATACAGTATACAAATTATATAGCCTAATTTAAAATATTTAATTCATATAATTTACAGAGTATCTGCAATATTTTTTTTTTTTATTTTTAAGACCTGCACAAATAAAGTAATACTTATGAGTGGGTTAGGGCAATGTCTATGGTAACATATTAATGACTGGTATAAAATGACTGTAAAAAAAAAACATGATAATAAACTAAAACTAAGCCTAAAAGTACTAAATTTTTAATTTTTAAATATAGAAAATCAGATAGTAGTCTAAATGTCAATCAAAAATATTTTCAATACACAAACAAACAAATATGAAGGAATTAATTTTTTACTATTTACAGTGCATCTGCTGAATTTTTAAATATAAATTTAGGGCAATGTATGACCCTTTTTAAGAGCTGCACTAGTAAAATGAACACAGTATGAGTAGGGTTGGACAATGTACGGTAACATATTAAGCCATAAAATGACAGGACTTATAATTCAGATTTTCACAAAAACAAAATGTCTTATACAATGGCATTTCAGCTTTTATACCATTAAAATGGATAAATCAAGTATATAATTGATTATATTTATTTAAAACATAAATATTACTGTCTTAATTGTTTAGATTTTTAGAAAGCACATTAACTTGTTTCACATTTACAACTCTATGTGTTTGCTGCATAAAAATGTGGGTCGATATTTGCAATAATTTTGACTATAAACAGCTGAAAATGTGCAAATTCATTCTTTTGTCACGAGGGGGCGCTTTAGGAGCGCTGAAACATTACGGTTTCCCTAGTAACGGCTGTACACAAAGCAGCATTAAACGCTGTTTAATCAGGCATGAAATGAAAATGCCAAAGACACGTTTCTAAGGACAGTCTGTTCCCTTCAGATATATTTATATAAAGACATCCGTGCCGCGTTTTGACTTTGAAATGTGCAGCGCTCATATTTTTTCAGTGGCATCATTGCCTTTTGAAGTTTTATCCAGCCATATCGCGATTCTCGTCTTTCTGTCCCCAAACTAAAGGGGGTCGCCATATCGCGATTCTCGTCTTTCCGTCCCCAAAATCTAAAGTCCTATGTAACATTTGCCTGTCGTTATTACATTCACTGTCTTTGACTGCCACCTACTGGATTTACAAGGTCACAACCATCACTTGCAGTTCAGAACTTCACTGAAAAATGAGCTGGCGCGTATAGAATGTGCGCGTCCGGTGTGCGATACCTCCAGCTGTCCTTGGCGCGACCCCCTTAAGACCTCTTCAAATTATAATTAAGCATTTTCTTATTCTATTTAACATATTTAAAACTTTTTATGGCCCTAAATTTGATACAACTAAATTGAGATGTTTGTAAGAACCCGCAGGAGCCATCTACTTTACCATAGCCCGTCGGGGAGGCCGGTGAAACATTTTGGTAGCCTGACAGGAAAACACAATAGCCCCGGGACGTCGGGCTGGCGATTTTGCGAGCCCCGAGTTCTCGTTTTAAACATAATTCATATTTGTCGTTTTCAAGCCATCGCGGACTGATGCGACAACCTCTCAGCATGTTTTTGCTTGATCGCTTGGCTTCTGACTAGCTCTTCCAGGTGTCCGTCCTTGGTTTCCAGGGCGACGCTGATAGATGATTGGGACGCTCGTCACACTATTCGCTATTTTTATGTCATCAAAATACAGAGTCGCTGCTGTAAATCGGTCGAGGAAACTCTTTTACTTTTAGAACACTAGGACACTAGTGCTGGGGTGGCAAATGGCCCTGCTGAAAAAAAAAAACAGCTAAAACCAGCCTAGGCTGGTTGGCTGGTATTAGCTGGTTTAAGCTGGAAGTGGCTGGTTTTAGCTGGTCTCCCAGCCTGAGCAGGCTGGTCAGGCTGGTTTTAGCTGGTGGTTTTCCAGCCTGACCAGCTAAGACCAGCCTGACCAGCCTGCCCAAAAGTGGCCAAAACCCCTCTAAATCCAGCCTGCCGACCAGCTATGACCAGCTAAAACCAGCCAACCAGCCTAGGCTGGTTTTAGCTGTTTTTTTTTCACCAGGAGGGGTGGCAAATGGGGCTTTTTCTTAGGGTGGCAATTGCCACCCCGTGCCACCCCGGTAGATCCGCCCTGTCACTGTCATCACCATCATAATCACCACAACTGTTATTACCAACATCATCACATTGACACGATCACTACCACTGTTCATCAATGTCATGACCAGTATCATCCTCACCACTACTTATTTAAAAACACCGTAATCACCATCATCACCATCATCATTGCAATTATCATCAGCATTGTCATCAAAATCACCACCACTTTTATCACAATTATCAGTTATCAGCAACGTTGTCATCATAATCATCACTGTCATCACTGTCATAATCACCATCTTCATCATCATAATCATCACAATAATGGTACTTTTACTGCATCTGTAATCATAATGGCCACCTTTGTTATAATCACAATAGCAAATTATTATCAGAATCATTGTCATCATAATCATCACTGTCATCACCATCATAATCACCACCACCATCATTATTATCATCATCACTATTACAATTATTCTACTTTTACTACAATCATAATCACCACCCCACTGTTACTGCTATCATCATAATCATCAATTTTATTATCATCATAATGTCCACCAATGTTATCACCATCATAATCACAATTATTATAAGCATCATTGACATCATAATCATCACTGTCATCACTATCATAATCATCATTACCACCACCACCACTACCACCATTATCATTATTACAATTGTTCTACTTTTACTACAATCATAATCACCACCACTGTTATTACTATCATCATAATTATCACTTTTATTATCACCATGATAACCACAAATATTATCACCATCATAATCACAATTATTATCAGCATCATTGTCATCATAATAATCATTGTCATCACCATCATGCTTAACATCACCACCACCATCATCATCATCACCACCACCACCACCACTATCATCATCATCATCATAATCACAATTATTGTACTTTTACTACAATCATAATCACCACTACTGTTAATACTATCATCATAATCATCACTTTTAATATCATCATAATATCCACCAATGTTATCACCATCATAATCACAATTATTATCAGCATCACTATCATCACTATTACAATTATTGTACTTTTACTACAATCATAATCACCACTACTGTTAATACTATCATCATAATCATCACTTTTAATATCATCATAATGTCCACCAATGTTATCACCATCATAATCACAATTATTATCAGCATCACCATCATCACTATTACAATTATTGTACTTTTACTACAATCATAATCACCACTACTGTTAATACATTCATCATAATCATCACTTTTATTATCATCATAATGTCCACCAATGTTATCACCATCATAATCACAATTATTATCAGCATCACCATCATCACTATTACAATTATTGTACTTTTACTACAATCATAATCACCACCCCACAGTTATTACTATCAACATAATAATCACTTTTACTTCATCATGATGACCACCGATATTATCACCATCATAATTACAATTATTATCAGCATCACTGTCATTATAATCATCACTGTCATTGCCATTGTAATCACCACTATCATCATCATAATCACAATTATTGTACTTTTACTACAATCATAATCACCACTACTGTTAATACTATCATCATAATCATCACTTTTATTATCATCATAATGTCCACCAATGTTATCACTAAAATAATTACAATTATTATCAACATTGTCATAATAATAATCACTTTCATCACCACCACCATCATCATCATCACCACCACCACCACCACCACCATCATCATCATCATCATCATCACTATTACAATTATTGTACTTTTACTACAATCATAATCACCACCCCACTGTTATTACTATCAACATAATAATCACTTTTACTTCATCATGATGACCACCAATATTATCACCATCATAATCACAATTATTATCAGCATCACTGTCATTACCATTGTAATCACCACTATCATCATCATAATTGCAATTATTGTACTTTTACTACAATCATAATCACCACCCCACTGTTATTACTATTATCAGAATAAACACTTTTACTTCATCATAATCACCACTACTGTTAATACTATCATCATAATCATTACTTTTATTATCAATTTTTATTAGCAATTTGTTAAAGCATGTGGATTAACATCTAGGCGTGTAACTCTGATTTAAAATGTGAGCTTTTTATTTCTTTACTTCCCAGCTATCACACTGAAAAACTCAGCAGTGTCAACGAAGGCTTTTAGTTCGGCCTTTCTGTAAAGCAATGTTTTTTGTTCTTCCTGGTTTTCTCTCTCCTTTGCCTCCCCTCTCCCTCTTCTCATTGCACCAGGAATGAACTCTCTCCGTGAGGAAAAGCAGCAGGTTAAGCTGGAGGCTTGCCTTGGGAAAGTGAAAGTATCCTCTCTTTGATGTGTGATTCCCACCTAGTCTCTTTCTCTCTTTTGCCTCTACCTTCCCTTTTGTATATTCCCCGGATTCCATTTCTGATTTACTGCAATGTTATTCTTTGCTTACTGAGATTTCTGCTCCAAGGTGTTTTGATAAATTATCGTTATATACAGTTAATCACATGCCACAGTTTTGAGACAAGACTTCTGATGCCATGAAATGGGATGAAGATGAGAAGCATTTTCTTAAATCAGCTGCTGGAATGTTGGTCCTCCATTATTCCAGTTCTGTCTACGGCCGTCGGCCACTTTCACAGAATGAAGGCAGCCAGCTGTCTCTGAGAAACAGACAGTGTTCAATGTGTCAGTGAGTTTTCACTGTCTGGTTTTTCAAGGCTTCAGTTGATGGGCTATGGATGAGGCTATTGAAATGGAGCCAGAAAATGTTTTGTGTCTGGATTAGCACAGGATAATTATAATATATATATATATATATTTTATTGAAGTCTTGTTAAAACTCTAGTGTTGTTTAATATGGACAGCTCAGTATGTGTAGAATGTATAATACAGCATGGTAATGTATAATGTACTACAGCAGTAGCTTCAGCGACTGATGTGGTAATGTGGGTTTCAGTGGTGTGGAACAGCCTTGGGCCAGTTGTAGTAGCATAGTCAATTCCTACCTTATGGCCAATGACATCTTGGTTTTATTTGTGGATCTGGATGGATTTTTTCCTCTTTAAAGAGTGGTAGAAATACTTTATATTGTGTGTACTATTGTAAACCAAAGTGAAGTGGACATATAACTCATGATAACACACCTTGGATTATTGTCACTGTTTTACCATTATAATCACCATCATCACATTAGGAGCACTATATAATCATCATCACAACCACCGCTGCCATCACATCAGTATCACAGACATCATCACAACATTTTCATTATTACCACTGTTATCAGATCATAATCACCATCTGTTATAACAAAAATCATCACATTGTGACTATTATAATAACCACTGCTGTTCATCACTATTATAATCACCATCACCACAAAAAACACTATGATCACCATCATCATCATCACTGTTATTACCATCCATCACAGTCCCCACCAGTTATCACCATCATCACATTGTCACCAGAATTCTCACCACTATCATGAAAACCCCACTACTTTGACTAGCTTCATCATCAACACTGTTATCATCTCCATCACTACTGTAATCACCATCATCACCACTTGTTTATCTCCATCATAATCACCACCACCACCACTGTTGTCATAGGCTTCATTTTCATCATCATCACCATTGCATTATCCTCACTGTTATGCATCAATTATCATCATCATCACAAACACAGGTATCACCATCATCACATTTTCACTACCATGTTCACTTACCCTGTTCATCACCATCATAACCGATGCACATCATCACCAATCACCATCATAAACATAAAAACACTGCTAATGTAGAGGACATCACCACCATCGCCGTCATCATCATTACAATTATCATTATCATCATTGTCATCTCTTTTATCACCATCTTAGGCACCACTACTGTTATCACCATCATGATATTATCATAATCATGCTCACCACTATCATGAAACCCCACTGCTTTGAAGAGTTTTATCTTCATCATCACCACTGTCTTCACCATCACTACTATAACACCCTTAATCGTCACTTTTAATAAACATCGTAATCACCACTGTTATCACCATCTTAACATTATCACCATCATGCTCAACACTACGCTGAAACCCCACTGCTTTGACCAGCTTTATCTTCATCATCACCATTGTTATCACCATCACTACTGTAATCACCATCAACACAACTTTTTATCACCATAATAATCACTACCACTGTTGTCACCAGCTTATTTTCATCATCATCATTATCATCACTGTTATGCAGTAACTATGATCTTCATTATCATTATCTTAATGCCCACCGCTGTTATTACCAACATCATCACATTGTCACTGTCATGATCACTACCACTGTTCATCAGCATCATCACTGTATCATCACTATCATTATCATTACAATTATCATCAGTATTATTATCATCATCAACTCCTTTTTCACCATCATAAGCACCAACACTGTTATCATCATTATAATATCACCATCATGCTCACCACTATCATGAAACCCCACTGCTTTGACCAGCTTTATCTTCATCATCACCACTGTTATCATCACTATTGTAATCACTATCATCACCACTTTTTATCACCATCATAATCACTACCACTGTTATCACCAGCTTCATTTTCATCATCATCATTGTATCATCATAAATATCATCACTGTTATGTAGTAAGTATGATCTTCATTGTCATCATCTTAATCCCCACCACTGTTATTACCAACATCATCACATTGTCACCATCATGATCACTACCACTGTTCATCTGCATCATCACTGTATCATAACTATCATTATCATTAGATTTATCATCAGTATTATTATCATCATCTCTTTTTTCACCATCACAGGCACCAACAATGTTATCGTCATCATCACATTATCGCCATCATGCTCACCACTATCATGAAACCCCATTGCTTTAAACAGTTTTATCTTCATCATCACCACTGTTACCATCACTGTCACTACTGTAATCACCACCATCACCACTTTTTATCACCATCATAATCACTACCACTGATATCATCTCTGTCACTACTGTAATTACCATCATCACCACTGTTATCATCACTGTCACTACTGTAATCACCATCATCACCACTTTTATCATCACTGTCACTACTGTAATCACCATCATCACCACTGTTATCATCACTGTCACTACTGTAATCACCATCATCACCACTGTTATCATCACTGTCACTACTGTAATCACCATCATCACCACTTTTATCACCATCATAATCACTACCACTGATATCATCACTGTCACTACTGTAATCACCACCATCACCACTTTTTATCACCATCATAATCACTACCACTGTTATCATCACTGTCACTACTGTAATCACCACCATCACCACTTTTATCATCACTGTCACTACTGTAATCACCATCATCACCACTGTTATCATCACTGTCACTACTGTAATCACCATCATCACCACTGTTATCATCACAGTCACTACTGTAATCACCACCATCACCACTTTTTATCACCATCATAATCACTACCACTGATATCATCACTGTCACTACTGTAATCACCACCATCACCACTTTTTATCACCATCATAATCACTACCACTGTTATCATCACTGTCACTACTGTAATCACCACCATCACCACTTTTTATCACCATCATAATCACTACCACTGATATCATCACTGTCACTACTGTAATCACCACCATCACCACTTTTTATCACCATCATAATCACTACCACTGATATCATCACTGTCACTACTGTAATCACCACCATCACCACTGTTATCATCACTGTCACTACTGTAATCACCACCATCACCACTGTTATCATCACTGTCACTACTGTAATCACCACCATCACCACTTTTTATCACCATCATAATCACTACCACTGATATCATCACTGTCACTACTGTAATCACCACCATCACCACTGTTATCATCACTGTCACTACTGTAATCACCACCATCACCACTGTTATCATCACTGTCACTACTGTAATCACCACCATCACCACTGTTATCATCACTGTCACTACTGTAATCACCACCATCACCACTTTTTATCACCATCATAATCACTACCACTGATATCATCACTGTCACTACTGTAATCACCACCATCACCACTGTTATCATCACTGTCACTACTGTAATCACCACCATGTAATCACCACCATCACCACTGTTATCATCACTGTCACTACTGTAATCACCACCATCACCACTTTTTATCACCATCATAATCACTACCACTGTTATCATCACTGTCACTACTGTAATCACCACCATCACCACTTTTTATCACCATCATAATCACTACCACTGATATCATCACTGTCACTACTGTAATCACCACCATCACCACTTTTTATCACCATCATAATCACTACCACTGATATCATCACTGTCACTACTGTAATCACCACCATCACCACTGTTATCATCACTGTCACTACTGTAATCACCACCATCACCACTGTTATCATCACTGTCACTACTGTAATCACCACCATCACCACTTTTTATCACCATCATAATCACTACCACTGATATCATCACTGTCACTACTGTAATCACCACCATCACCACTGTTATCATCACTGTCACTACTGTAATCACCACCATCACCACTGTTATCATCACTGTCACTACTGTAATCACCACCATCACCACTGTTATCATCACTGTCACTACTGTAATCACCACCATCACCACTTTTTATCACCATCATAATCACTACCACTGATATCATCACTGTCACTACTGTAATCACCACCATCACCACTGTTATCATCACTGTCACTACTGTAATCACCACCATGTAATCACCACCATCACCACTGTTATCATCACTGTCACTACTGTAATCACCACCATCACCACTTTTTATCACCATCATAATCACTACCACTGATATCATCACTGTCACTACTGTAATCACCACCATCACCACTTTTTATCACCATCACAATCACTACCACTGTTATCATCACTGTCACTACTGTAATCACCACCATCACCACTTTTTATCACCATCATAATTACTACCACTGTTATCACCAACTTAATTTTCAACATCATTGGATCATCATAAATATCATCACTGTTATGTAGTAACTATGATCTTCATTGTCATCATCTTAATGCCCACCGCTGTTAATACCAACATCATCACATTGTCACCATCATGATCACTACCACTGTTCATCTGCATCATCACTGTATCATAACTATCATTATCATTACAATTATCATCAGTATTATTATCATCATCACCTCTTTTTTCATCATCACAGGCACCAACACTGTTATCGTCATCATCACATTATTACCATTATGCTCACCACTATCATGAAACCCCACTGCTTTGAACAGTTTTATCTTCATCATCACCATTGTTATCATCACTATTGTATTGTCTTTTTTCACCATCATAGGAACCATAGGCACCAACACTGTTATCATCATCACTGTCATCATCACATTATCACCATCATGCTCACCACTGTCATAATACCCCACTCCTTTGACCACCTTTATCTTCATCATCACCACTGTTATCATCAATGTCACTACTGTAATCACCACAATCACCACTTTTTATCACCATTATAATCATGATCACTACCACTGTTTATTTGCATCATCACTATCACTATAATTACTAGTGATGCTCCGATTGATTGGCCACCAATCATGATCGGCCAATATTGGCTTAAAATAGCTTGATCGGCGAACCCCAAAAGCGCCGATCAAAAAAGCTGATCACTTGACGTAAATTATTTGCGCAACCTTTTCACACGTGCATGCACGGCGCACAGGTAAACAACAGCAGAGTGGAGCTTACCAGTGGCAACATGAGTACTAAATTCCTTATTCGTTTTGTAAGGGTAGTCTTGTTATTGGGCATTTGACTAAGTTGTGCGTGTACAGAGCGCTGACTATAGTTTTGCCGGAGACGTTCAAGTTTACTTTTGGTTTCATTCTCTGCAATCTTCAGTGAGTGGTAAATGTGCATGCTTGAATGTAAATGAATGTATCTTTCTATACCCGTCATATTGCAATAATGTTACCGCTGTATGTCTGATTGTTGTCATTAGTTCATGTTGTAGTTCAGTTCATATAGAATGAGGAGAAATGGTGCCCGTGTAATTCACGTGCGTATGTTTAGCGCCATTTTATCGCATCGTAATTCTAATTAACGCATATAGATGTTACTGAGGTGAATGTTTATGTTACCTATATACAGACGGATTCTGATATATTGTATTTAATTCAGCCTAAACCACATTTTACTACCTTTATCCTAATGACTGTGCAATGCTGGATAATATAATCCTTACATCATCTTAAAAAGCAGCTACAAATAACAAGCGAAGAACATTTACATTATCAAAGAACTTCATCACTAACTAGTGTAGCCTAGTCTAGTGCGAGGTGCACTTTAAAAAACACTCCCGTTATAATCAGTTTATCTATCTACACTGTATGATGAATAAATCTCTCACCCATGCGGCGCGTTAAGGCGTCATGGCCACTCTATGCGTGTGTTTATACCACGGCAAGTTTCTGAAGCATCCTAGAACCGACTCTCTGCACTGCATTGCTAAAGTTAGGCGCCTTTTTGATGGATAATAATAATAATCGTCTTGCTTTCGTCAAAGGCAATAGCAACTGGCAATATCTCTAACTATCGTCGATACACAATACTATCGCCTACAACCCTAACTTGGTGGTTCTTCAAGATCTTGACTGTAGCCTATTTCAACAGTTTTTTTTTTCTCAATATAGTTAATTTAGAGTTAGTTTCATTTCAACAAATGGTGCAAACCCTGCTAGATTATAGATAAAAGATTCCCATTCCCCTGCCATTCTGTGATCGGCAGTGATCGGCGATCGGCAGATCATGATCTTGGTGATCGGTAATCGGTGATCGGCCCCAAAAATGCTGATCGGAGCATCTCTAATAATTACCATGATGGACATTAAAACACTATTAATGTACCATCAGTTTTATTATCATCATCATCATCATCATTGTCATCATCTTTATCCTCACTTAAATTATCATCATAATAAGAACCGCTGTTATCACCATCATTACATCACCATTATTACAACAACCCCTGTGGTCACCACCATCATCAGCAGCAGCAATTCTGTTATCACCCATACTTATATTACAGCTCCATCTTCATCATCACCTGCAATATCACTGTCATCATCATCACCACCACAGTCATCACCATCATCATTATGACACCCAGTAAGAAAACACAGATATAACTCAAGTAGAAACTTATGAAGAAGAATTGTTCAAAATCAGAGAGACAGAAAACATTTCCCCCAGCAGGCTAAACCAATGCAGTGGCTGAGGAAGGCATCTTGGCCTCAGTATGAGCGCGCTGCCGTTCTCTCCACTCTCATTTGGATAAACATCTCCGCAGGGTAGAGGACAGCAGCTCCGGCGCTCATCCCCATCCCTCACGCTCCTCCTGCCGCAATCAGGTTGCATGAGTATCAAACCCCCCTCAGCTCACAGCCATGTTAATGTAATTCCTTCCACCAATCCTCTCCACAGACAGCTCTGTGTGTTTATCCGTCTCTGTGTTTATATGTGTGAGTGATGCAGGGTGGGGGCAAGCCTGTGCTTTGGTTTTAAGTAATGTGTCGTGTGCTATCAGACCCTACTTTCTCTCTCTCTTTCTCTCTTACATATAATTAAATTATGAACCCTGGGGTCTCACCATCTCCCATGACTCGAGTAACTGGAGGCCCATGGGACACTGGCAGGGCCATGTCGCAGCAAAGTGTATGTGTGGAGGGGGGCATAAATTCTCGCTCACTTGCCGCCGTGCTGGGCTGTCACCTCAGATCACTCACTGGCGTCTCCCGTGAGTCCATGTGCAACCAGCAACCTGACAACAAGCGCAAAATGTGCAGCTCAAGAGGTAAAGCTTGCTGAAACAGAAGCAAGGCTGAAGACATTCGGCTGGGAGAAGATGGGGTAAAAGAGGTGAAACATGGGTGCTGGATATTGTTCTTTCTTGACAGCAGGATGGGTTATGGATTAAAATGCACTATATACCATCATATTTTTAAAACTTGGTCCTCTTTCAGTATAACCTTTTACAGACAAACATGTAATTTACAAACTATTCAATCTTATTGATTTTAGTTATGCCCAAAAAGTGTTTTACATTCTAATATTATAGGAAAATATGTAAGATCCCCAAAGGACCTTTTAAAGGTGCCATTGAATGGAACAGTGCATTTACCTTGGCATAGATGAATAATAACAGTTCTGTACATGGACATGACATACTGTGAGTCTCAAACACCATCGTTTCCTCCTCCTTATATAAATCTGGTGTTTGCAAAAGACCACTGAAAAATAGGCCAATTTCAATATAACACACATTATTACGTAAGAGTTGTGATCATTAATAGTTCAAGCTCAAGCTCCATATTAAATATATATTTTCCTCCATGTATGAGCTACTGAATGAGCCGCTCTGTGAAACAGCCAGTCAGAGCAGAGCTCATCATTATTATTCATGAACCTTCCAAATAAGGCAATAACAGACTATTTCATTTTAGGGACAAATCCTAGGGTTGTAAATGGACCTGTAAAACCGTTTCTGGAGATTTTTTGCCCTTTTCTATGCCATATACCTTCCATGTAGATATCAGAGAACAATTTAAAATATTGTATCAATGCATTCTATGGTACCTTTAAAAAAAACCATTTAACAACCAATAAAGCACTGCGCTGATCTAAAGAACATATAATGTAAAATCAAAATTTTGAAATTCACACTTTAGTTTGCGAACCAGTTGTTACTATTAATTAACTATGCCTTTTGCCTCAATAAACTCCTGTTTGCTGCTTATTAATAGTAGTGAAGTGGTTGTTAGGTTTAGGTATGGAGTAGGATTAAAGAATCTAAAATGTGACCCTGGACCACAAAACCAGTGATAAGAGACATTTTTTTTTAAATAAGATTTATACATAATCTGAAAGGTGAATAAATAAGCCATTGATGTATGGTTTGCTCTTATAGGACAATATTTGGCTGAGATACAACTATTTGAAAATATGAAATCTGAGGGTGCAAAAAATCTAAATATTGAGAAAATCGCCTTGAAAGTTGTCCAAATGAAGCTCTTAGCAATGCATACTACTAATCAAAAATTAAGTTTTGAAATATTTATGATATGAAATTTACAAAATATCTTCATGGAACATCTTTTCTGAACGTCCTACTGATGTTTGGCATAAAAGAAAAATCAATCATTTTGACCCATACAATGTATTGGCTATATAAAGTCATGGGTTTGAATTTTAAGGGAAATGCATGAAATGTTGAAATGTACACTTTGAACTTAGAAATACAAGACTAGTAAATACAAGAAATTTAGGTTCTTAATTTTTTGGACACTTAAAGGAGTAGTTCACTTTCAGAACAAAAAATGTACTGATAATATACTCATCCCCTTGTCATCCAAGATGTTCATGTCTTTCTTTCTTTAGTCGTAAAGAAATGTTGTTTTTTGAGGAAAACATTTCAGGATTTCTCTCCATATAATGGACTTATGGTGTCTCCGAGTTTGAGCTTCCAAAATGCTGTTTAAATCCAGCCTCAAAGGGCTCTAAATGATCCCAGCCAAGGAAGAAGGGTCTTTTCTAACCCTAAAATATAATTAAAATAACCCATCGTTTTGCTAGATAAGACCCTTCTTTCCTCGGCTGTGATCGTTTAGAGCTCTTTGAAGCTACATTTAGGAAGTTCAAACTTGGGGGCACCATAAAAGTCCATTATATGGAGGGAAATCCTGAAATGTTTTACTCAAAAAACATAATTTCCTTACGACTGAAAAAAGAAAGACATGAACATCTTGGATAAATTTTTGTTCTGAAAGTGAACTACTCCTTTAAACATTATTTTAAATGTTATGTATTTTTGCATCAAATAAAACTGAAATATTGAAGACTCTGGCTTTTTATACCCTAATAGAGCAAAATATTCTAAGTGATACAACTCACAAAATCAAAAAAAAAAATATATATATCAAAAATTCTTTTGGATGTGTTTTACTTCCATCCAGATGATATAAAAAGTGACACGAGGTGATTACGGCTAATCATATTCCACTCATGTCTGTTTAGGTTTTAAACACATTTTTCGGCAGCATTTGATCTACAGTACTAACTAGCCTTTTTGCAAAGAAAGATGGTAAAAATCTTATTACTTTTTCATTGGTGGAGTTCAAAGAATGCAGACAACAGTAGAAATATATAAACAGATGCAGAACTAGAGTGCATGATGTAAGATGCCATAATTAATACTCGTCAAAGATACATGCATATTTTAACCCGTAAAGCCGGCATCGGCATAATACCCTGCATGACAAATGAGCACATGTAACATAATGAAGCAACATTTAAGATCATAACAGTCTGTATCAGTAAGACCCGACAGCTTCTCCAGCAGGTGAAAAGAAAGTCTAATTGTGTCCGTATAAACGAGACATGAGCAGGAGAACAAAAGTACAGAAAAAAAAGTACTGCACTCTGTAATTTCTCCTGACATTGTTCCCTCACAAACATGAATAAGGCAATTGAACTCGGGCCTCTAATCTCATACATATTGAGTAACAAGCGCTCTCCGCAGATGCATGTAATTGATGCAGCGATTACGGTAGTTCAGCTGCCCTCGCCTGCACCGCTGAAGCGAAACCGACAGTAGGCTGGGCGAGAGGTTCTGGACGCCTCATAAACATGAGTCTTTCTGTGATGGCATGGTGGAGGACAAGTTACAATGAAACTCCCGTATGTGTGTTTTTGCGTTAAATCAATAAAACATGTGCATCTTCCCCTCGAGCTCTGCAGAACAGCTCCTGGAAAGGATGAACGTTCAGGGTTTCCATTTCCTTCAGTCACGCTGAACATTGTGCTGCCAGAACCCAAGCTTTTCATGTGAAAAATACCAGTTGGTGACTTATTTCAAGCAAGCCGTGTGCTTTGAAGAGCGAAAGAATAATGGAGCCCATTGAGTTTGTGTTTGGAGGAATGTGATGTGACTGATGATCTTGTGTAGAGCATTCCGACACCAAGTCAATATCGCGCTCCTGTTTCCGAGCCTCGGAGTAGTTACCTCTGGGTTTCCACGGCAACTAAGCGCAAAGGACAGGGAGATGAGACAGGCTTTAGTGAGTCAGTCCCTCAGGACAAAAGGTTCACACAAGAAATGTCTTCATTCCACCCTGACTGCTTTCCATTCAGTCAGTCAAGGAATGGAGAGAGAGCTGCCAGTTTCAAAATGCAATTTCGCCAGCCGTTCGTAGATCGCTTTCTCGATCGTCGTCTAACAGAGGTTAAAGTTAACGCCATGCTTTGAAGTCAAATCAAGTCACTAATGATAAAAGACGTCGGCACCCTAGCGTACTTCCTCTGGCTAGAAAACGCAGAGCTGTCAAAGAATAAAGGCTTGACGGCAACTTTTTAACAAACAACATAATTAATTCGTACAAAGGCACGGTTTGCGTGTTCCCAGTGATCAAGTTATGGTGATTTTTCTAGAGAGGCCATTGCCCCTGAGGTCCAAGCGTAATTGGGTTATCCTTTGGGTCATTTCAGTGCAGAGCATCATTAACGTGCCTGAAAAGAAGAGAAGCTGTAAGCTAAGATAAACATTAACCCCAGTCGCTGGCCCAGCACTAAACGAGATACTACTTTTAACTAATTAAACTATCGCAATACATGAGGACCAAGCAAGACAATGGAAGTGTTAAGAGTGAAAGTTTGATGTCATTGACAGGTCTTGGTCTACAATTGAAGGCAACATTCACACAGCAGAAGAATATGGTTGTCTGTTCTGTATTCAAGTCATTAAGGGGTTAGTTCACCCAAAAAATTAAAATTATGTCATTAATTACTCACCTACAGAGGCAGACTTTTATTTATCCCTTCACACCAATAATTAGTCAATCTGATGCTGTTCTACAGCTATATTAAGCTACCTTTTTTTTGATCACAATAGAAGTTAAAAAAAATGCTTGCACTTGTCTATTTAATAAATTCTAAACTTTACTTTTTACAAACATGAAATTATCGCATGCAACTCATTTCATATTCCAAGTGTTCTGAAGGCATATGGTAGGGTTTGCCAAAAAACAAAACAAAACAAAAATACAAATAAAAAATGTTAATCTATTATTACCCAAAAATCTCCAGTCATTGCATTCATGCATTTATACTACATTTTATATGCAGAACCCTACAAATACTGCATTTTGAGTGGTGAGTGGATTCTAACTTAAACACTTCTGGCAATTACATTTAACAAATTACCAGATATGTCTGAGATTGGCTGCATTATTCAACGATTCAAATGTGTTTCGGCAATATCAGATGGGGCCACCAGATTTCCTGGGGCCCTAAGCAGCTGCTTACCTTGCTTATTGGTTAGCCCTGCCCTTGCTGTCCCTCATGCCATTCCAAACTTGTAAGACAAATTAAGATATTTTTGATAAAATACGAGAGCTTTCTGACCCTGCATAGACAGCAATGCAACTACAACATTCAAGGCTCAGAAAGATAGTGAGGACATCAACATCACGTGTAGGAAAGGAAAATTTTCCTACATTGAATACAGTCATTATTTCTGTTTCCTTTATGCACAAAAAGTATTCTCATATCTTCATAAAATTAAGGGTGACAAATAGACTATTTTAACAATGTCCTGCATTTCTGGGTTTTGATTGTTGTTGTTGCGTTGCTGTCTATGCAGTCAGAAAGCTCTCGGATTTCATCAAAAATATTTTAATTTGTGTTCTGAAGTGTTTGAAATGACATGAAGGTGAGTAAAAAATGAAAGAATTTTCATTTGTGGGCGAACTATCCTTGTAATATGGTTATTTTCACACACATTTAGGTTATTTACGCAAATGACTGCTGTGTTCTAAAACCACACTCACACCTGTACATTTCAGGACTCACAAGTGTATTTTGAGCAAAGTTCTGCTGTGTGAACAGAACCGTAACAGACAACTAACTAATTTGCCATGGCATACGTGTCCAGTGGCGGCTCCTGGGTTTTAAAATAGAAGAGGCACTCTAATTGCTTAACCACTTTAAAATGGCTTTTTGGCTGGCCAATACCTGAAGGCAACATTCACACAGCAGAAGAAGATGGTTCCCAGTCCTGTGTTCGAGTCATTAAGGGCTTAGTTCACCCAAAAATGAAAATTATGTCATTAATTACTCACCCTCATGTCATTCTAAATCCGTAAGATCTTCATTCATCATCATCCCAGAAAGGTAGTAAGAACATCAGTAACCCTGCTGAAAAAACAGCATATGCTGGTTAGGTATGATTTGGTGCTGGGATGCTGGTTTTAGCTGGTTTATGCTGGTCCTTAGCTGGTTTATGCTGGTCCTTTGCTGGTTTATGCTGGTCCTTAGCTGGTTTATGCTGGTCCTTTGCTGGTTTATGCTGGTCCTTAGCTGGTTTATGCTGGTCCTTTGCTGGTTTATGCTGGTCCTTAGCTGGTTAATGCTGGTCCTTAGCTGGTTAATGCTGGTCCTTAGCTGGTTTATGCTGGTCCTTTGCTGCTTTATGCTGGTCCTTTGCTGGTTTATGCTGGTCCTTAGCTGGTCCTTAGCTGGTTTATGCTGGTCCTTAGCTGGTTTATGCTGGTCCTTTGCTGGTTTATGCTGGTCCTTAGCTGGTTAATGCTGGTCCTTTACTGGTTTATGCTGGTCCTTAGCTAGTTTATGCTGGTCTTTTGCTGGTTTATGCTGGTCCATAGCTGGTTAATGCTGGTCCTTAGCTGGTTTATGCTGGTCCTTTGCTGGATAATGCTGGTCCTTTGCTGGTTTATGCTGGTCCTTTGCTGGTTTATGCTGGTCCTTTGCTGGTTTATGCTGGTCCTTTGCTGGTTTATGCTGGTCCTTAGCTGGTTAATGCTGGTCCTTTGCTGGTTAATGCTGGTCCTTTGCTGGTTTATGCTGGTCCTTTGCTGGTTTATGCTGGTCCTTTGCTGGATAATGCTGGTCCTTAGCTGGTTTATGCTGGTCCTTTGCTGGATAATGCTGGTCCTTAGCTGGTTTATGCTGGTCCTTTGCTGGTTTATGCTGGTCCTTAGCTGGTTAATGCTGGTCCTTAGCTGGTTAATGCTGGTCCTTAGCTGGTTAATGCTGGTCCTTTGCTGGTTTATGCTGGTCCTTTGCTGGATAATGCTGGTCCTTAGCTGGTTTATGCTGGTCCTTTGCTGGTTTATGCTGGTCCTTAGCTGGTTTATGCTGGTCCTTTGCTGGTTTATGCTGGTCCTTAGCTGGTTAATGCTGGTCCTTAGCTGGTTAATGCTGGTCCTTAGCTGGTTTATGCTGGTCCTTTGCTGCTTTATGCTGGTCCTTTGCTGGTTTATGCTGGTCCTTTGCTGGTTTATGCTGGTCCTTAGCTGGTTAATGCTGGTCCTTAGCTGGTTAATGCTGGTCCTTAGCTGGTTTATGCTGGTCCTTTGCTGCTTTATGCTGGTCCTTTGCTGGTTTATGCTGGTCCTTAGCTGGTCCTTAGCTGGTTTATGCTGGTCCTTAGCTGGTTTATGCTGGTCCTTTGCTGGTTTATGCTGGTCCTTAGCTGGTTAATGCTGGTCCTTTACTGGTTTATGCTGGTCCTTAGCTAGTTTATGCTGGTCTTTTGCTGGTTTATGCTGGTCCATAGCTGGTTAATGCTGGTCCTTAGCTGGTTTATGCTGGTCCTTTGCTGGATAATGCTGGTCCTTTGCTGGTTTATGCTGGTCCTTTGCTGGTTTATGCTGGTCCTTTGCTGGTTTATGCTGGTCCTTTGCTGGTTTATGCTGGTCCTTAGCTGGTTAATGCTGGTCCTTTGCTGGTTAATGCTGGTCCTTTGCTGGTTTATGCTGGTCCTTTGCTGGTTTATGCTGGTCCTTTGCTGGATAATGCTGGTCCTTAGCTGGTTTATGCTGGTCCTTTGCTGGATAATGCTGGTCCTTAGCTGGTTTATGCTGGTCCTTTGCTGGTTTATGCTGGTCCTTTGCTGGTTTATGCTGGTCCTTAGCTGGTTAATGCTGGTCCTTAGCTGGTTAATGCTGGTCCTTAGCTGGTTTATGCTGGTCCTTTGCTGCTTTATGCTGGTCCTTTGCTGGTTTATGCTGGTCCTTTGCTGGTTTATGCTGGTCCTTAGCTGGTTAATGCTGGTCCTTAGCTGGTTAATGCTGGTCCTTAGCTGGTTTATGCTGGTCCTTAGCTGGTTAATGCTGGTCCTTAGCTGGTTAATGCTGGTCCTTTGCTGGATAATTCTGGTCCTTTGCTGGTTTATGCTGGTCCTTTGCTGGTTTATGCTGGTCCTTAGCTGGTTAATGCTGGTCCTTTGCTGGTTTATGCTGGTCCTTAGCTGGTTAATGCTGGTCCTTAGCTGGTTAATGCTGGTCCTTTACTGGTTTATGCTGGTCCTTAGCTAGTTTATGCTGGTCTTTTGCTGGTTTATGCTGGTCCTTAGCTGGTTTATGCTGGTCCTTTGCTGGTTTATGCTGGTCCTTAGCTGGTTTATGCTGGTCCTTTGCTGGTTTATGCTGGTCCTTAGCTGGTTTATGCTGGTCCTTTGCTGGTTTATGCTGGTCCTTAGCTGGTTTATGCTGGTCCTTTGCTGGTTTATGCTGGTCCTTAGCTGGTTAATGCTGGTCCTTAGCTGGTTAATGCTGGTCCTTAGCTGGTTTATGCTGGTCCTTTGCTGCTTTATGCTGGTCCTTTGCTGGTTTATGCTGGTCCTTAGCTGGTCCTTAGCTGGTTTATGCTGGTCCTTAGCTGGTTTATGCTGGTCCTTTGCTGGTTTATGCTGGTCCTTAGCTGGTTAATGCTGGTCCTTTACTGGTTTATGCTGGTCCTTAGCTAGTTTATGCTGGTCTTTTGCTGGTTTATGCTGGTCCATAGCTGGTTAATGCTGGTCCTTAGCTGGTTTATGCTGGTCCTTTGCTGGATAATGCTGGTCCTTTGCTGGTTTATGCTGGTCCTTTGCTGGTTTATGCTGGTCCTTTGCTGGTTTATGCTGGTCCTTAGCTGGTTAATGCTGGTCCTTTGCTGGTTAATGCTGGTCCTTTGCTGGTTTATGCTGGTCCTTTGCTGGATAATGCTGGTCCTTAGCTGGTTTATGCTGGTCCTTTGCTGGATAATGCTGGTCCTTAGCTGGTTTATGCTGGTCCTTTGCTGGTTTATGCTGGTCCTTTGCTGGTTTATGCTGGTCCTTTGCTGGATAATGCTGGTCCTTAGCTGGTTTATGCTGGTCCTTTGCTGGTTTATGCTGGTCCTTTGCTGGTTTATGCTGGTCCTTAGCTGGTTAATGCTGGTCCTTAGCTGGTTAATGCTGGTCCTTAGCTGGTTAATGCTGGTCCTTTGCTGGTTTATGCTGGTCCTTTGCTGGATAATGCTGGTCCTTAGCTGGTTTATGCTGGTCCTTTGCTGGTTTATGATGGTCCTTAGCTGGTTAATGCTGGTCCTTAGCTGGTTAATGCTGGTCCTTAGCTGGTTAATGCTTGTCCTTTGCTGGATAATTCTGGTCCTTTGCTGGTTTATGCTGGTCCTTTGCTGGTTTATGCTGGTCCTTAGCTGGTTAATGCTGGTCCTTTGCTGGTTTATGCTGGTCCTTAGCTGGTTAATGCTGGTCCTTAGCTGGTTAATGCTGGTCCTTTACTGGTTTATGCTGGTCCTTAGCTAGTTTATGCTGGTCTTTTGCTGGTTTATGCTGGTCCTTAGCTGGTTAATTCTGGTCCTTAGCTGGTTAATGCTGGTCCTTAGCTGGTTAATGCTGGTCCTTAGCTGGTTTATGTTGGTCCTTTGCTGGATAATGCTGGTCCTTTGCTGGTTTATGCTGGTCCTTTGCTGGTTTATGCTGGTCCTTTGCTGGTTTATGCTGGTCCTTAGCTGGTTAATGCTGGTGCTTAGCTGGTTAATGCTGGTCCTTAGCTGGTTAATTCTGGTCCTTTGCTGGATAATGCTGGTCCTTTGCTGGTTTATGCTGGTCCTTTGCTGGTTTATGCTGGTCCTTAGCTGGTTAATGCTGGTCCTTTGCTGGTTTATGCTGGTCCTTAGCTGGTTAATGCTGGTCCTTAGCTGGTTAATGCTGGTCCTTTACTGGTTTATGCTGGTCCTTAGCTAGTTTATGCTGGTCTTTTGCTGGTTTATGCTGGTCCTTAGCTGGTTAATTCTGGTCGTTAGCTGGTTAATGCTGGTCCTTAGCTGGTTTATGTTGGTCCTTTGCTGAATAATGCTGGTCCTTTGCTGGTTTATGCTGGTCCTTTGCTGGTTTATGCTGGTCCTTTGCTGGTCCTTTGCTGGTTTATGCTGGTCCTTAGCTGGTTAATGCTGGTCCTTAGCTGGTTAATGCTGGTCCTTAGCTGGTTAATGCTGGTCCTTTGCTGGATAATGCTGGTCCTTTGCTGGTTTATGCTGGTCCTTTGCTGGATAATGCTGGTCCTTAGCTGGTTTATGCTGGTCCTTTGCTGGTTTATGCTGGTCCTTAGCTGGTTAATGCTGGTCCTTAGCTGGTTAATGCTGGTCCTTTGCTGGATAATGCTGGTCCTTTGCTGGTTTATGCTGGTCCTTTGCTGGTTTATGCTGGTCCTTAGCTGGTTAATGCTGGTCCTTTGCTGGTTTATGCTGGTCCTTAGCTGGTTAATGCTGGTCCTTAGCTGGTTAATGCTGGTCCTTTACTGGTTTATGCTGGTCCTTAGCTAGTTTATGCTGGTCTTTTGCTGGTTTATGCTGGTCCTTAGCTGGTTAATTCTGGTCCTTAGCTGGTTAATGCTGGTCCTTAGCTGGTTTATGTTGGTCCTTTGCTGGATAATGCTGGTCCTTTGCTGGTTTATGCTGGTCCTTTGCTGGTTTATGCTGGTCCTTTGCTGGTCCTTTGCTGGTTTATGCTGGTCCTTTGCTGGTCCTTAGCTGGTTAATGCTGGTGCTTAGCTGGTTAATGCTGGTCCTTTGCTGGTTTATGCTGGTCCTTAGCTGTTTAATGCTGGTCCTTAGCTGGTTAATGCTGGTCCTTTGCTGGTTTATGCTGGTCCTTAGCTAGTTTATGTTGGTCATTTGCTGGTTTATGCTCGTCCTTAGCTGGTTTATGCTGGTCCTTAGCTGGTTTATGCTGGTCCTTTGCTGGTTTATGCTGGTCCTTAGCTGGTTAATGCTGGTCCTTTGCTGGTTTATGCTGGTCCTTTGCTGGTTTATGCTGGTCCTTAGCTGGTTAATGCTGGTCCTTTGCTGGTTAATGCTGGTCCTTTGCTGGTTTATGCTGGTCCTTTGCTGGTCCTTAGCTGGTTTATGCTGGTCCTTTGCTGGTTTATGCTGGTCCTTAGCTGGTTAATGCTGGTCCTTTGCTGGTTTATGCTGGTCCTTAGCTGGTTAATACTGGTCCTTTGCTGGTTAATGCTGGTCCTTTGCTGGTTAATGCTGGTCCTTAGATGGTTTATGCTGGTCCTTTGCTGGTTTATGCTGGTCCTTTGCTGGTTTATGCTGGTCCTTAGCTGGTTAATGCTGGTCCTTTGCTGGTTAATGCTGGTCCTTTGCTGGTTTATGCTGGTCCTTTGCTGGTTTATGCTGGTCCTTTGCTGGATAATGCTGGTCCTTTGCTGGTTTATGCTGGTCCTTAGCTGGTTTATGCTGGTCCTTAGCTGGTTTATGCTGGTCCTTTGCTGCTTTATGCTGGTCCTTTGCTGGTTTATGCTGGTCCTTAGCTGTTTAATGCTGGTCCTTAGCTGGTTAATGCTGGTCCTTTGCTGGTTTATGCTGTTCCTTAGCTAGTTTATGTTGGTCATTTGCTGGTTTATGCTCGTCCTTTGCTGGATAATGCTGGTCCTTAGCTGGTTTATGCTGGTCCTTTGCTGGTTTATGCTGGTCCTTAGCTGGTTAATGCTGGTCCTTAGCTGGTTTATGCTGGTCCTTTGCTGGTTTATGCTGGTCCTTAGCTGGTTAATGCTGGTCCTTTGCTGGTTTATGCTGGTCCTTAGCTGGTTAATGCTGGTCCTTTGCTGGTTAATGCTGGTCCTTTGCTGGTTTATGCTGGTCCTTTGCTGGTTTATGCTGGTCCTTTCCTGGATAATGCTGGTCCTTTGCTGGTTTATGCTGGTCCTTAGCTGGTTTATGCTGGTCCTTTGCTGCTTTATGCTGGTCCTTTGCTGGTTTATGCTGGTCCTTTGCTGGTTTATGCTGGTCCTTAGCTGGTTTATGCTGGTCCTTAGCTAGTTTATGCTGGTCCTTTGCTGGTTTATGCTGGTCCTTTGCTGGATAATGCTGGTCCTTTGCTGGTTTATGCTGGTCCTTTGCTGGTTTATGCTGGTCCTTAGCTGGTTAATGCTGGTCCTTTGCTGGTTTATGCTGGTCCTTAGCTGGTTAATGCTGGTCCTTAGCTGGTTAATGCTGGTCCTTTACTGGTTTATGCTGGTCCTTAGCTAGTTTATGCTGGTCTTTTGCTGGTTTATGCTGGTCCTTAGCTGGTTAATTCTGGTCCTTAGCTGGTTAATGCTGGTCCTTAGCTGGTTTATGTTGGTCCTTTGCTGGATAATGCTGGTCCTTTGCTGGTTTATGCTGGTCCTTTGCTGGTCCTTTGCTGGTTTATGCTGGTCCTTTGCTGGTCCTTAGCTGGTTAATGCTGGTCCTTAGCTGGTTAATGCTGGTCCTTTGCTGGTTTATGCTGGTCCTTAGCTGTTTAATGCTGGTCCTTAGCTGGTTAATGCTGGTCCTTTGCTGGTTTATGCTGGTCCTTAGCTAGTTTATGTTGGTCATTTGCTGGTTTATGCTCGTCCTTAGCTGGTTTATGCTGGTCCTTAGCTGGTTTATGCTGGTCCTTTGCTGGTTTATGCTGGTCCTTAGCTGGTTAATGCTGGTCCTTTGCTGGTTTATGCTGGTCCTTTGCTGGTTTATGCTGGTCCTTAGCTGGTTAATGCTGGTCCTTTGCTGGTTAATGCTGGTCCTTTGCTGGTTTATGCTGGTTTATGCTGGTCCTTAGCTGGTTTATGCTGGTCCTTTGCTGGTTTATGCTGGTCCTTAGCTGGTTAATGCTGGTCCTTTGCTGGTTTATGCTGGTCCTTAGCTGGTTAATACTGGTCCTTTGCTGGTTAATGCTGGTCCTTTGCTGGTTAATGCTGGTCCTTAGATGGTTTATGCTGGTCCTTTGCTGGTTTATGCTGGTCCTTTGCTGGTTTATGCTGGTCCTTAGCTGGTTAATGCTGGTCCTTTGCTGGATAATGCTGGTCCTTTGCTGGTTTATGCTGGTCCTTAGCTGGTTTATGCTGGTCCTTAGCTGGTTTATGCTGGTCCTTTGCTGCTTTATGCTGGTCCTTTGCTGGTTTATGCTGGTCCTTAGCTGTTTAATGCTGGTCCTTAGCTGGTTAATGCTGGTCCTTTGCTGGTTTATGCTGTTCCTTAGCTAGTTTATGTTGGTCATTTGCTGGTTTATGCTCGTCCTTTGCTGGATAATGCTGGTCCTTAGCTGGTTTATGCTGGTCCTTTGCTGGTTTATGCTGGTCCTTAGCTGGTTAATGCTGGTCCTTAGCTGGTTTATGCTGGTCCTTTGCTGGTTTATGCTGGTCCTTAGCTGGTTTATGCTGGTCCTTTGCTGGTTTATGCTGGTCCTTAGCTGGTTTATGCTGGTCCTTTGCTGGTTTATGCTGGTCCTTAGCTGGTTAATGCTGGTCCTTTGCTGGTTTATGCTGGTCCTTAGCTGGTTAATACTGGTCCTTTGCTGGTTAATGCTGGTCCTTTGCTGGTTAATGCTGGTCCTTAGATGGTTTATGCTGGTCCTTTGCTGGTTTATGCTGGTCCTTTGCTGGTTTATGCTGGTCCTTAGCTGGTTAATGCTGGTCCTTTGCTGGATAATGCTGGTCCTTTGCTGGTTTATGCTGGTCCTTAGCTGGTTTATGCTGGTCCTTAGCTGGTTTATGCTGGTCCTTTGCTGCTTTATGCTGGTCCTTTGCTGGTTTATGCTGGTCCTTAGCTGTTTAATGCTGGTCCTTAGCTGGTTAATGCTGGTCCTTTGCTGGTTTATGCTGTTCCTTAGCTAGTTTATGTTGGTCATTTGCTGGTTTATGCTCGTCCTTTGCTGGATAATGCTGGTCCTTAGCTGGTTTATGCTGGTCCTTTGCTGGTTTATGCTGGTCCTTAGCTGGTTAATGCTGGTCCTTAGCTGGTTTATGCTGGTCCTTTGCTGGTTTATGCTGGTCCTTAGCTGGTTAATGCTGGTCCTTTGCTGGTTTATGCTGGTCCTTAGCTGGTTAATGCTGGTCCTTTGCTGGTTAATGCTGGTCCTTTGCTGGTTTATGCTGGTCCTTTGCTGGTTTATGCTGGTCCTTTCCTGGATAATGCTGGTCCTTTGCTGGTTTATGCTGGTCCTTAGCTGGTTTATGCTGGTCCTTTGCTGCTTTATGCTGGTCCTTTGCTGGTTTATGCTGGTCCTTTGCTGGTTTATGCTGGTCCTTTGCTGGTTAATGCTGGTCCTTTGCTGGTTTATGCTGGTCCTTTGCTGGTTTATGCTGGTCCTTTCCTGGATAATGCTGGTCCTTTGCTGGTTTATGCTGGTCCTTAGCTGGTTTATGCTGGTCCTTTGCTGCTTTATGTTGGTCCTTTGCTGGTTTATGCTGGTCCTTTGCTGGTTTATGCTGGTCCTTAGCTGGTTTATGCTGGTCCTTAGCTAGTTTATGCTGGTCCTTTGCTGGTTTATGCTGGTCCTTAGCTAGTTTATGCTGGTCCTTTGCTGGTTTATGCTGGTCCTTAGCTAGTTTATGTCGGTCCTTTGCTGGTTTATGCTGGTCCTTTGTTGGTTTATGCTGGTCCTTAGCTAGTTAATGCTGGCCCTGTGCTGGTTAATGCTGGTCCTTAGCTAGTTAATGCTGGCCCTGTGCTGGTTAATGCTGGTCCTTAGCTGGTTAATGCTTGTCCTTAGCTAGTTTATGCTGGTTCTTTGCTGGTTTATGCTGGTCCTTAGCTGGTTAATGCTGGTCCTTTGCTGGTTTATGCTGGTCCTTTGCTGGATAAAGCCGGTCCTTTGCTGGTTAATGCTGGTCCTTTGCTTTAAACCAGCAAAGGGCCAGCATAAACCAGCAAAGTTCCAGCATAAACCAGCAAAGGACCATCATAAACCAGCAAAGGACCAGCACAAATTAGCTAAGGACCTGCATCCCAGCACCAAAACATACCTAACCAGCATATGCTGTTTTTTTTTTCCCAACATAGACAATAGTCCATGTGACATCAGTGGTTTAACTCTAATGTTATGACACAGAACCTGGATATGCTGTGCCTTGTTTACAAGCAGAAGAAGATGCACACATGCTTTGTGGTACTGTCATGAACATGTGTCGAAGACTGACATGGAAGTAAAGAAACTGTTGAATAAAGTTATTTTTGGTTTTTTTTTTTTTTTTTTGCACACAAAAATTATCATAAAATTATGGTTGAACCACTGATGTCACATTAACTATTTTAATAATGTCCTTACTAGCTTTTTGGACCTTGACTTCACAGGATCAGAAATCTCTTGGATTTCATCAGAAATATTTTAATGTGTGTTCCAAAGATGAACAAAGGTCTTAGGGGGTTGGAAAGACATAAGGGTGAGTAATTATTGACAGAATTTTCATTTTTTGGTGAACTCTCCCTATAATATAATTGCATTCACACACATTTTCTTTATTTACAGTAGTGATGCAGAGATGCAGAAATTAGCTGTGTGTCTGAAGGTTTAAATACAGTGACTATTCACCATCGGAGCTACTTCAGACAGTTTTGTTGGTCTGTGCATGAATCAAATGCTTTATTCTTTAGTGAGATATAAAAGCTGCCTTTGGTTAATTACATTCTTGACAGATGAAATCACGCCTCAATTAAACTTTTGTTGTGTCAAACGTGATATAGAAGGAGTTATGGATGTCACCATCTTTGATACATCTTTAGTCACTTTTGCTATATTTACCGGTGATAGTCACCGAGAAGTACAATAATGTCCATCACATTTAATGTAGCGACAACATATGGGTTTGATTCCCAGAGAATGCAAGAAGTGATAAAATGTATACCCTGAATGCAATGTTAAAGTTGTGTTCGTTAAAAGCATATGCAAAATGCATAAATGTAAATACAGTGAGGGTTTTAATAAAAATAATAAAAATGGAAAATATATTGATTTAAAACTATAATATGTCTACATCTGCCTCTATGCACAGTAGGTGTTGAACAGTGAACAGGTGTTTTGCGTCATGACTATTTTAGCACAAGTGGGCTGCTGTATTAATCAGCATTAAGGACCACAGCCATGTATTTTATAAGCATTTTTATATGCCATTTAAATATATATTACTGAAGCAAAGCATTTCTTTCCAGAGCATGCGAAAGCAGCCATGTGTCATGCTGTATTTAGCACTTACAGGTGTTATCAGTAACATCTGTGAGCACTAGAAACACATGGAGACTCGCGTTATTTCATATTATTAAACATGCATCTGGAGTCTATCATGCGGTTTCCCACAATTAGCACACCCACCCTCAAACATGATCAGTTGTATCAGTCTATACTCCAGATATTGGATTTCCTGTGCAACACCTGCATTATAAGAAACGCTTGGTTGGTTTGGTCATTTCATCTCACTGATTTGCTGTGTTAATTTTCCATGGCAAAATGTATTCAGTTACGGCTTTGGAGCAACATATTTAGTAGGTTTCATTACACCTTGAATAGCAATGAGCAATCAGTCTAAAAGGGGCAGATAAAAAATCAACACATCAAAACATGTTCTCTAACCAATAGGGGGTGCTCTTTCTACTAACACGCAACACAAGGCACTTCACCCTCAATGCCGGCTGCAAAGGTGGCTTGCGGTGTAATTGAATGCCAGAAGGCAGAAGAAACTTGTCTAGAAATATTTTATTAAAAAAAAGATCACATGAGAGACTGGGATAATGGCCTGAGTTTAGAAGTAAAAGAAAACTGCCCAAGATGAGAGAGGAAAGTCTCACCCAGCGTGAGACTTTGTCACTGACACTCAGCCTGCCCAACACAAACCCCACTTCTGCTTAAACTACACAAGTCATGATTAATTTCACAGCTTGTTACCATGCCCCTGGGGCAGAAATGACATTGTAGAAATTTTATATTATGCTGCAATTAAATGGAGGACAGAAATAGGATGGAATGAGTAATTTAATAGATCATTGACAGCAGAAAATAAGTCATTAAAAGCATCCAATTTATATAACCTCATAAAAAAACACTATCTGGCTATTAGCAGAGATGATTTGCTTGAGAGCTACCAATCACTATCTGAGTGTTCATCATAACCACTACTGCTGCACAAACACTGATGCTTGCTGACACCACTAACCAAACATATGATACACAGACGGACGGACGGATGGACATAGAGACAGACAGAGCGCTGCAGCAGACGGAGAGCTGTTGGGGATTCGGTGCCTTGTTTAAGGGTCTCACCTCACTCCCCCCACCTACAATCCCTGCCAGACATCAGACTCGAATCCACAACCTTCGGGTTACAAGTCCGACTCTCTAACCATAAAGATAGTTATTAATAGATGAATAGATAGACAGATAGTATATACTCAGACAAGTATATACTCAGCAATAAACAGACGGATGGACGGACGGACGGAAAGATAGATAGATAGATAGATAGATAGATAGATAGATAGATAGATAGATAGATAGATAGATAGATAGATAACAGTACATTTATAGATTGACAGATAGTATACACTCAGACAAGTATATACTCAGCAATAAACAGACGGATAGATAGATAGATAGATAGATAGATAGATAGATAGATAGATAGATAGATAGATAGATAGATAGATAGATAGATAGATAGATAGATAGATAGATAGACATGTTTTTTCCATTTCTACTCAGCAATAGGTAGATAGATGTAGTCAGCATTTTGAATGTAGTACACTGTCACATTTAACCCACACACTCTCACTATCACAGTATTGTAGGTAATCAGTGTACAGCAGGACTCAAACTTTCCCCGGGTGGGTGTGTTTTGCCACTTTCCTGCCGCACTACTGGACTGACAGCTACGGTACACAAGATTAGCTGTTCATTGTGGGCGACATGCGAATTGTTTGTATACATAAAACCAAAATACACAGCACATTGTTTTAGATGTGGGGTTTTTGGTGGACAGTGACTCATGGGTTGACCTTTTCAGTGCGATGTGGGACTATGAAACTACAGTGTCGACATGGGGCAAACTCTGCGTGAACGCTAATGACACAGTCTACCGCTGATATATAAATGACTTGGCTGTTGGACATTCCAATTATTTTAAAAAACATCTTCATTTTGGCCTGTATTGCACACGTCTATAGCACACCCAAGTCCGCAACATTCCTTCAGACATCTGTACTTTCCTTAGTCATAGCTCATAAATCTCTCTAACACAAAGTTCCTTTTGTATCAAGCAGATGAATTATTGACAACACAGCTTTTTTTTCCCTCGTCTTCTTCAATATTTCAAATGCTATACTCTCTTTTATTTTGCTGTTCACGGCACAGTGTTTTTAAATAGGAACAAAGACATGCAGGAACTCAGACTTGCTGGCTTCACGTTCACAGGAAAATGATGCAAAAGAAAGACTTTTATCAGAACCTATCAATCAATAGGCCGATAAAAGACAATGATCCATTTATGTGCAAGCGTGTGTTTCATTCTTGCAGTATATGCTGTAGTTCTAGTGAGCTTTCTGCTGATAGAGTCTCGGAGATGTGAGGAACATCAGTAGTAAAGCATAAAAGATGCACCTTGACGTTTTACTTAGAGAGTTGTGTGTGCGCGGATCCAGGAGGAAAATTTATTCCGACAGAAATAAGGCACATCGTCAACTTTCTTTGCAAAACTCACGGCTGTCACAGGTAAGTTCAAAACACACCACCATTGCTTCTGCCGTTTTTTTGCCTGTTTTAACTTTCAAGATCAGATCTCGTTTGGTACGTATAACTGTGTTTTTAAACTCGGATGTGGAAGAACCTGAGGTGCTTACTGGTCTTGCTTTTAGCGAGAACCTCAACCGTGTCACCTTTCCCCATCTCCAAAAATAATGATGACTTGCGTGTTGCATGTTGAACGTGTGGCCTTTCATTTTTGTACTTTTGCAATATGTAAATCTTCCATTTCTGCGTGACTCACTTTTGCAATATGCACTTGACATTTATTTATTTATAATTAAATATTACATTGTACGCCGATTCCTCCTCCTCATATGTTCCCAGCCCAAAGGTCAACACCTACAATGCAACTGTGCTATAGTGTGACATATCAAAACATGATGTTCGGTTTTCTTAATAAGTGTGGATTGAGTTCATAATTGATATTAATATTTCTTAAAGTTCCTGTCAGACGTCGAAGTGTTAAAACTTGAGAAGATTTCAGTCGGCTTGCCAAACAAGTCTTTATAAAAACACATTACGCCCCACATATTTTGTTGCGTTTTGGTGTTATTACGCCTGGGGTCATACTACAGTCTATGTCCGCTTTCTGCAAGCTTCCTGGTGTTTTATTTTTAATATTGCTTCTCGCAGTCCTCTTTTGCTCTTTGTTTTGTCTGAGTTTTAAGTGAGTCAGATGATGTTTGTCTGCATTAATCTCTCGCCCTTTTGTAAACATCAAATCTCCGCTTTGGAGCTGCATCTAACGTGAGTTAGCAGCAAGTAATGGCATGCATTTTAAAAAAAAATCACAGGAGGAGATGAAATAAAGGAGGTCATTTGAAGTGTCTAACTGTAAGGAATAAGGTGCTGTTGGAAAAACTGTTCATCCTGCATAGCTTCTGAGCTTCTGAATATCTGAAAAGATTATTTATTTCTTTAAACCAGAGCAGGGTAGAGCTAAAGCATAATAATGCATCTGAGTCATGTGGAACCCAAATACACAAAGCCAGTACACTACTAAGAAGCATATCAAACATTACACTTCGATGAGTAACTCATCCCACATGGTTATGCTATGGTGAATAGGTATTGATGAGGCCCACACAAGTTTGGGGTCAAGATTTGTTACACTGCAAAAAATGATTTTTTTGGTCTTGTTTCCAGCCAAAATATCTAAACATTCTTAAATAAAAAGGATTTTCTTGACGAGTAAAAATTAGTCAAATAATAAGTTAAAATTAAGTGCATTTTTGCTTAGGACAAGCTAAATAATCTGCCAATGGGGTAAGCAAAAATAATCTTATTTCAAACAGAAAACAAGATTATTTTTTCTTACCCCATTGGCAGATTATTTTGCTTGTTTCAAGCAAAAATGCACTTAATTTTGACTTGTTTTTTTCTGAAAACAAGACAATCATTTCTACTCATCTAAAAATCCTTCTTGATTTAAGATTTTTTTGATATTTTGGCTGGAAACAAGAAAAAAAATATATATTTTTTTTTCATTGTTAATGTAATTTCACAACTTAAATTAGTATATTTCTTTTAATTATATAATGTTATATACCATATACCGTAATACACCAATCAAGTACCAAAATCCGCTTTGTATCTTTAAAATGTACTGATAAGCAGCTGTATAATAATACATTTTCGTGATAAGTCGACCAAAAGATAAGACTTCCAGGAATGGCCAGACATGTTTTTCTTTTTCTTTTTTTTTTTTTTAAATTATGACATGACTTATATTTTTACTTTATACCAAATTAAATAAAGAACAAATAAAGAAAAATCATTAAAAATAGTTTACTCTATAAGTATGTGGATTTTGTTGTTGAATACTATATAGAATACTATATAGATTTAAATGGTTAATTATATATAATTAATTGTAAGTTTTCATACAAATTTACTTCCAAAAAAAATTCTTGGTAACACTTTATTTTAAGGATCAGGAATTAGACAGTAATTAATGACTAATAACTGCATTTGTAAATGACTAGTTATGGTATTCCATTACAAGCTATTTATAAGGCCTTCATTGGCTGTTGTCTTATGTTGGTCTTATAGACCCTTTATATTTGTTTCTGTCCTAACAGTGTACTAATTAGCTAAACATTAAACAAACTAATAGCTTGTATTGTGTGAATTACAAACTTTATAAGTTCTCAGTACACTATGTGAATGTGTAGCTTATAAGTATGAAATAAATATAGAATAGGAATTTCATCAGCCATTTAAATTAGCTGAAAAACAGTTACACAAAAGCAGTCTTCTAGCAGTTGTTCCATACTAACACATGATTTATAAACTAAATATTCCCCATTCCCTTAATTTATTAAGAGCTAACAAGCACATTTCTCACTAATAAATGCTGTATTACTTCAGATTATGTTCCTTATTCTAAAGTAGAAAAGACACATGAAAGATTGCAGTGAAGAATTCTGTCTTTATTGTTTGATGGTTCAACAAGAGAACAAACTACAGATGAGACACATCTGCAAACTTTCATGTCACTTTTCTGCTTTAGAATAGGGAACATAATCTGAAGTAATACTGAATGTATTAGTGAGAAATTTACTTGTTAGCTATTAATAAATTCAGGGAATGGGGAATATTTAGTTTTTAAATCATGTGTTAGTATGGAACAACTGCTAGAAAGACTGTGCTTTTGTGTAAAAGTGTTTTTTCTGTCAATTGAAATGTCTGTGATGAAATGCCTATTCTATATTTATTTTATACTTATAAGCTACACATTCACATAGTGTATTGAGAACTTATAAAGTGTGTAATTCACACAATACAAGCTATTAGTTTGTTTTATGTTTAGCTAATTAGTACACTGTTAGGACAGAAACAAGTATAAAGGGTCTATAAGACAAAAATAAGACAACAACCAATAAAGGCCTTATAAATAGCTTGTAATGGCATACAAGTCCATAACTAGTCACTTACAAATGCAGTTATTAGTCATTAATTATTACTGTCTAATTCCTGATCCTTAAAATAAAGTGTTACCAAATTCTTTTTTTACAGTATTACATTTTTACATATTTACATTTAAAGTAAAATTACAAGTCTTTCAATCCATTTATTTCACCATAACCTATGGTTAACAGGTTTTTATTTTAACTTCACTTCAGAAATCATTCTAATATGCTCCATTTACTGCTCAAGAAACATTTATTATTATCAATGTTGAACACAGTCAAAAACAGCTTCATAATATTTTTGTGGAAAACATGATACATTTCTTTTCGGATTCTCTGATAAACAGAAAGTTAAAAAGAACAGTATTTATTTAAAACAGAGGTAACACTTTACAGTAAGTAGGTGTCACTTGTTAATATTAATTCATGTGTTAACTATAATGAACGAACAATACAGTCATTCATCGTTTGTTCATGTTAGTTCACAAAACCTTAACTAATGTTAACAAACATAACTTGTGATTTTAATAATGCATTAGTAAATGCTAAAATTAACATCATTTATAAATGCTGTAGACCATGGAAAAATACATTTATTTTAAATACATTTCAGTATATTTATTTTTCATTTACTGAATGCTAAGTATACTACAAATACATTTGCATATTATGTACTTAACAAAAATACCCTGCAGTTGTACTTTTAATATATTAAACTGGTATATTTAAAGTCTGCTCAATTGGAACAACTCATTTTGTACTTGCTGCATTTTAATTGTGTGGAACTTCAACTAAAGATATACTTAGTATATTTGATTGTGCTAAAGTGGAATTATTGCAAGTATATTTGAAGTACACATATTTTTTTAAATCTTATTTAAAAATCATCAGTAGTGACATTAAAACATATTTTAGGCTTAATATTAAGAAATGTACTTAAGTAGTACTCCCAATAAAGTTTATTTACAATTTTTATATCAGTAATTCTCAAGCGATATGTCAGTAAATATGTTAATAGACTAATATGACTTTTTACTAGGGGAAGTTCATTGTTCATTTTAAGTTCATGTTAACTAATGTAGTTAACTAATGTTAAATAATGAGCCTTATTGTAAAGTGTTACTGAAACACAAATCTTTTGTAATAATATAAATGTCCTTACTGTCACTTTTGATCAATATATTTGCATGCTTGTTAAAATGAAAGTATTAATTTCTTAAAAAAAAAAAAAAACTGACCAAAAACTTTTAATTGGTAGTTTATATGTAACATTTTATTCATTTTTAGGCCCTTTTGACTTGGTCGAGCTAGTAGAAGAACATAGCAGAACATTTTAGAAAAGAATTAGACAGTAACAGGAAAAACATGTTTTTGCACAACCAGACTCTCACCATTTCTTCAGAAAAGTCTTTTTTAAGCTTGATGTCTCTTCTCAGTGTTTTCCAGGCAGCACTGAGTAGTAGTGACCTGCGCTGGCAGCAATGTGTGTGTGTGTGTGTGTGTGTGTGTGTGTGTGTGTGTGTGTGTGTGTGTGTGTGTGTGTGTGTGTGTGTGTAAACACGGCCCTAACGTCCATCCAGCTGCTTTCCTTCCCCTGGGCATCGCTGTCTTCTGCTTCACTATCGCTACCTTGGTCAGGTGTCATCAGAAATACAGCAGCCATATTGAACAGCTCTCGCCAAGAGCATAGGGAACACTTCACCTGAGCCGAGGTGGCCTTACGACCTCCAGCCATACGGAGGCCCAACTGTGTCACAGCTGATGCGAGGAGGAGCGACTGGTCCCTACCAGGGTGGACAGAGTCCGCAAGGCACACATTTTGCAGAAAAGAAACACCAAAATCACAGCGGCCGCTATGAAAAAGCAGGTAACCTATAATGACCCCAGAGTGTGGAAATGAATAAGAGGTTTGGGACTTGTAAACATTGCCAGCGACGCTCTTTGGATGCTGTATTTTCTCTTTATGGAAGCAGCTCTGCTTTGGTCCCCATAGCAACCCTATGGATGCAGATTTTACCTTTATAAAGACATCTAAAGATATCCTGTTATCCGGGTTTGAAATGAACACAAAATCAGCTGTGGTGGGTAACTCTGTCAAATCACTAGCCAATTTGGCTGGTTATATTTAGTGTATGTTCACTCATTAATTTACTGGGGAAGTTCATGCAAACCAAATCTGCGCAGGTTTAGCGCAAATACTGAACTCCTGAGACATCATAACATTATCGAGTATATCGCAAAAACCAAACAAACTCCCACAGAAATGTTAGACGAAGCGTCTTCTCTCACTGCACGATTCAGTTTATTAATATGCATTAACAATGATCACATAATTCAAGATATGGGGCAGAAATATTATATATTTACAGTGCCTTGCAAAAGTATTCATACCCCTTCATTTTTTTCACATTTTGTTTTGTTGCAGCATTATGTTAAACTGCTTTAAATTAGTTTTTCCACTCCATACACCATAATAATGACAAAGCAAAAACCAGATGTGCAAATTTTACAAATTTATTAAAAATAAAACAGTGAAATAAGTACATTAACTCAGTACATAGCTGAAGCACCTTTACAGTCTCAAGTCTTTTGGGGTATGATGTGGCAAGCTCTGCACATCTGCATTTGGCAATTATCTGCCATTCTTTGCCTCACCTTTTCACCTCTCAAGCTCTGTCAGCTTGGATGGGGGCTGGCAGACATTTTCTAGAGTCCTAGTTGTTCCAATTGTCTTCCATTATGGAAAATTGGGGATTGCATGCTTCTGTGAACCTTTAATGCAGCATTTTTTTTTCCTGAACTCTTCCCTAGATCATTGCCTTAACACAAGTCTGTCACTGAGCTCTACAGGCAGTTATCTTGACCTCAGGACTTGGTTTTTGCTCTGATATGCATTTTCAGCTGTTAGACCTTTTCTGAGAGGTGTGTGTCTTTCTAAATCAGACTCATTCAAATGAATTTGCCACAGTTTAACTCCACTCGAAGTGTAGTAACATCTAGAAGCAATATGAATGCCCCTGAGCTAAATTTCGAGTGTCCCAGAAAAGGGTATGAATACTTATGCAACGGGATCTTTTCAGTTTTTTATTTCTAATAAATTTGCACAAATGTTAAAAACCTATTTTTTGCTTTGCCATTATGGAGTAGGGAGTGTAGATTGATGTGGGAATTTTTTTTTAAAAGTAGTTTAACATAAGACAGCAACATAACAAAATGTGAAAAAAATGAAGGGGTATGAATAATTTCGCAAGGCACTGTATATCATTTCATATAGTTATAATATCAGAGACAAAAGAGACAAAAATGTGATATTGATTTTATACAACAGTTCAATAAACAATAAGCAATAAACAATTTGCTCTATTTTGCCAACAAAAATCATTCCAAACACAGCCACAGCACTGTTCTGCGTCTCAGAGCAACATGTCTGTGTTTCGCTCCTGGATGAATCAACTGTTGATGAGTGTTATTGCTTAGTCCCACCCCTGTGCCAAGATTGTTTCAAACTGTCATCTATTCAACCAATAAACATAGGTTTTGGTCTTTTGAACCACCAAACAGTGCTGCCAAATCTGTGGTTTTCCCGTGGAATTGGGCTACTTTTATACTGTTGCCGCGGGTTGTTTTTCATGTCCACAGGTTGAAACGACCCCAATAATGTAATATTTAGCCCCTGGAATGCTAATTTTACAAAAAAAAAAAAAAAAAAACTTGTATTTTACCCCCTGGGATGCAGTTTTTACCAGGGGACTCCCCTCGAAACACGATTGGGCTACTTTGGGCCTAGTTTTGAGTAGCAATTGGGCGGGTTTCGTTGTGAAACCAAAGCATGTTTCTTTGGAAATCTGAACAAACGCAAAGTAAAAGTAAAGTGCATCTTGCGTGCATGAAAACGCAAAATAACACATTTGCATTACAACATTCTTTGAAAAAGCACAGAAGTACTCATGACAGAGCCCTTTGACATAACACAAACCAAAAACAATTATAAAAACAGCAGAACATATTTGATAAAGCACTGGAAAGTAGGTTTTTCGCATCACTAGACGATGTCCCAGTAAAATAGATTCTGACGCAGACTACAGCCAGCAGATCGATTTATGTGGTTGGTATATTATGTAACTAATTCTTATATAGTATAAGTATAGTAAAAGATTGCACAAAAAAAAAAAAGAAAAACTGTAATTTTAAATGAGCTAAATTGGCATAAAGTTCTAGTTCTTATGTTTATAATGATATGTGACAATTGAAGCTGACTGCTAGAATAGGTCTGAAAAAAACTAAGAAATGTACAGGTGCCTCAGGTGCCCCCAAAATGTTCGAGGTCTTTAAGGGTTAAAGCATTCCATGTCCCTCTGAGCTTCATTAAACAGTGTGTAAATACATCTAAATGGGACCTTAGATAAATTTTGTTGATACTGATTTCATTTGCTTGGTAACAGCCTAAATGTATTATTATTATAATTGACTGATTAAATGTAAGAATTTTACTCAAAAGATGATGCACACTTAGAAAAAATGGCTTTATGAAGGTAAAAATCAATTTAAACTTTTAATTTTAATTAAAATTTTAATTAATTAATTAATTAGATTAATTTCTATTACTGCAGTGAACTGGCCACACAGAATATGAAGAATATCAACGAATTCAGAAGTCAGTTGTCCACGCAAAGCATAATACACACTCAGCATAATATTGTCTAATTATCTATATCAATACTGTTATCAAAAAAATCCAAGGAAATGTTAAGATATTATTTTTTGTCAATATCGCACACACCTGGTTATCACATCCAGTGTAGACAGCCTCAAGCTGTTGGTTAATTTCTGTTTTTTGGCTAGTAGAAGTTATGAATGGCTGGTAAATTAAACATTTAGTAGCCAAATTGGTTGGTGAGTGAAAAAGTTAATTTCAATCTTTTATCTAATGTAATAAAACTGACACATTTATCACATCTGACTTATGTGTTTCAATTGTTTTTGGAGACACCATAATAATCATGCTAATCAATATGCGAGTGTTGAAGCCCTCTGTGAGCTTTTGTGGATGTTCCTGTAGGCCTGGTTCATCACAAGGATATCCTGAAGAAAGAGGTCAGTGGTTAATGAAAGGTGGAAAATGTCTGTTGTAGAAACACAAGCCAATGGAAAGTGTTTTTCCTTTGCCTGAGCTATGAGGATGTGCTCCGCTGTGACTTCCTGATTGATTAGACCATATCCTTATAGAACATGTTAATACACACACATGCTTCTTTCAGTTTCGCTCTGGCTTTTTTTTCTGTTTAAAGACACCAAGTCAGCTGATTTGTTTCCTAATTTCTGAAGAAACATAGACATACATTACACTGAAATGAAAATGGTGTAAAAACATTGAACACTGACAAATTGCTTGTAAACAATTATAAGGAAATGGCAAGTAACACATTGAGGGGTAATTTTGAAGTAGAAAAACTTCATGTTTTGGTTACACTTTATTTTAAGATCTAGTTCAACTTACATATTGGCTGTTTATTTGTAATTATGAAGCAATTACAATTAGTTGTAAAGTTAATTTACTAGCCATAAATATTTTACCAATCAAAACTGTATTTTACATTGTTTCATTTTTGTATTTATTTATAAATTATTATTTTTTGACTGGAAATGACACAGGCTCCTCCCAAAAGACAATAAGACGATGTACTGTACAAGAGGCATCATTGTGGAAAAACATATTTCTCAGCTTTTATTTACATTTGAACAAAAAGTGGCATGTCCAAAATTATTCATACACTTTGCAAACTGTCACAGTCTATGGGAAAAGTTCTATACCATTCCAAATAGTCCAAGCTGTTCTAAAGCATCCCAATTACCCTGATTCATTGGGAACAGCTGTTTTAATCAACTCAACAGGTGAAAAACAGAAGCTCTCTGCTGTTGGTTTGTCTCTTATGTTTATCAAAGCATCAAAGTTCCATTTATTTGATCAAAAAATTATGAAATATTATTGTGATGCAAAGCTGAATTTTCATCAGACATTGCTCCAGTCTTCAGTGTCGCATGATCCTTCAGAAATCATTCTAATATACTGATTTATTACTTTTATTATCAATGTTGGAAACGGTTGCACTGCTTAATATTTTTTCGGAACCTGTGATACTTTTTTCAGGGTTCACTGATGAATAAAAAGTTTAAAAGAACAGCATTTTATTCAAAATAAAAATATTTTCTAACAATGTAAGTATTTACTATAACTTTTTATCAATTTAACACATCCTTGCTGAATAAAAGTATTAATTTCTTTCAAAGATAGAAAGAAATAAAAAAATTACTAACCCCTTTGAACTAGGTGTTTAATGTTACGAACATTTTCTATTTAAAATAAAAGCTGTTCTTTTTAACATTTTATTTATCAAGGAATCCTGAAAAAGTATCACAGGTTCCAAAAAAATATTAAGCAGCACAACTATTTTCAACACTTATAATAAATCGTACTCAGTTACTTTCGTAACCTCGGTTCCCTGAGATACGGGAATGAGTACTGCGTCGTAAGACGCTTATGGGGAAAAGCTCCTTTTCTCCTGAGACTGAAGCATTTCAATAACGCAGTGTAACTGCACAGCCATTGGTTCGTGCAGTGTATAAAAACGAACCAATGGCTCGGCAGCAGAGCTGCACGAGCCTATGGCGATGACTCGTGCCCGATCGCGCCAAAAGGGGCGGAGTAATCGGCTATATAAGCGTGCATTTCGCCATAGGATCTCAGGTTCTTCGACTGAAGCGACGACTGAGTCGTGCAGCTACCTAGCACGGCTAGCAACGCAGTACTCGTTCCCGTATCTCAGGGAACCGAGGTTACGAAAGTAACCGAGTACATTCCATGTCGATACTTCACTCGTACTGCGTCGTAAAACGCTTATGGGGAACCAGTACAATCCCGCCGTTGATAAGGTAGAGGAACGACTTACATGGCCCTAGCACAGAATGGGCTAGTACGAGCCAACTTGCTCAATCAGGATGACCTAATGAACATCTCGTTCCAAGGGAACGGTACACTTGGGAGCTCCCAGAGGCCAAGTGCACACTTAATAATACTGGTGACAGAATTCCTCATGCAGAAAGGACCCTAGTCTGCAAGACAGGGACGTCTAGATTATAAAATCTAGCGAATGTGGACGGAGAGGCCCAGCCGGCCGCCGCACATATTTCTGCAATGGATACTCCGCTGGACCAGGCCCAGGACGAGGCGATGCCTCTAGTCGAATGGGCTCTTACGCCCATGGGACATGGTAGACCCAAGGAAGAGCAAGCCAGCATGATGGCTTCCACTATCCATTTGGATAGCCTATGTTTCGTGACCGAAAGCCCCTTGGTGCGGCCACCGAAACACACAAACGGCTGTTCTGACTGTGGGTAGGTCCCAAGTAGGAACCGTGATGGGGCGAGGAGGGTTAAGCCTTCTCGACCCCTTCAGAAAACAAACGATCAGATCGTTCTTTCCCACAGACTGACCGTCCATAAGGTCATGAAATGCCGCTATGGCCGCCACATAGACCCTGAGCGTGGAGGTGCCTGGTCCAACACGACCTTGGGTCAGGGTCCCTGGCGCTTAGGAAAAGGGTAGTGTCTGGCCGAGCGGGAGCGATGACGGGGTTCCGCCTGGGGGGCTGGCTGAGCAGCTGGCGGGGCGGTCTTTGCAGGCTGCTGAGTCGGCGCCGGTTTGGGGCGACTAGGAGCCGTTGCGGAGCTTGAGCGTTTTGGCAGGAAGTGTCGCATAGCTTGGGACAACTTCTGCGCGGCAGTGAAGCGTTCCGCAAACCCTTCCACTGCTGGACCGAACAGGCCGGTAGGAGAGATGGGGGAGTCAAGGAAGGCGACCTTGTCAACGTCCTTGATCTCCGTCATATTTAGCCATAAGTGGCGCTCCAGCACCACTAAACTGGCCATCGATCTGCCAATTGCCTGCGCCGTCATCTTGGTAGCACGTAACGCCAAGTCAGTCGCGCTGCGTAGTTCTCGGAACGCAGCGTCATCCAGGCCAGCCTCATCCATACTGCGGAGGAGTTTCGCTTGGTACACTTGGAGGACCGCCATTGAGTGAAGTGCTGATGCCGCCTGTCCAGCCGAAGAGTAAGCCCGTCCAGCGAGGGCCGAAGTCGCTCTGCATGGCTTGGACGGGTGAGTTGCTTTCGCCTTCCAGCCGATGGCAGTGGGCGGGCACAGATGCGCGGCCACAGACTCATCCAGCGGGGGAAGCTTGTCATATCCCTTTTCTTCAGCGCCATCAACCGTCGTGAGGGCGGAGGAAGAAGAGGCACGTAGGTGGGCGGAGTACGGAGTGCCCCAGGATTTGGAGATCTCGTCGTGTACTTCAGGGAAGAACGGCGAGGCTCGTTGACGAGGAGCTTGGCGGCGACCCGGCAGGAACCACTCGTCCAGACGACTCCATACAGGCTCCTCAGGAGGAGACCAATCTAATCCCAGCTCTTCAACAGCTTTAGATAGAACGCGGAACAGTTCGGCATCCATACCAGCGCCGGCAATGCTGGGTTGCGTAGATGGTAAGGGGGCGGGGTCATGCGGCGAGCCCGACAGCTCCTCTCCATCTAATGCAGCCAGAGACATGCTGTCATCTATGGCTTCCTCCTCACTCACTCCAAACGAAACCAGATCGCTCGCGGCAGCCGAGGGACGCTGGTCTGGGTGAATGAAGAGAACAG
>NC_133376.1:6984331-7053626 GCF_049309525.1 Garra rufa
CACAATATACAGTATTGTATTCTTACTGATCTGACAGTGTATATATATATATGTATATATATATATATATATATATATATTATATATATATATATATATATATATATATATATATTGAATTTGAATATGAATTTTTGTTTGGAAGCAAGGGTCAGCTAACTTATTTTTTTTAAGGTCAAATCTTGTTTCAAATAAAATCATAGAAAGAAAGACACACTGACAGTGAGTGTTTGGCCTTGTATGAGGCACAAATAAGGAGATATAGTCCCACAATGATTGTATGATTTTGAGATCCATCTTTTCACACTGAGAACAACTGAGGGACTCATATGCAACTATTACAGAAGGTTCAAATGCTCACTGATGCTCCAGAATAAAAAAAAAAAACCTGATGCATTAAGAGCCAGGGGTTTAAACTTTTGAACGAAATGAGGATGTGTACATCTTTGCCTAAATATCTTCTTTTTTTCATATAGTACTGCCCTTCAGAAGCTACATAAGATACTTACATACTCCCCAGATAACAAAATAAGTTAAAACTTGTTAAAAATTTTTATAATTATCCTCTAGTCTTTGATCATATGCTTGAATTTTTGTTCGGGAGCAAGGGTCAGCTTATTACTTACAATAAGGGTCAGCTTATTACTTATATAACTTATTTTTTTAAGGGTTTTAATCTTGTTTCAAATAAAAGCATAGAAAGAAAGACAGTCTGACAGTGAGTGTTTGGCCTTGTTTGAGGTTTACTCAGAAATGACACACATGAAACTGCATTGCGTAGCTAGTGGCTTATTTATTAGGGAAAAAATATCCTGTTATTGCTTTGACTACAAAAAAAAAAAAAAAAAAAAAAAAAACTTAATCTGTATCTTACTCTCTAATCTTTCTCTTCCCATTATAAGATCCTTAAAACAAGAATAATTTGTGAATGAAAATTGCTTAAGATATTATGTCTTAAAATGAACTGTATTTTTTTTTTTTAACTATTCATTCTTTTCTCATTTTGAGCAAAAACACATTTTCTTTTTCAGCTCAGCTACCAAATCTTATGCTCTTTTTGCTAGACTGTTGAGAAAAAGATGATCTTTTGTAACTCTCTGAATCCATTCAAACATTATCTGCCTTGTCCTGTTTGCTTCTGGCTTCTCACTTTAAAAGGGAGTGTCCTTTTTAAAGCAGATGAATAAAACAAGAGCCGAGTTCAGTTTGTCGCTCTGTTTTTTTAACTTCCTGCTATCTAGTTTTCCACGCCTCTGACTTGCCCTTTCTGTCTTCTCAGCTGCAGCGTCACTGCGCGTGTGGTTTTCCTCTCCTCGCGACACACAGGAAATGTTGCAGCAAAAACAAATTCAGTCACCTTTTCCATGCTGTTCTGAAGCCACAGTGTCTAAATATAGGGGCTTCAAAAGACTAAAATAAATAGTTCAAACAATGGTGTTTGGGTGTTTTTAACCACTGGAAGTGTAAAACATGTTGTAGTTTTGTTTGTTGAGGTTAGATTTGGCATGTTAGTTAGTCTCTCTGATCATTCAGAGAACTAAAGTGCATTTCTACACATGCAGGATTTTCAGTTTATGCTTTATTGATCACGAAAATCACAGGAAATGTGATGGAAATTATGAAATAGATTGAATCATGAGAATTAGCATGCCAACATTGTAGAGGATTGTGTGTGTAAAAGTCAAGGAAGTTGACTCAAGGGATCATGGTTTTGAGTCAAAAGTTCAAATACACAAATATGTTTTCTCAGCAGTTAAATATGTACCCAAACATAATATATTGAAACGAATAGTCTTTTGTTTCACTGTTTAATTTGTGCTTAAAGCTTTTGAATTATATATATGTACCTTATACAGTACATTGTATGTTTAAATCAACCTAAAAGTAAATCATAATCATAAGAGCTACTGCAGTGTCTAAACTCAACATTATTAATGTGCCCCATTATCAAGCTAATTATAGACATATTTAATGAGATGAGGCTTTTTACATGGACATTTGTTACAGGAGGTGGTTGAGTCACATTTATACAAACAGACTCATAGCTTTTTTTTTTTTTTTTTGTATAAATGTATCTCAATATACTGTGCTTTAATTGGGAGTAGCCACACATATCCCAGATCCCTCCTTCCCTTTTACTATTCCTTCTCTTTGAACTGTTGTCTATACATGAATAAAGGCCATTGGGTCAGCGGAGCCTTTAAGAAAGCAGATTAGACCTCATTGTCTGTGAGTAAAGAAAGCAAAAGTCACGCTATAAATAGCCAGATGTAGACTCCACCAGAAGCAGTGAGCGAATAGCAGTAATGAACCTGACTGAGGTGTTACACTTGTGTCACAATGCTTGAGGCTAATATCAGTACATACTGAAACATTCTTTCAAAGAGTCTTCTGCCTTTGTTTTTATAAAGAAATAGTTCACACACACGCACACATAGACGCACACACAAAATTATAATTTAGTCATAATTTACTCACCCTCACATGTTCCAAACTTGTGTATGACTTTCTTTTTATCTGTGGAAACAAATAAGGAGATACAGTCCAACAACTGTATGATTTTGTGATCTATCACACTGAGGACAAATGAGGGACTCATATGCAACTACTACAGAAGGTTCAAATGCTCACTGATGCTCCAGAATAAAAAACGGTGCATTAAAAGCCGGGGGTGTAAACTTTTGAATGAAATGAGGATGTTTACATCTTTTCCTAGATATCTTCTTTTTTTCATGTAGTACTGCCCTTCAGAAGCTACAGAAGATACTTAAGTGTTTCTTAGAAGACAAAAAAGTTACATTTACTCTGATTTTCAATTTCAAAAGTTTTCACACCCAGCTCTTAATGCATAATTTTTCCTTATGGAGCATTAATGAGTGTTTGAACTTCTGTAATAGTCCCTCAGTTGCCCTCAGTTCAAAATTCTGAAAAACCAAAGAATTTGTTAGACCTGAAGGATTTCTCTGAAGGAGAGTGGGCAGTTTAACTGTTCAGGACGAACAAGGGACTCATAAACAACTATCACTAAACAAAACAAAACAAAAAAACACAGCTGTGGATCATTCAGGTAACAACATGTTATTAAGAATCAAGTGCATGTAAACTTTTGAACAGGGTCATTTTTATAAATTCAACTATTATTTTTTCTTGTGGACTATGTAAATGTAAATATATTTTATGTGGAAATTCTTATTCGGGACAGTACTAAATAACAAAAAACATGCATTTTGTATCATCCCTCTTATTTTAGTAAAATAATGAACATTTTGCAGATTCTGCGAGGCGTATGTAAACTTTTGACTTCAACTGTACGTAACCAAAAAAAAAAAAAAAAAAAAAAAAACTCTGAACACTGACTTGCTGAGTTGGGGCCTGAAAGACACCTAATGGAATATTTCAACCAAAAATTAAAATTCTGTCATTAATTACTCACCCTCAAGCAAAGTAACACACTACTTTCTAAAAAAAGTAACTAAGTAATGTAATTACTTTTTTATTATGCAATATTGTAATGCATTATTTTTAAATGTAACTTTTCTCCAACTCTGTTCGTTATTTTTGTTTTCTTTGCACACAAAATATTCTCATAGCTTCATAAAATTACGGTTGAACCACTAATGTCACATGGACTATTTGAACAATGCCCTAACTACCTTTCTCAGCCTTGAATGTATCAGTGGCGTTGTGTCTGTGCGGGGTCAGAAAGCTCTTGGGTTTCATAAAAAATATCTTAATTTGTGTTATATATGTTAATGAAGTCCTCACAGGTTTGCAACGACATAAAAGTGAGTACTTGACAGAAATTTCATTTTTGGGTGAACTATCCCTTTAAGTGAAAAGCAGGCCAAAACATAAGCTGTCATTTGCTGAAAATATTAGACTCTGCCACAGCTCTCATTTGTATTTAAATTCAACATGCCACAGTCACTTAGAAGCACCAATAATATTCACATTTGGCAAATGGTTTCATTCAGAGCAACGTTCATAGGTTGTTTATGCATTCCCTCTATTTGAGCTACAGGAGCAAACCAGGGATGAGATTCGAAGATTGAGTCTTGAATATGCAGATGTATGAACTAGATGTGATTTTGACCGAATAATGGGTGAACTCTTGAAAAGGTGTTTCAAATGTCATTTTATTTGATGGCATACTATGTTCTTATTATGGAGACATTTGGAATAGTGTAAGCTCACTTAAAGGGATAAGGTACCTCAAATGCAGCTTAGATTGTTTACTCTGCCATTACACTTGAGAGTCTCCTCATAAACACGTTGTGACAGTGTATCCATCATGTCAACATATTACGTATCAATGAAAAATAACCTTGGTTAAAGTAGTCTCTAAACAGCCATTGCAATCTTGAGGCTATTGCCTCACTGCTATAACACACAAATTTTATTAAACACTGTTACCGAATTCAGCCAGCAAAACGGCGTACAGCGAAATTACTCCTAGAGCCATTTTAGATTTAATATGGGCTGAGATAGTTACGGTAGTTTCATATTTATAGAGGACTTTAATTTGTTATTGGTCTATGAGGCGGCTGTTTTATGCTGATGAACAGTGTACTGTATAAAATTCCCTGTGCGTTTGCTTGACTGTAGCCGAGGCTGAGCTCTGCCATGTGGAGCTGGATTTCCCCTGGATTCGCTCCAGTCTCCCCCACCTCCCTCTGACTCCGACTCTGACTCTCTCTCTCATTCTTTCCTGTGCATCTGATTCCTCAGTCGGCCTCCAAAGTCCTCTGTGGTTCCTTATCCTTTGAACGAACAAAGTTCATAACTTAACCTCTGACCTTTGACCTTGCTTTCTTAGAGACACTTTCAGCTACATTTAACTAAGCAACTGCCAAAGTAAAGACATTAACACTTAGAAAAAAGTACCATGATAAACCCATCCCAGAGGCAAATTGTATTGCTCACAGGCTGCTCTGCTCAGAAGTTCCTGGTTAGGTTTCAGATGTTTCTCCTTATACTGCACAGAAAAAAATAGTCGTGAATCAGACAGCTGTTGATGGACAGAAAACAGAGCTATGAAATTTATTTTGACAGCAAAGATTAGATTATTTGTACTTTGGAGAATTTGATTAGAAACATTTGTGCTCCTATTTAAATCTATGTCTTCGGTATTTCAGGAAGATATTATTAAAATCTGTTCTGATACTCTAGGAGACATTTAATATTACAGATGTCTTTTTAAAGAAGACAGATCTGAAAAAAGACAAAACAAAAGTCTTCATTTGCTCTCTATTTAATCTAACATCATTATTCTTTTATATAATCTATAATACTATATATAAATGTACCCTAAATATTCATTATTATGAATAATTGAATATTTTAAATGCATTTTTATTTTTCTAATTTAATATAATTCATTTTAGGTAATTAATAGCATAATTTTAAGTAAATTCCATAGTACATTATTAATAGGTTAATTATAAAATACCATGGTATCAAAGTACTATGGCATTATCATCTGACACCGTCACTGTACTATGTTACATGTGGGTAAAAATCATATTCATACAAAATGTAAATGTAAAAAATGTAAGCCCTCATTTACTATACAGCTAAGGTTAAAAGTTTACATACACCATGCAGAATCTGCAAAATGTTAATTATTTTACCAAAACAGGGATCATACAAAATGCATGTCATTTTTATTTAGAACCGACCTGAATAAGATATTTCACATAAAATACTTTTTATATATAGTTCACAAAATAATATAATAGTTGAATTTATAAAAAAATGACCCCGTTTAAAAGTTTACATACACTTGATTCTTAACACTGTGTTGTTAACTGAATGATCCACAGCTGTTTTTTTTTTTCCTTTTTTTTGTTTAGTACTAGTTGTTCATGAGTCCCTTGTTTGTCCTGAACAGTTAAATTGCCTGCTGTCCTTCAGAAAAATCTTTCAGGTTCCACAAATTCTTTGATTTTACAGCATTTTTGATTACAGCATGATTTTGAGATCCATCTTTTCACACTGAGGACATCTGAGGGACTCATATGAAACTATTACAGAAGGATTAAACACTCACTGATGCTCCAGAAGTAAAAACGATGCATTGATAGCCAGGGGTGAAAACATTTGAACAGAATGAATGTGTATATTTTTCTAATTTTGCCTAAATATCATATTTTTTCATTTAGTCCATCCTTCAGAAGCTACAGAAGATACTTACATGTTTCCCAGAAGACTATATATATATATATATTAGGGGTGCAACGGTTCTCGGTAAAAACCGGAACCGTCCCGTTCTTCTCCCACGGTTCGGTGCGCACCAGGACCGCGGTTCAACTTGAAACTGACAACGCATCTGTAATATGTTTTAAATAGCAACACGTAAAACAAACAGGGTTCGGCTAATGCATGTTTCTGTTGATGGATGGGCATTCTGGCTTCCCAATACGTTACAACAACAGCGATTAAATAAAAAACGTGGACAGACCATTCTTGTTCAATGCGAGTGCCGCATGCTGTAATATGAGCAGCCCGTTGTCTCCCGGGTGCTGATAGCGCTCGTGTGCAGGGGAGGCCTGAACAGCACACATTGCTATCTGGATTTAAACTAAACTCATTTAAGCTTTGCCAGTTTCAACATTTAAGAGCAATAAGACGCAAACCCGCGCGCGCAGTGAGAAGTGAGAAGATCTGTATGTGCGCTCATCCGAAGAGCGCAAATCCGCGCCTCAGAACGCGCGCAAATATTACTCCCGCAGAAATATATGTCATTTCGTCCTGCTCCCGCCCGCGACATTTATGTTTTGCCCCACTCCCGCCCGCAAAAACTGCATAAAACTATAACTATAATACTAAAACTAAAACTATAATACTAAAATACTGCATAAAAGTAACCTATACCCCCGCGGGAAAACAGGTCTCTACTTCATCTCTCATCTTCAATTCGCGCGTAATGTATGACACTCTTGTATATCGGAGTCTATAAGTCCGCTATTGATTCACAAACTATTCATGCTTTCGGGGCTCTGATCCATAGTATTTTTGCGTGAAATTTTAAAGTATTTTCATAGATGTCAAAATGAATGTCCTGTGAGTGTTTTATAATGAATGCTTAAATGCTTAAAAAATACTCTGAAGTTGTAAAGAATCTCTGAATTAAATAATTCAGGAGATTTAAATCTGTATATATGTTAAAAAGTTAGAACTGAGCAGAACTGAGGGTTTTCTTTTAAATTCAAAAGTATAGTTTTAATTTAAAGTGCGTTTGTTTGTTTGTTTGTTTGAGATTTTTTATAACATGCATTAGAAGAATAAAAAGACAAAACAAATGTTTTGCTTAATAAAAAAGGTTTAAAAATAAACACCTTTAGAGGAAATGTCAGGCATAGGGGGGACTTGCAAAATTGACCCGAGAAGGATGTGGGCCCCGGCACAGTTTCTGTACCTAAAAACTAATGTTAGACCTACCTAAAAAAACGAAAAATCAGTTTATTTTATTGTATCTTTACTCTATTGTATTTATTTGTGCTGTTGCTTCTAGTTAGATAGGTTATTCGTATTTCTTTACTTTAAATTTTTTTTTCCCTAAACATAGCACATGTATCGAAACCATGACTCTAAAACCGTGATACAAACCGAACCATGAGTAAGTTGAACCGTTGCACCCCTAATATATATATAACATTTTACTAACATGTTGTTTTTTGTCAGTGTAAAATTCCGAAATGTTCTTTAATTTTTCTGACCGGAAGATTCCTCGAGCAAATGTATCAACAGCACATCCACGTTTTTTTTTTGTTGTTTTTTTTTTAATCAACAATACTCAGCAAGCATGCTTTCAGGGAATACTAAAACACAGGGTTTTAGATAAAACTTTGCAGTTTCCATCTCAACTGAGCGCCAATTCCCAGCTATCATAAATCTTCTATCTCAGATTATTGCGTAATCAGAGGGGGAAATATGATGCCAATAAAGAGCGTGAGCCGGCGGGATATTATCGGTGGGCGTTTATTCTGCAAGAATTATACAAGGATTTGCCGTCTAATTCAGAGGGGGCTATAGCTCGGTCTGGCGGGGACATTTATATTCACACCACAGAGATTGAGTGATATTGCCCTACGCCGTGCCGTTTTATTGGCGACAAAGTGCTTTAGGGTGTGAAACAACTAGTCGGGAACATGTTGATATGAATCACGCACAAAAGCAAGCGTGTTTTTGTAAATATACTTAACCTTTTAACGTTCATGTCCAGTCATTGTAATGTGCTTAAACAGCAGGCTATACCACCGTCACCTGTTGAGTTTCGGATTAGCATTTCTCTGAAATAATGAGCCTTTCAGGCGTGTGGAGAGACAACCCTGCTGATATGTAGGACCAGAGAGCATGCAGACACTTGTCCTGCACTTCGCTGCAATCCAATCACAACCAGTCAGACAACTATTACACCTCTGTCACGTCAAATTTTCCATACTCTAAAACTATTAGTCACCTTGGCCTATCGTCACTGAGCTAATGGTACAGCATTTGCAACATCATTTGCCCTTAAGACTTTTCTTTGGTACTTTTATACATGAGTTACACAACATTTTGGTAAGTATTAATAGATTCAAGCCAAAATTATGTTCAGTATCACTGTAGGACAGAATATTGCATTTTAACTCTGGTGCTTCAGATTATGACTAAAGGCATGCATTTATTGGAGATGTTATTTTAAACTTTTAAATCTGTAAATTGAGTCATAGAGCTACTTCCTCATAAAAAAAAAACATTAACTAGCAGTGGTGGGAAGAAATCAAAAGCAGCTTTCATCAGATAAGTGCATTTTTCATTTGGTTTGTCTGCTTGTAAGCAAGGTCACATGGCTGGTTTTTTAAGGATCCGACTTGTTGTGGCATTGTCTGCGAGACAGAGCTGTTTCCGCTTTCCACGCGTCAGCATTAGACTCTCCATTTCTGGGTTTGTGATATCACGGAGCACAGGAAGTGACATCACGTCCTTGTTTGTGAGCCCTGGTAATTGTGGGCTAGACGACAAATGACAGCTGTGCTGCGCTGGAAAATGGATATGAGTGCGGTTAGAGGTTAGCCTCATAACCGTGTTGCTTTATTGGCATCTTTGTGCCTTTTTCTAACAACAGGCTTAAACGTTTCCTGTTTCTTATATGTAGCTGAAAAAAAAAACACAGTCACATATTCAGTGTTTAAAAGCTTTTTGGTTGAATCTGTGTGTTTCTATATGAGATAATGATAGAATAGTTATCATAATCAAGTGAACTGACTTCAGGATGTATGACCAGTTTATGTAAAACAGGTGTGGAACAAACAGCAGTCTGTATACTGTACTTTCCACCTCGCTAAGACCACAGGTGCAAACCTCATGGGAGGGTTTTGCATAGTAAAATGGCCACAGCACTGGAGGGTAAGCATTCACTCGTGCAGTGTGTATGATGGAAACTGTCACCTACTACTGACAGTCACGTTTGCCACTTAATAGCTGACCATCACTGTCGGAAAAATACACAACTTATATAAATAAATCTGTAAGCGGAGGGGGGAAAAAAGATGATAATACTTAAACCCCAAGTAAAATAATTTAAAGACACTTAGGTTTGATTTTGGACATATACAGTCAAACTTTTTTTTTTAACTAGTAGGTGCAGGACACTATAGTTCATTTATGTAAATGAGGAAAGCAACATAAAGTAAACCGTGACATATTATACCCAAAAATTCTTCATAGAGTGGACTACCAGTAAAACTGATACAAATTTTGGACCTCTTCTATCAAAGTTATCTAACATTATAAAGATGAATTTGTTCTGACACAGTTTAACTCTTGAGTTCTTGTCATATTTTATTACCATTTTCTAAACTGTAATAATACGAAAAAGGTTGAAGGTGTCTAAATAAGTTTTGGTTTGACTGAATGTATATAAACACTTTATTATAATTGACTACAGGACTGTGCGTTTCTCTCATTGACCTGCAGCTCCCCAGTACCAGCAGCACTCATGCAGCTCCAGACCATGATGCTACCACCACCATGCTTGACTGTAGACAAGACACAGTTTCTTGGTACTCCTCACCAGGGCATCGCCACACATGCTGCACACCATCTGAGCCAAACAAGTTTATCTTATAGTCTCATCAGACCACAGGACATGGTTCCAGTAATTCATGCTCTTGGACAGGTTGTCTTCAGCAAACTGTTTGTGGGCTTTCTTATGAGCCAGCTTCAAATGAGGCTTCCTTCTAGGACAACGTCTATGCAAACCGACTTGTTGCAGTGTGCGGCGTATGGTCTGAGCACTGACAAGCTGACTTTCTACTTCTGCAACCTTTAAAGCAGGGGTCCCCAAACTAAGGCCCGCCCCCACATTTGGACCGGCCCACTGAACAATGCCAGAGACATATTTTGAAAATGTAATTTTAAATACATGTTTTACTTATATCATGTCGGTATTTGGTAATAAAGGTTGGCTTTCAAACTAAAATGTCCCTTAGTTATTAACATAGCCTAATTATTTGTTAAATTCACCAACAGAATGGTACATTCAACATAATGTGTCATCGTGATCGAACAGGTGCAAAAGCAAGACTTCACTCATCTCCCAGTTACCCAAAGTTTTTTAGCTGAGAAACCAGTGGCCCCATTCCCAGTTGAAAAGTCTGTGGAAGCGCTGAAAATGCCAAAGGCAGTGTTTGACGTGTGATTCAAAAAACACAGTGGACCAACACCAGCAGATGACATTGCACCCCAAATCATCAAGGAACTTGAGCTTCTCCACCCTTCCATCAGACTCCAGGACCTTGGTTTCATTAAAATGTATAATAAATACAGGTAAAATCATAATAAAATAATAATAATACTAGTAGCCAGTCCGGCCCATGGAATTTTCTTTTATAACCAACCTGGCCCCCCATTAAAGAAAAGAAAATTTTGTGGCCCTCTTTAAAGCAATGCTGGCAGCACTCATGTATCTGTTTTTTGAAGCCAGGTTCTGCACCTGACGCACAGAATGAGTGCTCAACTTCGTTGATCGACCCTTGCAAGGTCTGTTCCGAATGGAACCCATCTTGGAAAACCTCTGTTTGACCCTGACCACTGTAGTGTAACTCGGTTTAAGGGTGTTACTGAACCTCTAATAGCCTTGGCCATCTTTGTGGAGAGCAACAATTCTAACTCTTAAATCCTCAGAGAGTTCTTTGCAATGAGATGCCATGTTGAACATCCAGTGGTCAGTATGAGAGAATTGTACTTAAAGCGCCTAATTTTAACTGCTCTAATACAAGATACACAACTTTGTATGGTCCTGTCAAGCAGACCAAAACATAAACATATTCAATAGGACATGTGGCTTTGCATGGTTAAACAACATACTGCTGTTATCACTTAAGGTGTACTCACTTTTGTTGCCAGCTATTTTGACAATAATGGCTATATGTTGAGTTATTTTCAGGGGACAGAAAATCTGTACTGCTATACAAGCTGCACATTGACTACTCTAAAATATATCCAAGTTTCATTTCTATAGTATTGTTCCTTGAGAAAATAAACTAAAATGGTTGCTAAAATGTGAGGGGTGTACTCACTTTTGTGAGATACTGTATATGTATATAAATACTTGTTTATAATTGACTTGATTATAATTTTAACTGTAGTGTAATATTTAAATATATGACATACAGGTTTCAAAAGAAAGTCCATTTGGCAGGACACTTTAACTATATCTCAAAGAAAAAAATAAAATTACAAAATAAGGAAATATATTTGAGTGTGTCAAAACAAAACTCTAAAGTTCAGCTAATTGCAGCTAATATATATTTAAACTATAGTGCATTCAATTGCAATTAACATGTAATTAAGTGTCTAACTTAATTATATTGAGTTTGCACCTAAGCATACTCTTTAAACTCTAAGCAAATTCAGACATGTGGTCTAATATATGTATATAAATATATATGGGTATATTTGCCCGTTTCATGGCAAAGCAGACCAGTATCCTCTACAATAAATCATGTTTTCATCTAAATAAAGAAAGCAAAGACAATAGGCTTGGGTACCTTGGAGACCAGTAGGACTTCTTTGCCATGGCAACTGTGTGCTGAGATACCGTGCAGTGATGTGGCTTCACCGACACATTCTGTGAAAGAATGCAGAAAGTGTGTTCGCTTCTGTGTTTCAACATACTTTACATCTCACACCATTATATCTAAAAACCTTCCTGTGAAATAACAAAAAAAAAAAAAAAAAAAAAAAACCTCACATTTGTTCAAGCAAATGTCCAGTCGCACATCCAAATAAAGTTGTGTTGTTGTCGTTTGGCACTGTGCGGTTTTCAACAAAAGCTGTTTTTTCCTTTTCAGTATATTTCTAAACATAGAGTATGTGTATTATTATAAAATATTATTGTGTGCACTGTCAGGTTTCATCAGTAAACAATGGAAAAGTCAAATCAAGCTTTATCACGTCTTTTAAATCTAGAGGTCTTGATATCAACAAACGGATGAAGGCAGATCTTCAGCTTTTTTTTCAATAGCTGAGGATTCTATTGCCTTTCTACAAGTGCGTACAAGTTCACATATAAGTGTAAATGCACATGTGGGTGTGTGTTTGTCTACCCTGCGTTTCTCCCTCACTCGTATTCCTCAAACGCTGGAGTGCAAAGCAAACACACACATAGGCTGAAGAGTGTGAGGTATCTACTGCATGTAGAGCAAGCTTTTGTTAATTTCCTGTGGCAACAGAAAGAAGCTACTGTATGCACTGCATTTAACAATGAGTTAAAGGGTAACTCGGGTCATGTGACTCGCATGTGAAGGCATTGCTGACATATTTTGCTCAAGGAAACTGTTGATTGATTTGTTTGACGCTTAACAAAGTATGACGTATTTGATAGAGTGCCAGATGTGATACGAGCTACTGGTAAATCTGAGATCTGAGAAACTGTGAGGTTGTCCTACATGCATACTGATAATATATTATTAATGAAATAAAGGGTTACTTAAAGGGGTAGTACACCCAAAATTGAAAATGCTGTCATTAAAGCCACAATATGTAAGATTTTTTGAGTAAAATATCCAAAAACCACTAGAACAGTGTTATATATTTTGCTGACTTGTGCACTTACATTATCCCAAATGTTTCCAAGAATGTTTAAATCCAGAGAAATAAGCAATTTTAACTAGTGAAACCAACCTAGTCTCATACAATACCTCTGGGTACTTTTTAGCAGCATCATTTTTTTTACGTTCCCTGACTGCACGTTTCGCGGCAGTTTCAAAAAGAAATGTTCACTGAGTAATGCTAAAACACAGATTCACAGGTTCCCTGGCACGTTTTTTTTTTATGTTGATATAGTTATGTATTGCTGTGTTTTTATTACGTTGCTTTAGGTACGTATTGTGGCAGTTCACCTTTCAAATATCTGGGGACTGTTGCTAAAAGGTAATGCTCTATTGTGTTGGAAATATGCTCTACACCAAACCCAAACCTAAACCTACCCGATAGTGTTAACAAATGCAAAACCGTTATAAAACGCATTTGTTGACACCATTTGAATCTGCCTTGTGTGTAGATTTGAACTATTTTGTCGAACCGTAGTTACACAGGATTCGTACCGCAGCTCTTCACCTCTCAAGTACATCTCCGTACTGCGTGAGCTACTGAACAAACCGTCTCTGAAAACCCATAGATTCAAAAGCTAACATTCAAAAGCATTAGTTTTCAAATCTCCCAGCAAATTAAAATAGTTTTAAGTCATAATATAATATTCTTAAAGTAATCATCTGAAAAAGATTTATCAAACTCTGTAAATCATACTTTGTGTAAAAAGTAATAAAAGGTGTTAGAGTTTAACTGCCTTTAGTGTTAATTTATTTTAGAAACTGCAGTGATATGTACTTCACTGCAAAAAAAAAAAAAAAATGCAACTCTTGTCTTGTTTCCAGCCAAAATATCTAAAAAATCAGGAAGGATTTTCTTGACGAGTAAAAATTATTGACTTATTTTCATAAAAAAAAAAAAAAGTCAAAATTAAGTGTGTTTTTGCTTAAAACAAGCAAAATAATCTGCCAGTGGGGTAAGAAAAAAAATCTTTTATTTTGTTTTGCTTGATTTAAGAACTTTTAGATATTCTAGAAACAAGACAAAAAATCTAAGTAAGAAAATCATTTTTTCTGCAGTGTTATTGGTACATATTTTGTGTCTCATGTCTTTCTGACCCGGAATAGACAGCAACGCAATGCGTTATCTTTGTTTTCATTGCACACAAAAAATATTCTCATAGCTTTATCCCATTATGGTTGAACCACTGATGTCACATGGACTATTCTAACAATGTCCTTACTACCTTTCTGGGCCATAAAACGTTTCAGTTGCATTACTGTCTATACAGGGTGAGAAAGCTTTTGAATTTCATCAAAAATATCTTAATTCGTGTTCTGAAGTTTAACAAAACAAAATGAAGGTGAGTAATTAATTAGTGAACTATCCCTTTAAGTGCACTTTAAGAGAGTAAACTTTTAATGACAATGTTTCCAACTTGTTTTTTGATCTCTCATCTTTCAGCTCTTTCATCGTGAGTCATGTTTTTCACAGGATTAGTACCCAAGGATACTGCATCCTAGGGCAATTCCGTGCCGGCTGAGTTACTGAGCAAGATTGTTACATCTGGAAAGTGAAATATATGGAGCTGTAATCATAACTGTTTACAAAAACGATTACAAGTGCTTGTTGTTTTACCACCCCTAGTGTTCATTTCTGTTGCAACCTGCAGTGATATGTACTTATTTGTACACTGAAAAAAGTTTTCACCAGTTTCAACTTAAAAACTTAAGTTTAGCAGCTGCCTTAAAATGTTAAGTTAAATCAACTTAAGTCATTGAAACTCACAAGTTAAATCAACTAATTTTGATTGTATTAAGTTAAAATGACTTGTAGTTTTAAGCTGATTTAACTTAAAAACTTAAGGCAGCTGCTGAACTTTTTACAGAGTTCATATTTCACATCTTGCGAAAAAGTTCCCAGAGGTACTTGATTCAAATTTAAACTGTAGTGTGTTAATCAGTGCTACATTTGAAATGTCCCGAGTTGGAATTTAATCATTATAAATGTGTAATTACAAATATATTTAAATACATGACATACACGTTTCAATAGAAATGACAAAGTATATTTTAGTTAAAAAATAGAAATTACATATCAAGATGTACTTGAGTCCCATTTAAACATTCCGAATATTCTGAAAACATTCCATTCAGTTCGCACTTGAGTATTTTTTTTTTAAATGTGCTATTTCCATAATAACTACTCTTTTTAAAAGTATGCTAAAGTGTACTTATTCTTCACAAGGGTCATCCAGTGAACTACATAATCTCAGGATCAAAAATGGCAGATAAATGAAGTTATCTAACTAAATATGTGATGAAAATTTTCATTTAACCCCGTTGGCTGTTCCCACCTCTTTTTAAAACACAGTGACGCCTGTGTGTAGGTCACTGAAGAGGTGTGCCACAAGAGATGTAATGTGTATGCTTTCGTCTTTCATCAACAGATTTATTTGAAGGAGCTGTCGAGTCTGTGCCCTAGCAAGTCTGGGGTAGCAGCTTTTCAGTGCGCTATCAAAACACAAGTCACGCTTTTCCCTTTAACAGAGAACCTTGTTTTATGAGTTCAAAACAAGAGCACATCCTGTAGTGTTGCCGTTTATGTCTCTTCTAGCCTTCACCTACAGTATAGGTTGCATGTGCATGAAGATTGTCTGCACAGTTCAATGGTAACTTTCATATGGCAAATAGCATTTGTTAATGCAAAAATATGAATGTACAGTTTAATATCAAAACCAGAGCGCGTCTCAGCTGCGAAATAGACCTTGATCAGTTTTTGGAGCGGTGGTTGGGGCGATATTAGTGACATAACCCAAACAGCTGTCTCAGATCTGCATTATGATATATGCCTGCTACCATCCCATACAAACTATGCCATCTGTACAAAGAATGAATTTCTGAACATTATACTCGGAGCTAAGGCCTCCGATTCACCATTCGATCAATACTAACTGTATTTGTCAATTAGCGCTCTGCTCCAACACCTAGAGCTGTCTTCCCAGACAGTATTTTAAGGCGTCACAGACTTGTTCCTGAAGCGAAGGCTGTTCCAAATGGTAGAAAGTGTATAATTATGCTGTCTTCTTGGATACCACACAGCATTGTATGTGTCCTTCCTTCACACACAAAGCAATCCCAGAATACACTGCGACAAGCTCTGGGAAAAATCCACAATTCATCAATTTTAAATATAGTCACAGTGAATAACGTGAAGTGCAATCCCACCATTCACTGCAATAATATCTAACGTAACCCGAGTTGCATCCTTCATGCACTTTGTGTGAGAAATTATATTCATTTGGAAATCAGAATCTCGTCCATAAAAAGTTTAAGATTGTGTTAAATCATGACTTGGGATGTAACCCATATCTAACGAACTGAATGACCTGCAAAGCTTTATTCAATTAGAGGCCGTGGACCTTTGCTTCAACATTATCTCACTGAACTATCGTGAACTACTGAGATCCAGACTGGAGCTGTTCATTTATTCACTCTTTTGCTCAGGTTCACCACCGCTGTTGTGCTGTTTGTCGGGATGATTTCGGATTCACGTCTACCTCTTGCTTGTCATCTGTTACGACATGCTGTGTTCCAGGGGCTATGATTATTGTATGATTTTGGAATGCCCCCCTATTTCTGGCTGCACACGCTGGTGAGTTACCTGCAGGCAATCCTGAATCGACAAGATCCTGTGGTCCGGCGCTCAAACCTAACCTCACCTGACACTGTGTCCACAGGGTAGAGAGTAACACAAAGTATCTTGAGGAAAAGTAAACTTCTAAAAACTGTTCATGTTTGGTTTTGGATTTAAATAAGAGTGGCGTTTGGTAAGGCAAGCATCAATACAGTACTACCATTGCCAAGAGAGAACTGAGATTTAAGGTCATTGAACACAGAGTCTGAAATTTTTGTATGCTTTTTTCAGTTTTTTCGTATTTGTCATCCTTTACTTTTAAAATGCTTGCTACATATGCGAAAACACAGAAAATCAAACCTGATCAAAAAATTTTTTTATGATGAACAAATGTTTCGGAGGCAGTGTGTAAATGTTGTATTTATTTTTTAACATGCAAACTTTTGGACGAGAATTTCGGACTCAGTGTGCAAAGACCTTGACACTAGTAGCGGTAAAATATTTGCTCCTTTTTACACAAATTATGATTACAGAGCCAGATTATTGATTAATAAAGACTAATTATCCATGCACAATACTATATTATGACCTCAACATCATTTTACCATAGTGTATGATTTGCAAACTAATGCATTTTGACATAATCAGCTCCATATGAATGGCTTTTCTAATGTAGTAAACTTGCTCTGTAGTGCACCCGGTGTATTGCATTCTTGATGCAGAGTGTTTGGGTACTGTGAAACACAAAGTCATAATAAAAGAGCGGAAAGGTTTGTAAAAGAATAGTAAAATAGATGCTTCAGCAAAATTTTTTTATCTCAAATTTGCTTTTGTTAACACTATCGGTTAGTTTTAGACATTTTAGACATTTCATTTCTGATATACACTTTAAAAAATAAAGGTGCTTCACAATGCCAAAGAAGAACCTTTTTTGTTTTAATGGTTCCATAAAGAACCTTTAACATCTGAAGAACTTTTCTGTTTCACAAAAGGTTCCTTGTGGCAAAAGAAGGTTCTTCTGATTATAAAAAGGTTAAAAAGAACATTTGACTGAATGGTTCTTTGTGGAACCAAAAGTGGTTCTTCTATGGCATCACTGTGAAGAACATTTTAAAGCACTTTTATTTTTAATAGTGTAGAGCATTAACCAGAATAAAACGTTGTCACAGTCATGTGAAAACAAAAAAATGTTTAAAAATGAACCCCCTATTTAACACTAGTCACTGGGCATTTCACTTTAAAAAAGTGCCATGTAAATTTGCCAACAAACAAACAAACGAATGGATGGTTGGATGGATGGATGTATGAATGAATGAATGACACGCCCATTTACAATGAAGAACAAAAAATATTTTGTTTATATTGGGCATTTGACCCTAACTACAGCATTTCGTTAACGTTTATGCATTTTGCAGAGGCCTTTAACCAAAGCAACTTATTAAGCTAAATACATTTTTAGTTCATTTTAGTGCATTTCTTGGGAATCAAATCCATGACCTTGGGGTTAGTGCCATGCTCTTCAGGAACAGTGTGACAAAATACTAGTGTTTTTAACTTGGTTCAGGGGGAAAAAAACTACTTGGCAACCATCCAGAACATATAGCACCCATATAACATTGTGCTAACAATCGCTCAGAAGTCCTTAGCCACACACGACACACTAGCATCATGGAGGTGAATTTTCATTGGGAAAGCACCTTACATTTTCTTCATAAAATGTATTTTTGTACTACTAGAGAACATTATTCATCTCTAAATAGACTATAAAAGGGAAATGTGGTAGCTGATGTAGAACTGAAAGCAGCGCAAAGTGAAATATGAGCCTAGCAGAAATCTGGAAGTGTCTGACTTCAAATGAATGTGGAATCACACCCAGTTAAAACTCTCAAACAAAAATCCAGCCGGCCGGTTTAACCACTACACTGCACTCCCAGTTTACACTCTGTATTACAAACTCAGATGGAAAGAATATTGCGTAAGAAACAACAAGGCAGTGATCCATTAAAAACTGTACCAAACCATGCAAGTCACTCGGTTTCACTTCTCTGTTGTTTCACACAGCTACTAAAATTAGCTAGACATTTATTCCACTGTAAATGGCTATATCTTACTCATACTTCATACATGTGGCTTAACCATTCATGGTCAAAAACTGTTGATTCTATCGTAGTCTTTTAAGAACCTTTTAGGCAGTTCTATATTTATTTAGATTTGCAAACTAAACTCTTTCCAGGAAGTCCCCTTGAATGTAACAGATAGGCCTCAGGTACTGGTCTTCTGACACATAGCTGAACCTCCTTTTGTTGTACACATCAAACAGAGCACAAAGGCAGGCAATGACTCAGTTGGGGGCAGGTCTCAGAGGCTGGCTTTCTGTCGCTGCCTCGTGGGCTCTGGTAATTGTTTTCCTGTCGCCTGTAACCTTCAGCTGGCTAAAAATCCCAAGAGGGCAATGGCTTCATGGCATTTGTCATATTAATGACACAAATGTGTGCATCAGATGTCAAGACATACTGTAAGCCGCGCTTTAGGGCCTACATCACAGTCAAGACAAACGCAGTGGTTAGTGCCTGATGTAGATTAGTATGTAACAATTATCCTCAGGTTCGGTTGGGCAGAATAATGTGATGGTACATATCTAGAACACATACAAATGTATGTTAGTTGTCTCACTGAATATAATGTTCCATTCCCAATTATGGAATTATAATAAGGTGTGGATGTTGTTTCATATTACATTGAATCTGTACAAAAGAATGCAACACTACCGTTCCAAAGTTTGGGGTCAGTATTTTTATTTGAGCAAGGATGCATTAAATTGATCAAAAGTGTTGTTTTGAACTTTCCATTCCTCAAGAATTCTAAAAAAATGCATCACAGTTTCCACAAAAAAAAGTTTTCAACACTTGATAATAAGAAACGTTTCTTGAGCAGCAAACCAGCATATTAAAATGAGTAATAATGCTAAAAATTCAGCTTCATCATTACTGAAATTAATTACATTTTAAAATAGAAAACATGTATACTTCATTTTATCTACTGAGAATTGATGTATTAAAGCCCTTGGGACCCAAGTTATGTAACCTTGATGGAAGATTACATAACCTTATTTAAAAGGTGTATAATGTATACTAAAGATTCATGCACAAGACCAACAACGTTGATTTACAAAGTATCCACAATCAATTTTGATTTCAAGTTAGCTTTTTGGAACAATTCCTAAAAGTGTATAAATGATTCATTCTTATCAGTCAACACCCATATTTAAAACCATGTTTTCGCTAACTACTCTTCGACTGAGGCCTTTAGTGATTCACAGCAATAAAGATTTACGCTGCGGTGTTGAAAGGCCTAAGCAGGCAGAACCCAGAATGAGCAAACCCTTGTAAAAGGTTATTGAGCCAGACATATCAATACATTATCTCCTTCTTGCAAACACATTTATTGCAAGTGCTTCTAAGTATAAATATAGCAAGACGCTACATTAGTGGAAGATAAAAACAGCCTGATTAGGAGTAACACAGATAAATCTGCTTCTAAATTCTCAGTCTCTCTATATCTCATAATGCCACTCTCCTTGATCAATACCAAGACCGTAACTATTCGCAGTCTTTTCTTCATCTGTTCTAAATCAAGAGACACCATTATCTTCATTTTCTCACTTGGTACCACCACAGCATCCATGATCTCCGCTCACTTTTTTTCCTGACGCTGGAATAACACGCACTGCTCTTTTTCTCCACCCTCCCTAAATCATGTAATAGAGTGTCAAATACTCATATATCAGCCAGTCATCCTGTCTGCTCCTCGGCCACCCCCGACGGGCTCACCTTTATGCTGATGATAGAGATGGCACAGGTTGGGGGGGCTGGCAGAGGTGGGCGAAGGAGAGAGCGAAAGAGAGATAGAGCATCTCCATCAGGCTGCCAGCCAGAGCCAGTGATTAATTCCAGCAGATGCCTGGTATTTGCCTCTGAACGTGGGGGTGTGAAGCGCTCTCTCTCTCTTTCTCTCTCTCTTTCTCTGTACCCAGGCTGGCTGGCAGATCTTAATGAAATATTAACCAGCAGGAGATAGACCGAGCAAGCGAGGACAGACACAGGCGTGGGCTTCGGCGTAGGTACGGGGAGAACCGGCCTTTCATAACAAGGAAAAGGAGAAACCCCCTCCACATGAGCATATATATACACAAACATGAGCCAATAACACATCAGGTTAGACAAGCTACCCAGGCTGTCCCATCTCTTCCACCCCCATTCCCTGGTAAGGGAACACCCTCCCACTACTCTTGTTAAACTTATAAGTGAGTCACCAACTGCCACCCCGTTTCCTCCACTAAGCTTCTAGTTATATAAATTTGTTGATCATTAGACGGCCGACATTCGCCTACATCTCTCTTCGAGACACCTGTGCAATTACAACGAAATCTACTTTAGCCTATTCGTGATCTTTTTTATCTAAGCAATCATCAATCAAAATGTGTTGAGGTTTTCAGAAGATGAGGTGCATTGTTAATTTGAAACAAAAATGTAAAACAAAATGGATCTTTGTCTAACTGTGCACGATTTTCCAAAGTAAAAATGCCTTTGTAATCTTGCATCATCATGTAATAACCTGCTGCACCTGTGAAACAGCTTTCGACGTCACAAAAACTGCTTTTGTGTGAAAACAGCTCATAAATAAACACTGTCTGCTCACGAATCTTTAGCATTTCCATCATTTAAGTTACTTTCAAAAGCAGTTTTATTAGAGACCTTGCGAAAAGCTTTGCAACAGGTAGCCTAAAACTCTGATTCATGTGCCATTATAATCCATTCAACGTGTACTTTCTATTTTTGTGCACTTTGTGGAATTTTAGACCTAAGTCCAACACACTGAATGAACTGCTCTTCCATCCCTCACAGCCTCGTTTTCGTTCGCGTTAAATTAAAATGGCGTCTGCTCTGACTAAAGTCTATTGAGTCAGCAAAGTTCCATCGATCTCTCTGCCAAAGCCACGGCGCACTCCCTGCTCTTCTCCTCAATTTACAGAGCATCAGTACACCACCGGCGTCCGGAGAGCGTGCTGCAGCGCTTATTTGCATGGGTGTCGGGAGTTGAGTGACAGAGAGGATCCCTGTGTATCGAGTCCGGGACATCCCCCAATTAAACAGATCTCCTCTCTCCTCTGTCAGCACCCGCCATCCATCAGTGCCAACGCGCCGGCCGTGCACTGAATAGCCAAGTGTCACTTCTTCATATCAAAACAAGCAAGCGGGTTTAATTTAAATTTTAAATATAAAACTATTTTTAAAAAATCATATAGTGACTTTTGGGAATAACATATTATATTTGTTTATATACGTCATTTATAATGCTTAAAAAATTTGAGCACTTTTTCAGCTGGTTAGATTGGGAGTTTATCAGTTTTATAATAATAATAATAGCTAAAACGAGTTATAATATTAGTTCTGTAACATTGTTTAAATTCACAAATGAAGGAGTTGCACAAAACAAAACAGACAGCAAAGCTACTCGCTGTAAAACTGCTTTGAATTGCATGTAGGAATATATTAAATTTGCATTGACATCAGTACGTCGGAATGAATAAGCTTTTCTTGCAAGCGATTTCTCTTATAAATAGCGCAGCTATAGAAAAAACAAATTTATTACGATTTAAAGTGTCTGTGCTAATGTTGAAATAACTTCATATTTCTGCACCGAAAGCGTTGTTTAAATGTTGAGAAAAAAGTTCTCTCTCATAAATCTTGGAACGGGCGAGGCAGCATAGTGCTGACATTAGTTATTGTGCGGAGCTCTGGACTTCAATTGCACCCAAGCCTCCCTTTCACTGCCAAGCGCAGATCAGCGCTACATCAGGAAGCTCCAAATAAGGGCATGGAAGTGGAAACCCACCGGAATCAAGCCTTATGTAGTCACGACCTTATATGGCATGGCGGAGCGGGATCTTCCGGCCAGGGCTCTGCTACAGCGCAGACGGGAAACCCGAAAATGTAGCGAGACTTTTGAGCAGAAAAGCTAGACTTGCGCTTCTCTTTCTTGCAGAGAGACACAGCGTTTACCACGCATTGATTTGCTGTGGAGGAGGAACGGGCATCTCCCCTCCATTTAATGCACAGACTTAATGTTTAAGCTCCCCAATCTGCTTTTTTCCTCTAGGCAAACGTCATGTGTCCTCCACTGCAGTGCCTAAATATGGGCTTCCTCCAGTCCAAATATGGACATCTACGTCACGGCAAGAGGATATATAAAGGAGTAGGGATTCTCTGAGCTGAGAAAGAGCCTAGAGAGCCCAAGCGATTCAGCACTAGTGCAGACAGCTGATAGGCAACACGTTGCGATATATATAACAAACACATTAAATAAATGTGACAAGTCAATTCAAAACAACAACAGAAACAAAACAGCGACCTAATTTGCTAAAAAAAAAAAAAAAAAAGTCAAAATTAGGGAATGATCAGAAGGGACATTCTGAATCTAGCTTATTTCATCTGAGACACAGTGGATTTGTTCTGCATCTTTGGACAATCAAAAAAGGAGAAGAGGGAAGACAACAAGAAGACAAACTGTGCAAGTAAGGAGATCAACAGAAAGAAGGAGAGACAGACATCGCAGCATCTTCACATTTGTCGTCCCAGAGGGGTTAGCTGCTGATCTCTCCAGCGCACTTCTCTCCTCTCCGAGCACACTCCAGAGAGAGATGGCTGCAGCCAAGACAGAGATGCTCCTGCCTGCTCTGCAGATCTCCGACCACCTGAGTTTCCCTCACTCCCCCATGGATAACTACCCCAAGTTGGAGGAGATGATCATGCTGAACTCTGCAGGGACCCCATTTCTCAATGCCACAGCACCTGAAGGCACAGGCTTTGGCTCTGGGGAGCCCGGCGAGCATTTTGATCACCTTGCTGGAGGTAAGCACTAAATCCCTCTTGATTAAATTGCGTGGTGAAAAAGCATGCTGCTTTCATACAGAGAATTGTGTTAAATTGAGTTGAGTTGTTTGCTTGTGCAAAAATGCAGTTGCTTTCAATAGTTAACAATAATGCATCTTTATGTTTAAACATATACATTTAAGAGTGATTGTAATAACACATTTTGAAATTAAATTGCACTAATGCAAAGTTGTAAATTAATTTTTTAACCAAAGCTGACAGCAATTATCTAAGTAGTTATTACTAAGCAAATCATTTGAATGAAAGTGACATTTAGAATTTGCAGAACAGCTTAATTTTAAATCCAGTTTTTGAATCAAGTGCAGATTGAATAACTATAAGCTGTGGGAGTGGGAAAGAGAGATCAGGATGACAGTAATGAGAAAGAGAAGCGCACATGCAGATGGTTTAGCTTGCGCTGGCTCTTGTCTCCGAGGGAGATCGGCAAATGTGTGTGTGTGTGTGCGTGTGTGTGTGTGTGTGTGTGTGTGTGTGTGTTTTGGTGGGGGGGTACCCCTGTGCTCCATAAGCACCTGCTGCTCTGTCTGAGATTGTGGGAAAACACAGTCTCGACAGCCAGCAGGACCCCCCAACTAAAACACCTTTGGGATCATTTATGTGCTTCCCAGACAATTTAGAGTTAACTAGCTGTGCCATGGTTTCTAATCCACTCTTTCTCTGTTTTGTGCTTGCTTTCGCAGACACGCTTTCAGAAATTTCCATCGAGAAACCTCTGTCAGATCAGACCTACTCCACCCAGAGGCTGCCCCCCATCTCTTACACGGGCCGTTTCACCCTCGAACCTGCCCCCAACTGCAGTAACAGTCTGTGGGCTGAGCCCCTGTTCAGCCTGGTGAGCGGGCTGGTGGGCATCAACCCGCCCCCCACCTCCATTCCGTCCTCAACCTCTCAGGCAACTCCCCCCTCTTCCTCTTCTTCGTCTTCCATCCCTTCTTCCACTTCGTCATCCACGTCCAGCGCCAGCCTGAGCTGCTCCGTCCACCAGAGCGAGCCTAACCCCATCTACTCAGCGGCTCCCACCTACTCCAATGCCAGCCCAGACATCTTCCCTGAGTCTGGCCCGAACTTCGCCACCACAGTGGGCACGTCACTGCAGTACCCCTCTTCGGCATACCCCAACAGCAAGGCCTGTAGCACCAGCTTCCCAGTGCCCATGATCCCCGACTATCTGTTTCCCCAACAGCAGAGTGAGATCAGCTTGGTGGCACCCGACCAAAAGCCCTTCCAGACGCAAGGGGGTCAGCAGCCCTCCCTGACGCCGCTGTCCACTATCAAGGCCTTTGCCACCCAAACGGGTTCTCAGGACCTGAAAAGCGTCTACCAGTCTCAGCTCATCAAGCCCAGTCGCATGCGCAAGTACCCAAACCGACCAAGCAAGACACCTCCACACGAGCGCCCCTATGCATGCCCCGTTGAGACCTGCGACCGCCGCTTCTCACGCTCAGACGAGCTGACACGCCACATTCGTATCCATACTGGCCAGAAGCCCTTCCAGTGCAGGATCTGCATGCGCAACTTCAGCCGCAGCGACCACCTGACAACCCACATCCGCACGCACACAGGCGAGAAGCCCTTTGCCTGTGAGATCTGCGGCCGCAAGTTCGCCCGCAGCGACGAGCGTAAGCGCCACACAAAGATCCACCTGCGGCAGAAGGACAAGAAGGTGGAGAAAGGCACTACTGCAGTGCAGAGCTCGGTCGCCAACGTGTCCATCTCAGCCGCTTCGCCGGTGTCCAGCTACCCCTCTCCCATCACTTCGTACCCCTCTCCAGTCTCCTCCTTTCCATCCCCAGTGAACTCCTGCTACTCCTCACCGGTCCACACCTCCTATCCTTCCCCTTCCATCGCAACCACTTACCCCTCGGCAACTAGCACCTTCCAGACGCAGGTGGCCAACTCCTTCCCTACCTCAGTGGCCAGCAACATCTACAGTTCTCCCGTCACCACCCCACTGCCCGACATGCAAGCCACGCTTTCTCCTCGGACGTCCGAGATCTGCTGAGACTTTTGATTCATGCCCAAAACCTCCCTTGACTCAAAGGAACAGAAAGCATCAATGACTTCTAAGTCCCCTCTGCAAAAAGCACTTTTCTGCCCATGCTCCCAACATGGCTCGGTTACAAAACAGTCAAGGACTCAGCAAAGACTTTTGAAAACAAAAGGGATTTTTGTGTCGTTCTCTCCCTTCGAATCCTATCCTTTCAAACGAGGCATATGAGACTTTCAAATGACAAACAAAAGCAACAGGCTTCGGCAAGTTTTCCCTCAGACTGTGCATGCACAGACGTACTTGCGACGCAGAATGGCTAAAGGACGGTGTAATCGAAGCCTGTGGGCTTCAGGCTTGACAGCAGCTTGACTCGACAGGTGTACAGTTACAAAAGACGTTTGAATAATATACATAAGCTACAGTATATTGTACATGTGCCATGTTTCCTTTTTGTTTTTACTTTTTAGTACCATTGTTGTGACAATTGATTTGAATATTTGCATTGTATTATTCTTGAGCAGGGCCATATTTTCTAAGATACATTCTGTATTAAGTAGTAAAAATGCTGTGATAAGTTCTTGACCTTGTTTGACTAGAAGCACTTAAGTATTCTCACGCATGTGGAAGAGTGATGTTAGTTTCTCTTATTTTGTAAATATCATCCACTGGTACTATCTTTCTCTTTCTCAAATGTGACAACAGAAACCTGTTAAATGGAGGGGAAAAACATCAGAAAAGAATCAACCACAAATCTTCAATTTTTTTGGTGCCTTTTGTGAAGCCTTGCAGATGTTTTGACAGATATCAGCGTGTGGATGCATTGCATCTAGCCTTAAGGTGTAAGGGATTTTGCTTTCTCGTTTCTTTTTTTCTATATTCAGAAAGTCATTTCAAGGAAAGAAGGGAAAGGATTTGAGGGCACTGCATTTCTTTGGGATGTAAGCAAAAAAGAAAACTATAAACTATATTTTTGTAACGGAAATGTACATATCTACATCTTGAGGAGTTGGAATGCTGTAGTTACCTACTGAGTAGGCATGGGATTTTTTGTATGTTATTTACATGCGGTCCATTATTTTGTTGTTATTTTTATTTTGTATTTGTGTTTGTTCGAAAAAGTGACTGTTTATGGCTTCTAAACACATTGAATGCGCTTAACTGCCAATGGGATATTTGGTGTACAAGATATCCTTCAAGAACAGAACTATAAATAAAACCTAAATATATAAATATATATGTTGAATCCCTGTCTTGCTTTTCATCGCTTAGCAACAGGTCTCAATGAATATTGCTTTATAGAGTGAACACACACACACACACACACACACACACACACACACACACACACACACACACACACACACACACACACACACACACACACACACACACACACACAAGCACACACCACTGCATATTAAAAAACAATTTATTGTAATACAGTATGTCATTAAAAGCCATTAGTTCATGGTCTCAAGTTTCCAAATTTAAATTATTACTAGATTTTCTCATACACCTGACAGCATAAATTCATAATAAAATGTGATTAAAATGACAGAGTAGCTGATTGCAATGAATAATTTCAGTAGCTCAGATTAATAATGACAACGTTTCATCCTCAAACCGTGTATGTGTTTTTCAAATAATTAATTGATTGTAAAGTTTTCCAGTTGCTGAACAAGTCACGTCTTCCATAACAAAAGATATCAAAACAGCAATATAACCTAGAGCGAAAAAGGAAAAGAAAAAAAAGAGGGCAAAATTAATAAATAAAAACTTGACATCAAAAATATATGTACTGATGCGTTCTTTTGTTCAGAAGTTCGGCAGACTGAGAAGCCAATCATGGAGTTGATACGGCAGATCAGATTGTCTCTCTTTACTACTTATCAAAAGAGCTCCTGGGCGTCATGAGAATATGTTATCAAAAGATAGCATGTACGAATGTGACTGGATGCGCTTGGGGCTTAATTATACATAGATAGCAATCTTGTAAAATCAGTCGACACTAATAAGACGCCCTTGTAATGGGCTTCCGCGTCTATTGAGTTTGTCAGGGGGGGGAAAAAAGTCTCAATATCGAAGTTGCTTTTAAGAGTAAGGCAGCTTTTGCTCTATTGTATGCTTTACCTTCCCACATCAGTGCCTTTGTAAAAGAAAAATAATAATCTGCTCATACTAATTTCTCTGCCACCAAAAAGATCAAATGAAAAAACGTTTTCTGTTTCTTTCCATTCTGGCATCCGTACGTACTTTGTGAGCTCGTTATTGCTCGGTTAAACTGTCTTGACGGGCAAGATACAAGTTGAGCAGATTAAATGTGACAGAAGTTGTGGGAGTAAACGTAAATGTGTGGCATGTCTATACATTTCTTTCTTCATTTATCACAGTAAAAAGCCAAAGGCCATAAAGGTTGATTATCTTATTATGCATATAAACGTAACCATATGGATGAACAGATTAGAAAGAAACTAGATGATTTTCTTTCATCAAATGCTACAACGCCACATTGATATTCAGACCAATTGAAGCTGCTTAATAGGTTGAAATCTCAGACTTCAGGGTGTGTCAGCAGCCCTGGGATGGAAAAACTGGCCTGTTTGTGTAGGGGGACTTTCCTAAACTATGAGGCAATATCAGCCCAAAAGATGAGGCCACAGAGCAGCACCAGATTCGAATGCATCTAAAAGAGGAATAACAACCGTGAGACAGAGCGAGCTGAAGGGAAAGAACAACACAAAGGAAAGTAATTAGGGTAATTGGTCTCATAATCCCAAATTGACTCTCTACAAATGTCTTCAGTGAGACAGCCGTTGCCTGAATCAGATGTCAATGAACCACAATGAACAATGCGCCGTTCGCTTGTTCATACGCACCTATTATTTCACAGGGTCACTTTAATAGACATTCACACAGTCTCCTGGGGGTCTCAGGCGAAAAAAAACCCTCCCCCGCAAAATCCAACAGTTTAGACCAGCATGAATTTCCACGCTGTTTAGGGGTGTGTCTCCCAAAAGCACTAAATGTGCTATGTTTGCAATTTCCATCCTTGCCAACACAGTTCAAAGAATGAAGGTTGAAGATTTACAAACAGCATCTCAAACTAGTGTTGTTATTTTCAGCAATAATCCAACATTAAAAGAATAGTTCACCCAAAAATACAAATTCTGCCAATAATTAGGCCTACTAACCCTCATGTCTTTCCAAACACGTAAGACCTTTGTTCATCTTCAGAACACAAATTAGGAATATTTTTGATGAAATCTGAGAGTTTTCTGACCCTGCATAGACAGCAACACAACATACACCTTCAAGGCCCAGAAAGGTAGTAAGGACATCGTTAAAATAGTCCATAGCCTTGAACGTGAAAAAAAAAAGAACTTGTTAAATAAAGTTATTTTTGTTGTCTTTGCGCATAAAAAGTATTCTCGTAGCTTCATACAGTTGAACCACTGACGCCACATGGACTATTTTAACAATGTCCTTACTACCTTTTGCACTGCTGTCTATGTAGGGTCAGAAAGCTCTCAGATATCAACAAATATATCTTAATTTGTTTAGCTAGAATAAAACAATTTTTTTTTTTAAAGCAGAGATATAATGCATGTTCAGATATGTTGGAACATTACACACCTTCTGAAATAGTACAGAATCTTTGGTCCAAAACTAGTGAAGAAGAAGCGTAAATAAGCAATAGAAGCATTGCTTATGCACATTACAATCATTCTGAATCGGATCCAGACGTAGTCTTTTACAGGGATAGTTCACACAAAAATAATTAATTACCCTCATATCGATCTAAACCCATAAGACTTTCGTTCATCTTCGGGACACAAATTTAGATATTTTTGATGAAATCCGAGAGCTTTCTGAACCCCATAGCAAGGGTCCGACCAAGGGTTAAGGCACAGAAAGGTGGTTAAGGACATTGTTAAAATAGTCCATGCGACATCAGTGGTTTAACCGCAATGTTATGAAGCTATGAGAACACTTTTTTGCACAAAGAAAACATTACTTATTTTAACAATGTTCTAAAAAAATGTTTTAATTTGTGTTCCGAAGATGAACGAAGATCTTACAGGTTTAGAACGACATTAAGGTGAGTAATTAATGACAGAATTTTCATTTTTGGGTGAACTAACCATTTAACTCTTTCCCTGTCATTGACAGAATTTTCCAGCAATCCATGCTTTCACTGTTATAAGGTAGGGGGCGCATTACACACCTTCTGAAATAGCACAGAATCTGCGGATCCCGAAACAAGTGACGAAGAAGCAGAAAGGAATAGAAGCATTTCTTGCACACGAGTAAGCTTACATGATCATCAAACATTCAACGACATATAAATCCAAACTTCCCTATGTTACTGAATAAAATATTGAACCCACTAAAGGGTAAATGACTCCGCAAACTTTGAGGGTGTTGAAGGGCTCAATATGCTCAGTTTATGGTTTGATCATCATTCTAAATCTGATCCGGGTGTAGTCTTTTAAAGGGATAGTTCATCCAAAAATTAAATTCTGTCATTAATTACTCACCCTCATATTGATCAAAACCTGTAAGACCTTTGTTCATATTCGGAACACAAATTAAGGTATTTTTGATTAAATCCGAGAGCTTTCTGACCTCCCATAAACAGCAAGGGCCCTACCACGGTCAAGGCACAGAAAGCTATTAAGGACATGATTAAAGGTGTCCTATTATGCTCTTCTACAAAGTCTTTATTTTGTTTTGGGGGTGCACTAGAACATGCTCTCATGCTTGGTGGTTTGAAAAACGCATTATTTTTCACATAATTTACATTATTATAATAGCTTTCTCCACAGGCTGGCACAAATGGCTCGATTAGTTCCGGGTTTGATGAAGGCCCAACTTCCGAAAAACGAAATGTGTTGTGATTGGTTAGCAGTCCCACTGTGTTGCAATTGGCGAACAGCTTAGATGGCGTTTCAGTCCTACCACACCCCTTCCCAAAGTTCTGTGTACAACTGCGCAAGCTAGATTAAAGTGATTCTTACATTTTAAATCTGGATATTTTTCTTACAAAAACACATCAGATCGCTAAAGGAGGCTTTTACTGACCCCTCCGGAGCCATGTGAGGCACTTTTTTTATTATGGATCGACTTGTTTTGGACTGATGGAGAGAAACACTTGTCATTCAGTCTATGCCGTTCTAAAGCTTGGGAGTGCCAGGATTATTTTTAACAGATCTGTGACAACTGTAAAGACAAAAGGTTCATCCTCCCACTCTAACTAGTTCATTTGTCCTACTATGCAACAAACCCCAGTGTTGTAATGCTAGTTTGATGCTGGTCTAGCTACTGTATAGTGGACTAAAAAATGCTGGTCAACCAGAAAGATTATAGCTGACCAGCATTTTTGTACACTGTAGGTAGAAAAGAAGAAAGTCTTGCTGGTTAATTATAATTATGTTCATTTTTCCATAATGCTTTTATACTAGCTAAAATATAGCAAACATGTTTTAAATTGTTTCACTCTCTTCATTTCTTTACTGCAGGCTAATTCAAAGCAAGAACACTCTCACGTCGATCTGCTCTGAAGCATCTGTGATAACAAACCCCAATCCCCACATCCTTGGTCATTTCAGAACAGTGTGAGTTTCATATTCAACAGGCATCACACAGGGCTGCGCTAGTCGAGCGCTAGCAGCATCTTAAGGCTCCGTAGGGGAGCGGGAACTCAAAGCGGCGTCCCACAACAAGTATAAAGCCAACTTTGTGACAATGTGCCCCTCGCACCCAACTTTAGAGGAGAATAGAGCTCTTTCAAGAGCGCTGGATGTGTTGATAATGTTTTCCCTTTGCTGGCTTTCGTAGCGACTTAGTTGCTTTTGCTTATATCAAAGTCGACCGGCTGACATGGAGGCCTCGCTCCGTTTTGGAGAATGACAGCCATGGAGACGGAGGAAGCGAGATGATGCATCGCTCTTTTCCCCACTCGTCGACTCACAATAAAGCCACCTTACCAATTCTCCCATGAGCCTCCACTTCAAGGCCTCTGCCTGTTAAAATAAGAGTTTGTTCTCTTATTCTTTTTGGACCTTTTTTTGGAGGGCGAGAGGAGGGAAAAAAAAACGAAAAAGAAAAGAACGAAAGGCGCTCATGCTCATTCTCATTGTCTATTTCTCGATCCTTGCGCCCAGTTAAATGGCATATGCTAATAAGCTCCATCCATTTCTGATGCAAGGTCCGTATGCAACTCTTTCCCTCTCTCGTTCTCTTTCTCTCTGTCGTTTTCTCCCTTTCATCCAACTACAAATGCTTTCTTATTGCATCTTTGCCCTCAGGCCTTTTAAGATCCCTTTTTGAAATATGCCGTTTGATAAGCACATCATTGGCTAAGTCCCCACAGTGATTAGGGCTTGACTTTAATGTGCCGGCGACAGAGAGAGAGCGAGGGAGAGAGACAGCGCTAAAGAAAGAGAGAATTGAGAGAATTGATGATGTTGAGGCACGGCGCTTTGCACTTCAACTCTCAAATCTGCTCACCTCTTCACAGATGAAATGCACGAGGATACGCTTTCACCCTTTAGATCGTCTCTCACGCCTCTATGTAACAGCAGTGTTATTAAAATGATTAGGTTTCCTGATTATTTGAGGTATTTTATGGAAATTATTTCCAGGAAGTACATTGTTTAAGAACTGGTGACTACTAGACTAGATTTTAACATTGTTTGAAAGAAATGTAAATGCCACTTGGTCGTGCAAAACTTTGAACTCTGATGTTCCGTGTTGCTACAGTTACAATGGCTAGGGTGCCTGTGTAGTTGCTAGGTGCTTGTTTGAAGTGTTTGTTATGCCATTGCTATGGTGTTTTGAGTTGTTCCCATAGAATTAGTTACTAGAACGTTCTAAAGGTCTTCTAAGCGGTTGCTAGAATGCTGCTATATAGTTGATAGATGGTTACTAGGGTGTTCTCATGTTGTGAGTGGCTGCAAGTACAATGCTAAACAGTTGCTAGGGTGTTCTTGGTGGTTTCAGGTGTTGTTAGGTGGTTGCTAGGTGGTTACTTGGATTTTGTGAGTGCTCACTGCGCAGTTGCTACGGTGATCTAGGTTGTTCCCAGGAAACAGGGAAGCGGTTGCTAAGGAGTAGTTGCTTGAACGTTGTTATGCAGTTGCTAAAGTCTTTTGAGAGGTTGCTAGAATGCTACTATACAGTTGCTAGGTGGTTGCTAAGGTGTTCTGGGTAGTTTCCAGGTGGTTTCCATGGTTACAGGGAATTAGTTGCTAGAACATTGTTATGTAGTTGCTGAGAGGTTTCTAGAACACTGCTATACAGTTGATAGTTGGCTACTAGTGTGTTCTGGTTGGTAAGATGTTCTGAGTTGTTGCGAGCACAATGCTATGCAGTTGCTAGGGTGTTCTGGGTGGTTTCCAGGTGTTGCTAGGTGGTTGGTAGGTGGTTACTTGGATTTTTCTGAGTATTCACTATGCAGTTATGCTGCTATGGTGATCTGGGTTGTTCCCAGGGAATTTCTAAGCGGTTGCTGAGTGGTAGTAGCTAGAATGTTGTTATGTGGTGGCTTAGGTCTTCTGAGAGGTTGCTAGAACAAGATGTTCAAGGGTGGTTACAAGTACAATGCTATTCAGTTGCTAGGGTGTTCTGAGTGGTGTTCAGGTGTTTGCTAAGGTACTCTGGGTGGTGTCCAGGTGGTTTCCATAGATACAGGGAATTAGTTGCTAGAACATTGTTATGTGAGAGGTTGCTGGAATGCTGCTATACACTTGATAGTTGGTTATTAGTGTTTTCCGTTGGAAAAGTAGAGTGGAGTGGTTGCAAGCACAATAATTTGCAGTTGTTAGGGTGTTCTGGGTGGTTTCTGGGTGTTGCTAGGTGGTTGCTAAGGTGTTTTAGGTGGTTGGTAGGTGGTTACTTGAATTCTCAGAGTGTTCACTATGCAGTTGTTATGTTGATCTAGGTTGTTCCCAGGGAATTTCTAAGAGGTAGATGCTAGAATGTTGTTATGTGGTTGTTAAGGTCTTCTGAGAGGTTGCTAGAATGCTGCTATACAGTTGATCGGTGGTTACTATGGTGTTCTGGTTGCTAAGATGTTCTGAGCAGTTGCGAGTACACTGCTATACAGTTGTTAGGATGTTCTGAGTGGTTTCCAGGTGTTTCTAAGTGGTTGCTAAGGTGTTCTGGTTGGTTTCCAGGTGGTTTTCATGGTTACAGGGAATTAGCTGCCAGAACATTCTTGTGCAGTTGCTAAGGTCTTCTAAGAGGTTGCGAGTACACTGCTATACAGTTGTTAGGATGTTCTGAGTGGTTACCAGGTGTTGCTAAGTGGTTGCTAAGACAGTTGTTAGAATGTTGTTATGTGGGTTCTTAGGTCTTCTTAGAGACGTTGACCTATGGGTGCTTGGTAGATGGTTACTTGGAGTAGTTGCTTGAATGTTGTTATGGGATTGCTAAGGTCTTCTGAGAGGTTGCTAGAACACTGCTATACATTTGCTATACATAGGGTGTTCTGGTTGCTAAGATATTCATGGGTGATTGCAAGTACAATGCTATACAGTTGCTAGGGTGTTCTGAGTGGTGTCCAGGTTTTTCTATGTGGTTGCTAAGGTGTTCTGGGTGGTTTCCATGGTTACAGAGAATTAGTTGTTAGAACATTGTTGTGTTGGCTAGGGTGTTCTAGGAGGTTTACAGCTGTTGCTAGGTGGTTGCTAAGGTGTTCAGGGTGTTTTTGTAGAACATTGTTATGTGGTTACTACGGTCTTCTGACACTGAAAAGTTGCTAGAATGCTGCTATACAATTGCTTTGTGGTTTCTAGGGTGTTCTAAGTGGTTGCTATGGTGTTCTAGGATGTTGTTAAGCAGTTGACCTATGGGATTCTAGGCTGTTGCCAGGGCATTTCTATATGGTTGCTAAGGCTTTCTGAGCGGTTGTAAAAAGCTATTGTTATATTGTTTTGGCAGGTTGGCAGGGTGTTGCTGGGTGGTTGCTTAGGGGTTGCTAAACACTTACTAGGTTGCTCTACTGGGTTAATAGGGTGTTTGGTTGTAAGTACATTAATATACAGTTGCCAGTGTGTTGTGAGTTGTTGCTATGCCATTTCTAGGGTGTTTTAGGTGGTATCGAGGGCATTGAAAAGTGGTTGCTAAGGTACTATAAATGGTTACTAACTAGACCAAGAGAGAGAGAGAAAAAAGTTCCCCATGAAATGATATTCTGAGGTTTGGATCCCTCCTTCAGTGTAAATCTGTCATATTTCTTTCAGCTCACCAGGTACAATCATAACTTTGCTTGCTTTCAAGACTCAAACCACACAAATTAAAGCATGATTCATCTAATATTGTAAGGAAGGGAACATAATGCATTATCGCCATCAGCTAAGCAGTGTTTATTTGGTTTACATATGCATACTTGTTTTACATATTAGAGCTGCAGTCATTGATTTTCGCTTTTTTTCTCACTTTTTTCTCGTCCCTTGGTAAGCACTGATATCATTACTTCCCTGATGACAATTCCTCCCACAAACATTGACCTCTCTGAATATTTACAACCACCTAACTAGATTACAGTCATCAGATACGTCAGTGTTTGCATCAAAATCCCTGAAATACACCAATTCCAAATTCTAAAAGTATACACCTGCTCAGTGCCTCATCAATAATGCACTTCCTATCTGCCAATGGACCATGTGCTATTACATGAACACTCACAGCTGTTTCACTACGAGCTGTCCACATTGGTCATGACTAATATAAAGCAAAAAGTCATTTTCCTCCTGCAGGGTTTGTATTAAAAACTAAAGCTATCCATCTGTTATATAAAGGTGCTCCACACAGGGCAACGTTTTGGGCACTAATGTAGTTTTGGGAAACAGGCATCAACTTCAGCAGAAACATTATTACTCAAGTTTATTACTCTCTGCCCCACCCTGACTCACATTTCTAGATATGCTGCCTGGTGGTATTGGATGAAAAGTTATGCGGTTTGTGAAAAAGATGTGATCTATATTCAAAAAGTCAATTTAACCCAAAGGGCTACTGAGTTTCTGCACATATTCAGTCTGCTCCTCGATGGAGAACAGTCAGAGCAGATACTTCTTCTTCAAGCAGAGATTCACAAAGCATGTGCCTTGTGCAATTTATTGTAATCTTCTTCAGTAGGAAAGCGTATGCTAGACACATAAACGTTTTAATTGTTTACACATATTAAGCAAACCGAACAGGACGTGATCTTCTCTAAGGCCAGTATGTGTCAAATTACCAGAGAACTGAGCTGTACAGATGTGAAATCGCAACTGTGATCGCATGCTCTGGGAAACTGCAGTAGCCAGCAGTGACATCATTCAATCTGCTGCACAGGAGGAGCATCAGTCTGGACGCATCACACATCTGCTAGAGACGGAGGGGAAGATCCTGTTTGTAAGCCATTTGTAGGGTTACATTCCCATTCCTGCAGAATCCAATGAAAAAGATGGAAACATTAAAAGGCTTGCCTGTCCAAAAGTAATTGTCATTACAAAATCTAGGAAATTTAATCTAAAACATGAGGGTCATTCTATAAGGGTCACTCTGTTAGTAACAAAAGTACATATTGTAAGCACCTTAAAGTGATAGTTCACCCCAAAATGAAAATTCTGTCATTAATTACTCACCCTCATGTTGTTCCAAACCCACAAGACCTTTGTTCATCTATAGAAGACAAATGAAGATATTTTTGATTAAATCCAAGAGCTTTCTTGGACCATGGTTAAACCACTGATGTCACATGGACTATTTTAATTATGTCCTTACAATCTTTCTGGGTCTTGAGCATGTCAGTTGCATTGCTCTCTATGCAGGGTCCGAAAGCTCTTGGAATTCATCCAAAATATCTCAATTTGTATACCAAAGATGAACAAAGGCTTTATGAGTTTGGAACGACATTAGGGTAAGTAACATTTTTGGGTAAACTATTCCTTTAAGGGTACGTATTACTACTCTAAGGCACTAATATGCACCATTTAGGGGTAAAGAAGATGTAAAGGTGTTTCTTTAAGGATACTACCCCAGTGACAAGCTGTTCTACTCCTAAAGGTACAAATTTTGCAAAAAAATTTTCTCAGAGTGCTTAAATTACAGGTTTTTGCAAGTGTTGAGTTCAAAATAATTGATAAAAAAATTTCATTTTTGTTCCTACAATCAAATCACCTTGGTAAAATGGGCAAAGTTTCAATCTAGTTTCTTTCAAAGAAGAAACATTTTTCATTTTACTCATGTACACAAACATTCTGCCATCTGTTGCTAACAAAACCTCCACGAAAACTGGTTTATCACAAAACACCTGACCAGCATCATGTGATGTCATTTTCTTCTGCAGCAGACATTTTGAATGTATTATTGTAAATGTTGTCTTCATTTTTTCTATATTTGATCTTCGATGACCTATTGTTAATGTTTGTAGTAATTGGCTGTCAATTATGTTGAATACATTGTTATGGTATGTAATATTTTACAATTTTAAATTAAATAAATATTAAAGTGGACCCTTTAATGCATCTTTTTACAAGATGTAATATTAATGTAGTTTCAGCTCAAAATAAAACACACTGTTTTTTGTGCATGGCTCTTTAAATGCAAATGAGCTGCTGCTCCCTGCCCCCTTTTCTAGAATAGGGCCTTGTCTTTACAGCTCATACCTCAGATACTCTGCTAAAAACATCTGTTTGGCTTTTATTATCTGTCATACAGAAAGTGTCTGTCACACGACTTTACTAAACTAAGTTATCTTTCATGTCTTATTGCGCTTAAATTGTCAAATACACAAAAGTTTAGGTCAAAAACACACATAAGTTATGTCTGTAACAGCTGGGAAAGAAAATTGCATGTTTATATTAGATCTGTGTATTATGGAACAGCAGCAAAATATACAGTACCTATACAGCTGTCTACGCTGTTAATATGACCAAAACAATAACATAAAAACAGAAAATCACTCACTGCTCTGGACTGAATAATGTCTATAGCTTTAATAAGAAATTTCCTACTTAAATGCTGCTTTAAAATACTCTAGCATGAAGATGGCTGTGTACACTGCCAACACACATTTTTGTTCAAACAACATGTAAAAGTGAATTTTGCATAATAGGTGTCCTTGAAAACTTGAGGTTAACCTGGTCAAAGAAAATAACATTTGGTTGGCCAGATGAAACTATAAGTAAAAACAGTGAAATTGTCAACCCATAACATTGCTGTAAATTCACCAGCAGAGAAAACATCTTTTTTTTTTTTTTTTTTTTGTAATACCAAAATGGTGTTTAATGCTAAGCTTGGGAACTAACAGCTAAGTTACTCTGACAACATATATCAACTTAAACCAAAAGTTGTTTTATTGTTAAAGTTAATAGTTTTATATTTTTTTTCCTGTCTTGTAAATTATAGAATGACTCGTAAGCTGAAGCCATGCATTCCTTGACTATATTTTGTCCTGCTACTCTGGGATAAGATGGGCTCTCTGGGCAGAATGTTCCGGCACTTTTCCGCATGTCCTGTGTCATTTACACCTGCTGCGTTCATGCCAGTGATGTCACTTCACTTCAGCCGTAACACACACCACCTGTCAATTACAGTGAGAGCAGCTTCTCGCCATCTCGCTGACACCTGCCCTGACGCACACAGATACACACCACGACCAACTGTCCATCTGTGTTTCACTCCAAATAACCCTCACTAGATGACCATTATTCAGCCATTTAATTGGTTAATCTGAGATTTATCAAGCTGAAGTCATCATAGTTCATTCTTACAGCTGTAATGGAAGTAAAAAGAAACGCATTCACACATGCATGTTGGTTATGTGGCACACAAGTTTCTCATGGCGTGATCTGAACGCATTTAACCATGACAACAGAGCGAGCCGTGGCTACGTACCATCACAAATCCATCACGCCACTTGTTAGGTAACGCCATCATGTGTGTGAACTTTAGCTGTGATAAATAATGCAATAAGTGATATGAATGAAACATTTAGTTACGCAACTGAACAATGGCTTTCTTCATGCTAAAGCCACTGACTAATGGCACATGCCAGTAATGATGATGACCACTTCATCAATGGATGCCAAATGAGGAAAGCTGATGTCGAAATGAGAAATACATTGCCATGTAATGAAACACATCTCTATCAGCTGTGATGTAAAACAGCCGTCAAAAGAAACTTCATACATTATACAAAGACTGCATGTTATTTGGTCAAGTAAATAGAAAAAGATTATATATATGTGTAAGTGATTACATATGTATGTGTATGTGTATAGATATAAATATAGACTGACACTTTACAAATGTAAAAAGGAAAACCAGAAATATATAATTACCAGTTTTTTCTATTTAAATAAATGTGTAATCACAAATCTGTTTATATATACAATCTAAATAATTAGATTAGATAATTGCTGCTTTGTCGACACCTTTTCTTGTTTTACTATATTTTTGTTTGTTCTTGTTTGTTTGTTGTTGTTGTCTTTTTTGTGTTGTCTTGGATCATTTTCTGTTTATATATGTATGGTATGAAAGGTTTTAACAACAGACCAATTTTGTTTTTACAAAAAAACGCAAAAAAATCAACACAAACCAGGATAAAACAAAAGAAATAAACACATTAAACCCCCTCAAACAGTAAGTAAAACAAAGCAAAACTAAAAAATAACACAAGACAAAATAAACAATGTAAGGCAAGACAAAACAATTTAACACAAAACAAGATAAAAACAAAACAAAAAAACACAACAGAAGGCAAAAAAACACAACAAAACAGTATAAAAACCAAACCAAACAAATGAAGTATAAAATTAAAAACCCTCAAGCAAAAGGCAAAACAAAATAAAACTAAGAAAATTAAGAAGTTACAAGAAACAAGACCAACCAAAGACAACATTAACACAAAACAAAATAAAACCAAACAACATAAAAGAAATACCAAAAAAAACCTTCTAACAAAGAGCAAACTAAAGCAAAACTAAAAAAGATGCAAAACAAGAAACAAAACAAACACAACATAAGGCAAAATAAAAAAAGAAGACAAAACAAAACAAAACAAGACAAAACAAACACAACACAAGCCATGAAACAAAACAAACACAAGGCAAAACAAAAAAATAACAAAACAAAACAAGAAACAAGACAAAACAAAACAACACAAGGCAAAACACACACAAAACAAGAAACAAGGCAGCAACAACAACAACAGAACAAAACAAAACAAGATAAAACCAAACCAAATAAAAGAAATACTACATTAAAAACCTTCAAACAGAAAGCAAAACAAAGCAAACCGAAAAAAACAGACACAAAACAAGAAACAAGACAAAACAAACACAACAAATGGCAAAAAAGATAAGCAAACACAACACAAGGCAAAACAAAAAATAACACAAAAAAGGCAAACAAAAAAAACAGAAAACAAGAAACGATGAAATAAACACAACACGAGGCAAAAAAAATAAAAAAATAAAACAAAACAAACACAAGGCAAAACAAAAAAATGAACACAAAACAAAACAAGACAAAACACACACAACACAAGGCAAAAACCAAAAATAACCAAAACTAAAAAATGACACAAAACAAACACAACACAATGCAAAACAAAAAAAATGAACTCAAAACAAAACAAGAAACAAAAACAAGAGGCAAAACAAACTCAAAACAAGAAAACAAGGCAACAACAACAACAGAGCAAAACAAGATAAAACCAAACCAAACAAAAGAAATACAAAATTAAAAACCTTCAAACAGAAAGCAAAACAAAGCAAACCGGAAAAAAAAAACAGACACAAAACAAGAAACAAGACAAAACAAACACAACAAATGGCAAAAAAACAAAGAAACACAACACAAGGCAAAACAAAAAATAACACAAAACAAAACAAGAAACGACAAAACAAACACAACACGAGGCAAAAAATAAATAAATAAAACAAAACAAACACAAGGCAAAACAAAAAAATGAACACAAAACAAAACAAGACAAAACACACACAACACAAGGCAAAAACAAAAAATAGCCAAAACTAAAAAAATGACACAAAACAAACACAACACAATGCAAAACAAACAAAACAAACAAAAAAACACAAAATAAAACAAGATAAAACCAAAAGACAACACAAAAATGCTAAACAAAACAAACAACAACACAGTACAGAACTCAACAAATAAACCCAGATTTCTGCAAAAAAAAAAAAAAAAATCATGGTTCTCTTGATTGTATTAGTCGTCTAATATTTAGTATCTGCATGAATATCTAGGGATTATAATTTGTTGCTGTTGTTGTTGTCTCATAGCATAGTTGTTTTCTTTGCCACTGTTGCCACAGGCATCCTTGCAGGGACGCGAGACTGGGAATTCAAATACTGCTCGGTGACAGTCTTTGTAATAGGCTCGGCTACAAGAGAACCGGAATACGAAGTGAATACCGCCGCGGTGTTTACATAGCTGCAAGGCCATGGATTCGTACAATGCAAGGTGTGCAAACTGAAAGCAGCATGGTGCTAAAGAGTATTTTATCTATTGAAAAGCCAGAAAGGACGAGGACCACCGTGTGCACATGTGTTTGTTCAAGTCAAAATGCCTGGCACCCTTCACTTTCTGTGCACCCTACACGGTCGTCTTTGATACAGTGAAAGAAGCTGCGGTATTTTTAGGATCCTTGTGATGAGGTGGAACCAATCTCTCTTCTCTATGGAGGCTGATGTCACCGGGGTGCGTGGGCATGTGGCAGGGATGCTGGGCTACCTGCTGTGAAAATGTGTAGTCTCTTACCACCCAGAAATTAGAGCAATACAAATTACATACTAATATAAGCTGTGCAGAATCTGCTTCCAATAGATTCCCGAGCTGCGCACTGACCAGTGAAGATGTGTTCGGCGAATTGAAAGTCAGCCACATGCTCTCACATTTCTATGGATTTTTTAATGTCAACCATTTTCAAATCACGTTAATGCGAACGCTTGTGCGGCTTTTGTGAAGAATTGATTTGGCTTCTCCAGTGAGAATGAGGAGAGTGTCAGAGTGACTACATTGTCAACATCCACATCTCATCCATTTTATTAATATATTACATCTTTTAGGACAAAATGCATACGGTAAATGTGTTCAAATTAGTTTAGTGGATTAGTTAGTTCTGTTACAAAACCTAGAGAACTGCCTCAATTGTCCATTTAAAGGAAGAAATACCATTTAAATCTCAATTGTTATTATCTATGAATAAAAAAAAAAAAATTCTTAATTATTTTCGGACTATATTTTTATTCAATCAATATTTTGATGCCTGTATTAAAGTGCTAACTATTTTAATACAATTCACCAAAAGTCACACTATGAAAAAATGTATATAGAACAGATCAAAGTAGTATTATAGCAAAATTACAACTTTACAAAAACACATCACAATCACTGAATAAATATGAGACCATGTGACCCTGGACCACAAAACCAGTCATAATGGTCATTAAAAAATCATCATACTGAATAAGCTTTGCATTGATGTAAGATTTGTTAAGATAGGACAATATTTAGCCGAGATACAACTATTGGAAAATCTAGTGGAAGTCTTTGAGGAATCTGAGGGTGCAAAAAAGTCAAAATATTGAGAAAATCGCCTTAAAAGAAGAATCAGAAATTAAGTTTTGATATATTTACAGTAGGACATGTGGTTTTTACATTTTCGATTTGCATTCAATAACTGTGAATATACTGTTTTCAGTTTTTTTTTTTTTTTTTTTATGTTTGTTCTTTTGATAATGGATCTTTACTATCTCTAATTAGGTTTATTATTTTTTAATAGCTTATTATAAGATGTTTTTGGAATTACTGCACTGTAATTTCAGAACTTTCAGGAACATTTAACATTGTGTGAATAGTTAGTATGTACCTACCTTGAAACTGATAATAGTGTCTCTTTTGATAATTGATGATAATAGTGCTATGCTGTTGTACAGGTTCAGTTCTTTATAAATAATGTAGTAATCCACAAACCAAGTAATAAGTGTATGTCTGTTGGTGAAAATAATAGAAGATAGCTTGTAATGCTTGCAATACATGACTGATATTGAACACTCTACATAGGCAGAAACTCAGCTATCGTATATAGAGGTTAATAATAATATTACCACATGTTGCTAACCTGATGTAATACTCCAAAAAGAATAAATAGGTCTTTTTTTCTTGCTTTATGATCGTTCAGAGTGGGTTTCTCTCAAAAGTGTTCAACTGGAAACTGCAGTGATTCGTACATATAGGTATGTTTTTTCAGTTTTGCAGAAATGTATATGTTGGATTTGTGGGCCTGAAAATGCAAACTTTTGAAAACAAAACCATTATCGCCTCAGTATAAACTAAAAAGCCTTAATTTTACGTATTATGTGTTTACGTAGTGTTTCTTTATAAACTGACATCGCCAACTACTGCTCTGGCATGCATAATACAGCATTTAATCAAAAACGCAAAGGAAAACGTTCCCATTTTTAGTGCATCGTCATTGTGTAAATGTAAGTTACTAACTATCTTAAAGGAGAAGTTCACTTCCAGAACAAAAATATATAGATAATTTACTCACCCCCTGTGTCATCCTTTCTTTCTTCAGTCATAAAGAAATTATGTTTTTTGAGAAAAACATTTCAGGATTTCTCTTCATATAATGGACTTCTATGGTGCCCCCGAGTTTGAACTTCCAAAATGCAGTTTAAATGCAGCTTCAAAGGACTGTAAATGACCCCAGCTGAAGAAGAAAGTCATATCTAGCAAAATAATCTGTTATTTTCTAAAAAAATAAAAAATAAAAAAAAAATTACAATTTATACACTTTTTAACCTCAAATGCTCATCTTGTCTAGCTCTGCATGTATTCTGTGTATTCCTGTTCAAGTTAGGGTATGTAAAAAAAAAACATCTTATTTTCTCCTCCAACTTCAGAATCGTCCTATACATTGCTGAAGAAGTACCAACCCAGTGTTTACAAAGTGAACGTGCAATCAGCGATGATGACTTTGAAGAAAATGAGATGATGGTTTTTCAAAATACCCTATCTGTCTTGAACCGGAATACACAGATTACATGCAGAGCTACACAAGATGCACATTTGAGGTTAAAAAGCATATCAATTGTAATTTTTAAAGAAAATAACAGATCATTTCATTAGATAAGACCTTTCTTCCTTGGCTGGGGTCGTTTGAAGCTGCATTTAAACTGCATTTTGGAGGTTTAAACTCGGGGGCACCATAGAAGTCCATTATATGGAGAGAAATCCTGAAATGTTTTCCTCAAAAAACATAATTTCTTTATGACTTAAGAAAGAAATACATGAACGTCTTGGATGACAAGGGGGTGAGTACCCGTATTTATATATATATATATATATATATATATATATATATATATATATATATATATATATATATATATATTGCTGTCATGTACAGTATATATATTGTTTCATTTTGACGTGTTTCCTGAGGGCAGTCCACATACAAACCGAGCCATGTAAAGTGCTAATGTAATACATCTCATGTGCTTTTAACATGTTATTGTCCATTACAGCGACACTCATGGGTATTCACAACTCTAACCTGTAGCTATTCCAGGTTAAACAGGAAATCACGAGAGGAAAAAAGAAAAGAAAAACACACTCACTTTCCCTAAAAACCCTGGCGCTCCGACACCCATCCTCATTACAGCGTTAAGCCGTGATTGGATTGCAGACCCGGCCTGTCAAGCAGCCGCAGCGCTATAAATACACAATAACCCCCTCTAACCTCCCCTACTTCTAACCCGCACTATTCTCCAGCTCTAATGTACGTGAAGCCTCGGATAATTGCGTCGGATTACAAAAGAGTACCTCGCAGGTATTTTTTCCCCTCTCCCCCCGCTGGAAATACAGGCTCTGTTAAGTGTTATTCACACCAGCCGGCTGCGGCTCAGCCGTGGACCCTGATGCGCCCTAATAGAACTCCATTGTGAGTAATGACCCTCCGATCCGCGCTGTTATTCCATCTGGTTCAACAGGGTAAAAGCTCGCATAAGAATGGAAATGAGCGCTACGCTTTTATCCGTTGGCTTCAGTTCGCCAGCCATTCTCCTCGGCTTTATATTGGCCTTTAAAGCAGATGTAACTTATCGCTCGTTCATAACGTCCTCGGGAATTTGTTGAAAGGACTGATTTCAAAAGAGTCTCAGTGAATATGTCACAGTGTCCATTGCAGTGTCACTCTTTGACAATTTTTTATGCAGCTGAGAGGCGTTTGGTTTATCGAAGGTTAGGGGAGATGTTTGCATGGCCTGAGAAAGAAGCCGCACGAGTGTGAAAGATGCTGAATTACAGCACACGCTATTTAAAATTAATCAGATCTGAAGCTGGAAATGTAATTCATATTGTCAGAAGGCAGTTTTCTATGATCAGGCATAGCACTCCCGCACATGAAAATCGAAATTCTGTTTACTTTAATGGAGAGGTGAAAACTTCCCTCTCAAGCTCTCATCAAAAGCTTACTGACATTAATGGATGTCAGAAAGCAATTATCAGCGTATGTTGAGGTTGAAGAGGTAAGTGATAAATGCATTTTAGACGCACGCACACACACATATAATCCCACACATTTTTTCAGTGCACTGTGTAATTTCTGTGCCATTAGCTGCACCTAATGTAATAGCAAGAATAATGACAGTTTCCAGAGAGTTTTCCTAAACACCTTTTTTTTCGCAGACACTAGTTGTCTTCCATTGGTTGGACAAACAGGTAGTCCTACCCAACTTTTACCATTGCTTGAGCCAAAGTTGCAATGGTGAGCTCATCGAGGACTTATGGTGCCTCTAGACATGTCAGAAAGATTGCATTTATGAGTTAAATGCTCATGAATGCTATCCCAAGTAATGTTTCTTTAATGCTGCCTTCATTTGCCATTAATTGGAAATGGTTAATTTTGTAGAAGTTAAAAAAAGGTACATTGCCATCTTGCTCTAACCAAATGAACTGAACATAACTGATGTAGTAATGAGTAATTCCTATGCAAAACTTCCCAGGAGGACCTGAACATAACATTAGTGAATAATATGACAAATTGTATAATTTATATTGTTTACTTATAGTGTAACAGACGTGTTACCTGTTTCTGATCTTTATCGGTGGGCTAAAAGCATGAAAGTGACTTTAAATCAACCTAGATGTTGCTGCATATTGAACTGGGAAAGGAGAGGGTATTTTAACACAAAAGCTTTAAAGCAGATTTCCTTCAGTTGCACTTTTCTAACTCTGACATCTGCCAGGTCCACAAGCACATCCACTAGTGTCCTGTTCTTCAGCTGAACTGCCTCTACACTTCCACTGGGGAAATCTTATAACAAAATGAATGCAGGGAACACACATTCCTCAAGCAAGAAGAACGCAAGCAATGCCACGCATGTGTCCCACACTGTAAAGGCTCTTGCCGTGACCCTGACAATCTTGCTGGGTGAAGTAACCTCCTATGGGATGCCCATTATTTACTGTCTGACATTAAGCCAGGCCATGTTTGTGTGTGCATGTGTTAGAGTTAGTCAAGAAGTTGTGAGTCAGGAAGTCACACATACATGGTGGATGGATGAAATGATTAAAAAAAATATCGTAAGAAAAAAAGGATTTAAACTTTAAAGCAATAACATCGCTAATAAACACACATCTGAAAAGATGAACCAGGCAGATTGCTAATTAGCAGCTCATCTGAAAGAGGTCTGACAATTAGTGCTAATTAGTACTAGTTAAGCAAATCCCACTATTACTATTGCTTATGGTTAGGGATTTGAACAAACCTAAATCAGCATTTGCTGAGAAGAGATGTGATCTTATTTCTCTAACAAACAATCTCTATTGACAGAACACCTTAGAAACCATAATGCAGCAACATCCTAGCCACCACCTAGCAGCCCTCAAAAATACCCTAACAACCGCATAGTAACATGCTAAAAACAGTCAAAACATCTTACAAACACATAAGCAACCACCTAGAAACACCCTAACTGCCACATAGAAACATGCTGAAAAAAACCCAGCATATCTTATATACCATATAGCAACACCCTAGCAACAATCTAGCAAAACCCTAACAACCACATAGCAACGCCCTAGCAACCACCTAGAAACACCCTAACTGCCACATAGTAACATGCTAAAACGGTCAAAACATCTTACAAACACTTAAGCAACCACCTAGAAACACCCTATCTGCCACATAGAAACATGCTGAAAAAAAAACAGAATATCTTATATACCATATAGCAACACCCTAGCAACAATCTAGCAAAACCCTAACAACCACATAGCAACGCCCTAGCAACCACCTAGAAACACCCTAACTGCCACATAGTAACATGCTAAAACGGTCAAAACATCTTACAAACACTTAAGCAACCACCTAGAAACACCCTAACTGCCACATAGAAACATGCTGAAAAAAACAGAATATCTTATATACCATATAGCAACACCCTAGCAACAATCTAGAAAAACCCTAACAACCACATAGCAACGCCCTAGCAACCACCTAGAAACACCCTAACTGCCACATAGTAACATGCTAAAAACAGTCAAAACATCTTACAAACACTTAAGCAACCACCTAGAAACACCCTAACTGCCACACAGAAACATGCTGAAAAAAACAGAATATCTTATATGCCATATAGCAACACCCTAGCAACAATCTAGAAAAACCCTAACAACCACCTAGAAACACCCTAACTGCCACATAGAAACATGCTGAAAAAAACAGAATATCTTATATACCATATAGCAACACCCTAGCAACAACCTAGAAAACCCCTAACAACCACATAGCAACGCCCTAGCAACCACCTAGAAACAACCTAACTGCCACATAAAAACATGCTGGAAAAAAACTCAATATCTTATATACCATATAGCAACACCCTAGCAACAATCTAGAAAACCTCTAACAACCACATAACAACGCCCTAGCAGCCACCTAGAAACACCCTAAATTCCACATAGCAACGTCCTAGCAACCACCTAGAAACACCCTAACAAGCATAGCAACATGCTAAAAACAGTAAGAGCAAATGGCACCATGTTCAGAAAACAGTCATAACATCTTACAAACCACATAGCAACCCCCTCACAACCACCTAGAAACATCCTAACAACCAAACAGCAACATGCTAAAACACTCAGAATATCTTACAAACCACATAGCAACACCCTAGCCACACGCCTAGCAACATGTTGAAAAAAACCATAACATCTTACAAATCACAGAGCAACACCCTAACAACCACCTAGAAACACCCTAATAATCACATAGCAACATGTTCAAAAAGTCAGAATATTGTACAAACCACATAGCAACACCCTAACAACCATAGCAACATGCTAAAACACATCAGAACATCTTACAAACCACATCGCAACACCCTAACAACCACACAGCAACATGCTGAAAAAAGTCAGAACATCTTACAAATCACATAGCAACTACAAAAAACACCCTAACAACCACATAACAACATGCTAATCACATAGCTACACCCTAGCAACCACTAAGAACACCTAACCACCACTTAGGAACATGCTAAAAAACAGTCAGACCCTAGTAACCACCTAGAAACACCCTGCCAATCACACAACATGCCAGAAACAGTCAGAGCCACAAAAAACACCTAACAATCACAAGTAAAATAAAAAAAACCTAACCACCTAGAAACACCTAGCAACCATAAAAAACAACCACAGTAATTTTGCCAAAAGTACTTATGCTAAAAACTGCTCAGAACACCGTTGAAACATAGCAACACCCTAGCAACCCGTTTTCTAAACATTATACAGTACCTCGCATTGGACAAAAAAACCCCACTATAAACAACTTACAAATGATATAGCAGCAACCTAGCAATCACCTGGCAACACTGGAACAACATGAAGGTGGCTTTTGAACAGCAAGCTCTTTTTTTTTTCATCAAAAAAAGTACAAATCTCGTCAATATACTTCAGGTTTTCAATGCATGTTGGTTTTAAGCGGCTAACAGATTTCCAAAGAGACCAAACTGCAGGTGCAAAAATGTCTAATGAGTCGAATAGAACGGTCTCAAAATAATGACAGCGCAGGCCACAGCTCCATGACAGAGACAGATGGACACATCACCGATAACTGCAACAATACAGCTTCAACAATTGCAGCAGCATTGAATCAGCACAGCACAGAGAAAAACTGTACATTCTGAACTTTAGAAATGCTGGAATTAATGGTACAAGTGCCACTCAGAAACTGCTTGTATACAAAAACAACATGTGTGTGTGTGTGTGTGTGTGTGTGTGTGTGTGTGTGTGTGTGTGTGTGTGTGTGTGTGTGTGTGTGTGTACCTGGTATTCATCACGTTGTGGGGACCAAATGTCCCCACAAGGATAGGAATACCAGTAGATTTTGACCTTGTGGGGACATTTCTTAGGTCCCCATGAGGAAACAGGCTTATAAATCATGCACAATGAGTTTTTTTGAGGAAGTAAAAGTGTGCACAATCTCCTGTGAGGGCTAGGTTTAGGTGTAGGGTAGGTGTAGGGCGATAGAAAGTACGGTTTGTACAGTATAAAAACCATTACGCCTATGGAATGTCCCCATAAAACATGTAAACCCAACATGTGTGTGTGTGTGTGTGTGTGTGTGTGTGTGTGTGTGTGTGTGTGTGTGTGTGTGTGTGTGTGTGTGTGTGTGTGTGTGTGTGTGTGTGTGTGTGTGTGTGTGTGTGTGTGTGTGTGTGTACCTGGTATTCATCACGTTGTGGGGACCAAATGTCCCCACAAGGATAGGAATACCAGTAGATTTTGACCTTGTGGGGACATTTCTCAGGTCCCCATGAGGAAACAGGTTTATAAATCATGCACAATGAGTTTTTTTGAGGAAGTAAAAGTTTGCACAATCTCCTGTGAGGGCTAGGTTTAGGTGTAGGGTAGGGTTAGGGCGATAGAAAATATGGTTTGTACAGTATAAAAACCATTACGCCTATGGAATGTCCCCATAAAACATGTAAACCAGTGTGTGTGTGTGTGTGTGATGATTACCAGAAAACAGTGAAATTAATATGATATAATAAAATATCATAGGGTGACCATCACTAATTGATAGGAGTAGAATTGATTGATTGATTGATTGATTGATTGATTGATTGATTGATTGATTGATTGATTGATTGATTGATTGATTGATTGATTGATTGATTGATTGATTGATTGATTGATTGGTTGATTTTAATTGGCTTATATAGTTCCATGAAGAACGTTTAAAATCTATGGAATCTGTTCATTGCGCAAATAGTTCTTTAGATTATTAAAGGAATAGTTCTGCCAAAAGTGAAAATTTGCTGAAAATGAACTGACCCTCAAGCCATCCAAGATGTAGATGAGTTTTGAGAAATGAAGCATTACATCACTTGCTCACCAACAGATGCTCTGCAGTGAATGGGTGCCGTGAGAATGACAGTCCAAACAGCAGATAAAACATCACAATAATCCACAAGCAATGTAAGTAAGCCACAAACATGTTTGCATGTTTGTAAGAAACAAATCCATCAAGACATTTTCATCAAGCAAACCACTGCTTTTAGATAAAATATAAGTCCTCTATCCATAATATTGCATAAAACATTGTCTTATCTGTATCAGGAGAGAAACATGCACAGATCAAGCACTGTTTACGTTAATTTAAGTGAAAATAGTCCAGTTTTCATAGTTCTAAACAAATATGTTGGTGGGTTTTGATGTGAAAGGACAACAGAGGATAGACTCTTTCACTAGAGGAAGCATTATTATGGATTATGGACTTTTGGTATTTTGGCCAGAAATGACAGTTTAAAATTAAGAAGTTTTAATAATGTTTTTATCAGCTGTTTGGACTCTCATTCTGGCGGCACCCATTCACTGCAAAGGATCCATTGGTGAGCAAGAGATGTAATGCGAAACTTCTCCAAATCTGTTTTGATTAAGAAACAAACTCATCTACATCTTGGATGACCTGAGGAGTAAATTTTCAGCAAAGTTTCATTTCTAGATGAACTATTCCTTCACATTAAGAAAAAATTATTTTACAATCTGTTGGAACTCGAAATGTTTCTTCTATGTATTCACCAAGAAATTCCCCTTTTAAGAGTTAAGAACATGCAATATTTGGTGAAAAAGCTCCAAATCAGAAAGAACTTTTAATCATTTATAGTGCCTTGCAAAAGTATTCATACCCCTTCATTTTTTTCACATTTTGTTTTCTTGCAGCATTATGTTAAACTGCTTTAAATTAGTTTTCCCCCACATCAATTTACACTCCATACACCATAATAATGACAAAGCAAAAACCAGATTTGCTAATTTTACACATTTATTAAAAATAAAACACTGAAATAAGCACATTGCATAAGTATTCATACCCTTAACTCAGTATATAGTTGAAGCACCTTTACAGCCTCAAGTCTTTTGGGGTATGATGCGACAAGCTCTGCACATCTGCATTTGGCAATTATCTGTCATTCTTCGCCTCACCTTTTCACCTCTCAAACTCTTTCAGCTTGGATGGGGGCAGGCAGACATTTTCTAGAGTCCTAGTTGTTCCAGTCGTCTTCCATGGATAATGGAGGCTACATGCTTCTGTGAACCTTCAATGCAGCAGATTTTTTTCTGAACTCTTCCCTAGATCATTGCCTTAACACAAGTCTGTCACTGAGCTCTACAGGCAGTTATCTTGACCTCAGGACTTGGTTTTTGCTCTGATATGCATTTTCAGCTGTTAGACCTTTTCTGAGAGGTGTGTGCCTTTCTAAATCATACTCATTCAAATGAATTGCCACAGTTTAACTCCACTCGAAGTGTAGTAACATCTAGAAGCAATATGAATGCCCCTGAGCTAAATTTCGAGTGTCCCAGAAAAGGGTATGAAGGGTTTTTATTTCTAATAAATTTGCAAAGTTGTTACAAACCTGTTTTGTGCTTTGTCATTATGGTGTATGAGATGTAGAGTGATGTGAAAAAAAAGTAATTTAAAGCAGTTAAACATAATGCTGCAACAAAACAAAATGTGAAAAAAAATGAAGGGGTATGAATACTTTTGCAAAGCACTGTAGGCCCTAAATATAGAGCTATTGGAGGTTCTGGACTGAGAAGTCCCTCAAAATAACTAGAAAATGAACATTTTTCTGTGTGGTGCAATATTCAATGAAAACACACTTCAGGTATGGCAGCATTCCTGGAGGAACTGAGGTGAAAGGTTGCTCTGCTGTTTTCCAGGTCTGTGACATTAATATATTGCTCAGTGTTTACATTATATTGTCCATCACCTGTGTTTTTCTATGAACTCGCTCTGTGAGTTCACACAATGCAGGTGTGTGGTTAAGTCTTAACGTATGTTATGAATTTACAGAATATGGATGTCTGTCTATGTCTGCGAGCCCATCCCTTGCTTTGTGTACAAACACACACACACACACATCCATCCATCATCTTCTTATGCTATACGCAACTACAGCAGGTGTATGGACTTACACGTGTCACATGCAGGGAAGATTTATGAATAACACACACAACTCTATCTTAGGTCTTTCTCTGGGCTGTATTAAAAAGCTCCTGATGTCCTGGTATGCATCTGAGCCACTTTAAGTGTTAAAAAGCAATATTTTTTATTATTAAGCAAACATGCACCTGTGTTTATCTACATATTGTTATGTAAATTTTCCCAGGAATTACAGAGATTCTTTGAAATGAAACAACGGCTGTTTTGCTATGCATGCTTTTACAAACACTAACATGAATTTCTCACTGACATCTTGGCTAATAATATTACCCAGCCGTTTATTTTCTGAATCAATGATGATTTGTGACGCACCGAAATAAACATCTAGTTACACCGAATCTTTTCAGACGGCAGCGATTGATGATAATTGAATGAGTGTGAATCGATTTTTGCTCATCAACATGTCAGTCATCTGATGGGACCTGCTGTCGATACATCGACGTGGCTTAAACACTCAGATCTGTGTGATTCTGTTTCGTGTCGTCTCTCTCTCTTTCTCAGATTCTCTCTTTCAAGCGCTCACCGGCACAAAGGCTTGAAAATCGACTATTCTGTTCTCAGTGCAGTCTAAAAGGTCAGATGCTGCCCTGCACATGAGCTGATAAGGTAAAACAGCCTCATGTAGAAATCCTGTTTGAGAACCAACAATCAGAGGAGCTTGCTTTACCAAAGCATTTTGTAGCCACTCAGAATTTTTTTAATAAAAAAGATTATTTTTGGGGGGTTAAACTTTATTTTGATGACTAATTTGCACTACTAATTAACTATTAAGTACATTTTTATAACACTTTTATGGTCGACGATAAAAGCAACCTGTTCTTAATCATGACAGTAAGCAGGCATACATTTTGTATCTTTTCTAAATAAATGGCAGTTTGCATTTTTCACATATCTTCACTCAAAAAAAAAATGTATATCTAAAAAAACTCTTATAAAAAAGAAGGACATATTAGCATATTTTAAAAAGAGTACTTGTGGAAATAATATACTTTAAATATACTAAGAACTATACTTTAAATGTGAAATGCATGTATTGTTTTTAGAAACATAATTGCATGTTGTTTAATATGTATTGCAGTTTAAATTTATATCATATGCATTTAGTTATACTCATAATTAGGTAGTCGTAATTAAAACTCTTAAACTCATAATTAAAATATGGTTAAATAACTCTACCGCTGAAAGTACAGGCAAGCATTCATAATAACTCCAACTTCATTTCTATTGAAACTTACATTTAAATATATTGAAGTTGCAATTCAGTAAATTTAAAATACGTTCGAAGTCAAAAGTTTACATGCACCTTGTAGAATCTGCAAAATGTTAATTATTTTACCAAAATAAGAGGAACCATACAAAATGCATGTTATTTTTTATTTAGTGCTGACATGAATAAGATATTTCACATAAAAATGTTTAGTCCACAAGAGAATATAATAGTTGAATTTATATATATATATAAAAAATTACCCTGTTCAAAAGTTTACATACACTTGATTCTTAATATTGTGTTGTTACCTGAATCATTCACAGCAGATTTTTTTAGTGATAGTTGTTCATGAGGTCCATTGTTTGCCCTGAACAGTTAAACTGCCAGCTGTGCAGTCAGATTTTTTGGTTTTTCAGCATTTTCGTGTATTTGAACCCTTTCCAACAATGACTGTATAATTTTGAAATTCATCTTTTCACACTGAGGACAACTGAAAGACTAATATGCAACTATTACAGAAGGTTCAAATGATGCTTCAGAAGCAAAAATGATGCATTAAGAGCTGGGGGGGGGGGTGAAAACTTTTGAACAGAATGAGGATGTGTACATTTTTTCCTATTTTGCCTAAATATATTCTTCTTTTCATTTAGTAGCTACTGCCCTTCAGACGCTACAGAAGATACTTACAAGTTCCCCAGAAAAGAAAAAATAAATTAAATTGACCTGATCTTCAATTTCAAAAGTTTTCAACCCCCGCTTTTTCCTTCTGAAGCATCAGTGAGTGTTTGACCCTTCTGTAATAGTTGCATATGAGTCCCTCAGTTGTCCTCAGTGTGAAAAGATGGATCTCAGTCATTGTTGGAAAGGGTTCAAATAAACAAAAATGCTGAAAAAAACAAAGAATTTGGGGAACCTGAAGGACTTTTCTGAAGAACAGCCGGCAGTTTAACTGTTCAGGACAAACAAAGGACTCACAAACAACTATCACTAAACAAATAACACTATATGTAAACATCTTTTATGTGAAATATCTTATTCAGGTCAGTACTAAATAAAAAATAACATGCATTTTGTATGATCCCTCTTATTTTGGTAAAATATTTAACACTTTGCAGATTCTGCAAGGTAAACGTTTGACTTCAGCTGTATATTAAGTCTAACCTCCAAAAACACACTACAGTAAATTTTATAATAACGTGCTTTACATGTGCTTTATGAACCCATTTATCTGATACTAGATTTGTTTTTAAACTGCGTTGCAAAGGATTGTGCTTATTTGTGCATGAAAACTTTTCTTTCTTTCTTTTTTTATCCAAAGGGACAAATACTTAAACAACACAATGAAACGTAAGACAGTTTTTGATAATGATAATGATAATTATGATCAGCGGCATTCCACAGTTTAGGATGAATTAAACATTTTTAGCAATGGAAGAAAATGCACATAATGATAGATCGTCCTTAATTATGCTTATTATGCTTAAGTGTTCCGGGTTTTCACCCTGTATTCAGTGTGAAAAGGGAGGCGTGAAGGCAGGGGAGGACAGTGGGATTGAACTCAAGTTCGGACCGAGCAATCAGAACAAATGTGAAACCAGCCTGAATCCTCATATCTGGCAACACTCATTATGTATGAAATGCTGAGCAAAATGCATTCAAATACATCTAGCTAGCACTTCCCTATGGCTGTGGGATCTGCTCCTGATTTTGCTGAACTTTCCTCATTTATTAAAACAAGTTTGAACAGTCTTGTTTTGTCGTTTACGACACAAAGACGACGACAGCAAAGAATGTGTGGCTTGATTACTCGCTCAGCCTGAGTGGTTGTTTGAAGGATTGTTTTTTTTTTTAAAGCATACATAACCACAGTCTGAGCTGGAAGGATTAGCTTAGCTTAGCCCAGTCACCGCGAGCTGCGTAACAGAGCAGTAGGGCTGGAGCGCAGGAGAGCAGGGAGTGGCTTGAGCGGCGAACACACACATAAACACACGCTGTGGCCCAGGCCCTCAAATCTCTCCTCTCCCGCTGCGTGTCATGTGATCCGGGCTTAGGGAGCCAACCAGCTAAAGAAATGTGGTCTCTCGCGGCCAGCCAGGAAACCTTTGTGACCATACAAGGCACTTCCTTCCCCAACTCTTGTCTTCCTGCTGGCTATGTATGGAGTTTCCTGCCCTTTCACTCCCTCCCTTTCACTCTTTTTCTCTTTCTCAGTATTGGCTGTCTGCCCTGGTAAACTGGCTGGGTGAAATCTTTTTTTTCTCTCTCTCTGGCAGTTGCCTTTTTTCTGTGTGTGGAAAGCAGGCCAGAGGTTTCTGATTACTGATTGCTGCTGTGTGAAGGAATGGCAGCCGTGTGTGTGTGTGTGTGTGTGTGTGTGTGTGTGTGTGTGTGTGTGTGTGTGTGTGTGTGTGTGTGTGTGTGTGTGTGTGTGTGTGTGTGTGTGTGTGTGTGTGTGTGTGTACATGCATGTTATCTCAACGCCACGTGAGATCAGGGTGTGGGGGTTTAGGCTAGGCAGACATATGGAGATATATTACAGAATACAACCACAACAGTCTTAAAAGTTGAAGAAAATGTACAAGTGTACTTTAAAAAAACGTTAAAAAGGCAATATGTGACTTAAACTGCGAGCTGTGCGGTATTTTTAAATCATACTAGTGTTTATTATAGTAACTTTTAACACTGTAATTTATGAAACAAGCAGTAAAAGTTGTTTTATTCGAACAATTTATTGTACCACTAGACCTTTGCATGCTTTTTTAGTTGAATATTATATTTGATATGATTTCATACTTGAGGACTAACAACTTAATTTTATTCAGAGGCACAAACTGAGCATTTTGTTTTCTTGCAGCATTATGTTAAACTGCTTTAAATTGGTTTTTCCCCACATCAATTCACACTCCATACACCATAATAATGACAAAGCAAAAACCAGATTTGCAAATTTTACAAATTTATAAAAAATAAAACTCTGAAATAAGTACATTGCATAAGTATTCATACCCTTAACTCAGTACATAGTTGAAGCACCTTTACAGCCTCAAGTCTTTTGGGGTATGATGCGACAAGCTCTGCACATCTGCATTTGGCAATTATCTGCCATTCTTCGCCTCACCTTTTCACCTCTCAAGCTCTGTCAGCTTGGATGGGGGCAGGCAGACATTTTTTAGAGTCCTAGTTGTTCCAATCGTCTTCCATTATGGATAATGCTTCTGTGAACCTTCAATGCAGCAGATTTTTTTCTGAACTCTTCCCTAGATCATTGCCTTAACGCAAGTCTGTCACTGAGCTCTACAGGCAGTTATCTTGACCTCAGGACTTTCTAAGAGGTGTGTGCCTTCCTAAATCATACTCATTCAAATGAATTTGCCACAGTTTAACTCCACTCGAAGTGTAGTAACATCTAGAAGCAATATGAATGCTCCTGAGCTAAATTTCGAGTGTCCCAGAAAAGGGTATGAATACTTATGCAACGGGATCTTTTCAGTTTTTTATTTTTAATACATTTGCGCAAATGTTAAAAACCTATTTTTTGCTTTGCCATTATGGAGTAGGGAGTGTAGATTGATGTGGGGAAAAAGTAATTTAAAGTAGTTTAACATAAGGCAGCAACATAACAAAATGTGAAAAAAATGAAGGGGTATGAATAATTTCGCAAGACACTATAAAAAAATGAGATCTTTATAACTATTGCAGATGCACATAAATAACAATTGGCATCCTATATCTCCCAATAATATGTGATCTTGGAAAACAAAATCTTAAGTCTTAAGTAGCATAGGTATATTTGTAGCAATTGCCAAAAAAATACATTGTATGGGTCAAAATTATACATTTTTCTTTTATGTCAAAAATCAATACATTGTGTTCCATGAAGATAATTTGTAAATTTCACACTGTAAATATATTGAAACTTTATTTATTTGTTATATGCATTGCTAAGAACTTCATTTGGACAACTTTAAAGGCAATTTGTTCTTATTTATTTAGCTTTTAGATGATGTATAATTCTTAATTTCAAATGGACCCTTGTGACTAGTATTTAGTTAGTTTTTATTATGAAGAGCTGAACATATAATACAATGCAATACAATACAATAATGATTGAGAGATGTACAAATAAACTAAAAAACTGATGAATTTTATTTGATACATTTTAACATTATTTTTTCAACAACAAAAAAAACTAAAACGAATGAATATATTTAAAAAATGCTGTATGGATAATTAAAGTAAATGTATGTTGCTTTAGTTAAGTAAGTATTCATCTTAAAATATTACTAAGAATTTTTTTTATGTGTTTTTGTTTGTGTCTTTTATTTTAAATTTTATATATTATTTACTTTTATTAACTTTATAAAGATTTCTGTGCCAAAAAGAAGAGTTTTTACAATTGTACTAAAAGGCCTTTTATGTACTAGAAAAAAATGATCAACTATCAGTCAGATTGTGTTTTAAGCACAGTTTAGCTAATGTTGATAATTTATGTCTCAATAAATGCTGATTTCAATAAAATTTCTAGCATTACCATATTTTAAACTCTGCATAAATGCAGTGTGACAAATATTAGTGTGATTCATAATTACTTTAAAACAATGGACTAAAATAAAGCTGCAATGGCACATGTCACAGTTTCCCTATTATAGTAAACCAAATAGGACTTTCCTCATGTAGGCTTAGTCGACACACGATTACATCACACGTCCCAGCGTGCACTTTCCTGCACCAATAGCCGTACAAATCCGTTACTACCACAACCCCCATCTGAGCTACTGACATCATGGCCTGCTGAGCTCTGGACCAATGGCATTCTGAGATCCAACGCTGACATCACAAACCGGATGAAACTGATTCCTTTGGCCTTGTGTGGAGAATTTTAGTGCTTAAGTGCAGTTTAATTTATTCAAAATTGTTTTCCTCTGAAGTGCACAGAATAGCAACAAAATGCAATTATGCAAATACAGTATTATGTTAATATTAGTTAATTTGATATTACCAGATTGCAAAACTGTATTGCGATCTAGAAAAAACTGAGAGACAAAAGAGACAACTGAGATATTATAAATATAGGCTTATGTGTTTATAGAATCATAATGCACATGATACTCAAACTTCTATGACTTCAAATCATGTCCTAAAAACTGAAAACTGAACATGTATGTTTTAATAACACACTTGCGTCATTGAACTTTTTTAAGGTTACCTGCTGTATTCCTTCACTTAAAGTTCACTGCTGTGCTCAAAAAGTGACAGACGCAGTACGCTTGCATACCTGGCATAACTGCAAATGTGGATTTTGCCTCAAGGTTGTTTTTTGTTTATTCAGCTCATATCAAAGCATTATCTGCAGAGTAGCTGAACACATCGAGGCCATCAAGGAAAACAACAACCATCTCTAGTTTCAGCTTTAAGGTTTTAAGTCTACCTATAAGGTCCTTTTACAATTACCATTCATTACAGATTTCAAGTTTTCAAATCATTTTAAAAATCCAAAGCATTTACATTTAAAATACATTTTAGTAATAAATAACCATTTAAAACAAATCACAAATATATAAAGTGATCACAAATCAACTTATTGAGCTTCCCTTTAACTTTTAACAAGCTCCCCCTAGAGTTTAGGAAGTAAAACACCTTATATGATTAGTAAAATCAATATTCAGTCATCATTAGCTCACCAAGTTGTTATATGGCTTCAGAAGTCTTGAATGCCTTTGTAAAAGAATGTAAGAGCATTTTCCCCCTCCTATCTCAGTATTTTCTATCACTAAATCACTATTCACTAAATGCAAAATGTCTCATTCAGCAAATAAATTCATCAAGGTTTTCTTCTTGTGTTTTTAAATTGCTTTATAAGTTAACTATTTGTGGTGTTTAAATATGTTATTTTTGACGCATTTCAGGTTGTGTTGCTAAAAGAACAATTACCAAAAAGTAAAAAAAAAATAAATAAAATTTTTTTATGCTGCATTTTCCAAGATTTTCATCCTCACTGACACACCGGAAAATGTTCAATTCGCCTTACTGCGCATGTCTAATTCCTCATAAAAAAACTCAGAGATGATACAGACAGAATAGACATAAGTTTTCACACAATTATTCTGTCAGAATCATTTTATTGACAAAAATATTTCACTATTTACTGACACGTCTAGGTCACACTCACTCACCATTATACACTACTTCATAGACTTCTTCTATGGCTTCCGCCTCTTCAACTTTTTCTTCGAATTCTACTTCTTTTGCTTCTTCTATGGCTTCTGCCTCTTCAACTTCTACTTTTTTTTTCGATTTCTTCTATGGCTTTCTGCCTCTTCAACTTCTACTTTTTTTTTTTTACTTCTTCTATGGCTTCTGCCTCTTCGACTTTTTCTTCAAATTCTACTTCTTTGGCTTCTTCTATGGCTTCTGCCTCTTCAACTTCTACTTTTTTTTTTTCGATTTCTTCTATGGCTTCTGCCTCTTCGACTTCTACTTCTTAGATTTTATTTCTTTGACTTTCTACTTTTTCGACTTCTTCTATGGCTTCTACCTCTTCGACTTTTTCTTCATCTTCTACTTAGATTTTTTTTCTACTTCTTTGACTTTTTCTTCTAATTTTATGGCTTCCACCTCTTCAACTTTTTCTTCAAATTCTACTTCTTTGGCTTCTGCCTCTTCAACTTCTACTTTTTTTTACTTCTTCTATGACTTCTGCCTCTTCGACTTATTATTCGACTTCTACTTCTTCGGCTTCTTCCATGGCTTACTTTTTCTTCGACTTTTACTTCTTAGATTTTTTTTCTACTTCTTTGACTTTATCTTTGACTTCTATGGCTTCCACCTCTTCAACTTTTTCTTCGAATTCTACTTCTTTGGCTTCGTCACTGGATTTTGCCTCTTCAACTTCTAATTTTTTTTTACTTCTTCTATGGCTTCTGCCTCTTCGACTTTTTCTTCGAATTCTACTTCTTTGGCTTCGTCACTGGATTTTGCCTCTTCAACTTCTAATTTTTTTTTACTTCTTCTATGGCTTCCACCTCTTCAACTTTTTCTTCGAATTCTACTTCTTTGGCTTCGTCACTGGATTTTGCCTCTTCAACTTCTAATTTTTTTTTACTTCTTCTATGGCTTCTGCCTCTTCGACTTTTTCTTCGACCTCTACTTAGATTTTTTCTTCAACCTTCTTCTATCGCTTCTGCCTCTTCGACTTTTTCTTTGACTTCTACTTCTTAGATTTTTTCTTCAACCTTCTAATATGGCTTCTGCCTCTTCGACTTCTACTTCTTAGATTTTTTTTTCTCTGACCTTCTTCTATGGCTTCTGCCTCTTCGACTTCTACTTCTTAGATTTTTTTCTCTGACCTTCTTCTATGGCTTCTGCCTCTTCGACTTTTTCTTCGACTTCTACTTCTTAGATTTTTTTTCTCTGATCTTCTTCTATGGATTCTGCCTCTTCAACTTTCTACTTTATCGACTTCTTCTATGGCTTCTGCCTCTTCAACTTTCTACTTTATGGACTTCTTCTGTGGCTTCTGCCTCTTCGACTTTTTCCTTGACTTCTACTTCTTAGATTTTTTATTCGACCTTCTTCTATGGCTTCTGCCTCTTCGAATTTTTCTTCGAATTCTACTTCTATGACTTCTGTCTCTTCGACTTTTTATTCAACTTCGACTTCTTCTATGAATCTGCCTCTTCGACATTTTGAACGATTTGTTTTTGAACGTTGCCTTACACACAAAGGCATTGTCATGTTAGAATTGAAGAGGGTCCAGTCAAAACTGTTGCTGTAAAATTAGAAGCACACAATCCACTAGATTATCATTATATGCTTAAACATAAAGATTTATACTCATTGAAATTACTAAATTAATCAAATCCTTTCATTAGAAGGGGGTGTACCAATACTTTTGGCAATGTAGTGTATGTCTGATCTAAAACAGTACTGACCGCTACTGCCCTTATTTGCTGCAGGACACAAATTGTGAGTAAATTTTCTGTCATTTTTGTAGGACTGTAATATAAAGGGTGTACAAAATAACATACTAAAGAGCAACAGTGTGAAAGTAGCATTTGATCAAAACACAGTAAAAACAGTAATATTATTTAAAAAAATATTTCAGTTTAAAAGAACTGCTTTCTGTGTTCTGTTTTATTCTTTGTACATGTTTTCCAACAGGCAATTAATGACCATTGCCATCAAATTTACCTCCATAACAGAGATTATTTTTCTTTGCTAAGCCACCATTTCAATTCCACATGTAAAAGTTGCTCACCATCACTGAACATGTCATGGATCAATGATGTAAAACTCCGGACGAGTCCATTAATGTCATACAGTCTGACATCAATGACAAATGAGATCCCACAGTGTGACATGGCAACGATCTGACAGGTCTGACAAGCAACGATTATAAAGGACTATTATAAATAGTACCATGTGCATACAGCTTTAGCATTTGGGACTCAGAATGTCCCTTAACCTGAAAAAATGTTGCTTTTGTACATCCCAGGGATGCCCAATTCTGATCTTGAAAAGCTATTTCCACTTCCAACCCTGCTCCAGCACACTCGTCTGTTATTATCAAGTGTTCCTGAAGATCTTAATTAGATGGTTCAGGTGTGTTTGATTAGGGCTAGAGCTGAACTTTGCAAAAAAGCAGATCTCTAGAAGCAGGATTACGCACCTGTACTATATACTAAAAAGACACAATAATATAATATAAAGAGAAGCAATAACACTCTTATTGATTTTGTTAAAATATATTTATTGAATTAGGTTTATGGTGGCTACTGCACACTGAGTTCAGTCTTGACTCTATATGTGATTTTCAGTGTGTGTTTGTGATGAGATTTGCTCAGGGTTACCGCTGATATGCTGTGTGACCTTCAGGTAAACACCACGGCCATCCATGCCAGCACTTCCATAGGAGTCTGGCAGTCATCCACACAGCTCTCTCTGCCTTTCCTTCCCTCCCTCTCTCTCTAAAACACACACACATGCAAATCCACATACAAGCACAGAGCAGATGTGGCCACATAAATTATATATCCAATGTGCACATTGCGGTGTGAACCTTTCCAGGTCTGATTAAATGCACATTCAGAACATTGAGTTACATTCAGGCAAAAGAAAAGATATGGATTATTTTTTTATTTCTTAATTATCACTTCACCCAAACATTAAGGGGAGACGCTGCATGCAAAAACACAGTTTTCTCTCTGTTCGAATTAATTATCTGTATTATGGAGTGACAATATGAGATACCCCAAATTCCTTCTGTAAATTTACTGTAAATTTGACTCTAATATGTCTAATATGACTCTAATAATATAATAAAAAAATTACACAAGAATTTTGAAACTTACTTCATCCAGTGTTTAGATTTTCGTACTAGAAATGTATGCAAATTAGCGCATATTTTATTAAAAATTTGCATATTTAAACCTAACAATTTAGAAAATTTGTAAAACAAACAAATGTGCATTCGCTTGACGCCACTATTTTCACTAATTCCCAAAACGGTAATGGTATCATTTTCAAAAACTTTAAAAAAGGTTGTATTTTTAGGCCCCCACAATGTCATTGTCATGTAAATGAATGTGCAAAACACATTAAAAAAAGTTTTTAATTGAAAACAGTGTTGTATAAAAGGCCCTTTACTTGTAAAATGTAACATGCGTTACAATTAGCACATACTACACAAATGCTTATAAATGTGTTACAGTTTCTTTATTTTATTTATTTTTTATGCATTGTATTTTTTTACAGGGTTGACATGTGTACTGAACAAATGTAGCATTGTTTTGTTTTGTTTTTATTATAGATTACAAAGGCACATGAATTTTAAAACCATAATGCTAAACACTTTATAATAAACACTGCTATAATCCATTAAGAATAGTTAATTTAGATTCCATTGTAACTTTAATTCTGATCAATATCATCAGTTAAATTGATGAGACTTAAAAACTTAAAACCCACTATGGATGTAAATGAGATTAACTTTATGTAACCAAAATTAAGCATTAGTTAAGCCATTTTATAAAACTATGTACAAATCATGCATCAAACAAGCCCAAACAACTCTGGTGCTTGGCTTCCAATCCCTTTGATTTGATGTTTTCTTACACAGATATTGTGAAGTATTACTCCATTAATTCAAGAAACTGTACACACATACACACACACTTGCTTGCTCTCTCAGAGAAAGCAGTGAGTTCTCTCATACGGCTGCCTGTCTCACAGCAATTACATGATGTGCGGTAATTGCCGGTCTTTCATGCATCCTCTTCAGACATACTTCAAAGAGATCTGAACACATCCAGAGCCGCAATTAGCAAGCACAGCGCAAGCCCCAGAGAAGCAGCACGGCCGCCGCAACGATCCCATTGTTCTCCATCTCCCCTCTCAATACGCACTCACGGTCTGCAGGGGGACACCTGCGCTCCTGCAGTGCCACTGACAAACATCATGGTCAGGCACAGCTGAAATCATCTACACTTCAACATTAGCATGCAGCGCTGGGGAAAATATGTTACATGTAATGTGTTACAACTTGTAATATATTTTTAAAACTTGTAATGCATGTTATGCGTGACACTTTACACCCAACAGCAGACATTATAAGTAAAAGTAAACAGTTTACTAGTAACACAAGTAATGTAACATGTTACAAGTAACACATGCTACATATATGCATTTACATGTGTATGTTACATTAGTTATTTTTACACACTTTACACCCAACACCGGACATAATGTGTAAAAGTAAACAGTTTACTTGTAGCACAAGTAATGTGATTAACAAGTAACATGCCTTACAAGTAACACATACTACATATACACATTTACCTGTACATGTTACTTTTTTACACACTTTACACCCAACACCAGACGTAATGTGTAAAAGTAAACAGTTTACTTGTAGCACAAGTAATGTGATTAACAAGTAACATGCGTTACAAGTAACACATACTACATATACACATTTACCTGTACATGTTACTTTTTTACACACTTTACACCCAACACCAGACGTAATGTGTAAAAGTAAACAGTTTACTTGTAGCACAAGTAATGTGATTAACAAGTAACATGCCTTACAAGTAACACATACTACATATACACATTTACCTGTACATGTTACTTTTTTACACACTTTACACCCAACACCAGACGTAATGTGTAAAAGTAAACAGTTTACTTGTAGCACAAGTAATGTGATTAACAAGTAACATGCCTTACAAGTAACACATACTACATATACACATTTACCTGTACATGTTACTTTTTTACACACTTTACACCCAACACCAGACGTAATGTGTAAAAGTAAACAGTTTACTTGTAGCACAAGTAATGTGATTAACAAGTAACATGCCTTACAAGTAACACATACTACATATACACATTTACCTGTACATGTTACTTTTTTACACACTTTACACCCAACACCAGACGTAATGTGTAAAAGTAAACAGTTTACTTGTAGCACAAGTAATGTGATTAACAAGTAACATGCGTTACAAGTAACACATACTACATATACACATTTACCTGTACATGTTACTTTTTTACACACTTTACACCCAACACCAGACGTAATGTGTAAAAGTAAACAGTTTACTTGTAGCACAAGTAATGTGATTAACAAGTAACATGCCTTACAAGTAACACATACTACATATACACATTTACCTGTACATGTTACTTTTTTACACACTTTACACCCAACACCAGACGTAATGTGTAAAAGTAAACAGTTTACTTGTAGCACAAGTAATGTGATTAACAAGTAACATGCGTTACAAGTAACACATACTACATATACACATTTACCTGTACATGTTACTTTTTTACACACTTTACACCCAACACCAGACGTAATGTGTAAAAGTAAACAGTTTACTTGTAGCACAAGTAATGTGATTAACAAGTAACATGCCTTACAAGTAACACATACTACATATACACATTTACCTGTACATGTTACTTTTTTACACACTTTACACCCAACACCAGACGTAATGTGTAAAAGTAAACAGTTTACTTGTAGCACAAGTAATGTGATTAACAAGTAACATGCCTTACAAGTAACACATACTACATATACACATTTACCTGTACATGTTACTTTTTTACACACTTTACACCCAACACCAGACGTAATGTGTAAAAGTAAACAGTTTACTTGTAGCACAAGTAATGTGATTAACAAGTAACATGCCTTACAAGTAACACATACTACATATACACATTTACCTGTACATGTTACTTTTTTACACACTTTACACCCAACACCGGACATAATGTGTAAAAGTAAACAGTTTACTTGTAGCACAAGTAATGTGATTAACAAGTAACATGCCTTACAAGTAACACATACTACATATACACATTTACCTGTACATGTTACTTTTTTACACACTTTACACCCAACACCAGACGTAATGTGTAAAAGTAAACAGTTTACTTGTAGCACAAGTAATGTGATTAACAAGTAACATGCCTTACAAGTAACACATACTACATATACACATTTACCTGTACATGTTACTTTTTTACACACTTTACACCCAACACCAGACGTAATGTGTAAAAGTAAACAGTTTACTTGTAGCACAAGTAATGTGATTAACAAGTAACATGCCTTACAAGTAACACATACTACATATACACATTTACCTGTACATGTTACTTTTTTACACACTTTACACCCAACACCGGACATAATGTGTAAAAGTAAACAGTTTACTTGTAGCACAAGTAATGTGATTAACAAGTAACATGCCTTACAAGTAACACATACTACATATACACATTTACCTGTACATGTTACTTTTTTACACACTTTACACCCAACACCAGACGTAATGTGTAAAAGTAAACAGTTTACTTGTAGCACAAGTAATGTGATTAACAAGTAACATGCCTTACAAGTAACACATACTACATATACACATTTACCTGTACATGTTACTTTTTTACACACTTTACACCCAACACCAGACGTAATGTGTAAAAGTAAACAGTTTACTTGTAGCACAAGTAATGTGATTAACAAGTAACATGCGTTACAAGTAACACATACTACATATACACATTTACCTGTACATGTTACTTTTTTACACACTTTACACCCAACACCAGACGTAATGTGTAAAAGTAAACAGTTTACTTGTAGCACAAGTAATGTGATTAACAAGTAACATGCCTTACAAGTAACACATACTACATATACACATTTACCTGTACATGTTACTTTTTTACACACTTTACACCCAACACCAGACGTAATGTGTAAAAGTAAACAGTTTACTTGTAGCACAAGTAATGTGATTAACAAGTAACATGCGTTACAAGTAACACATACTACATATATGCATTTACATGAACATGTTACGTTAGCTACTTTTTACACACTTTATACCCAACACCAGACATAATAAGTAAAAGTAAACAGTTTACTTGTAGCGCAAGTAATGTGATTAACAACTAACATGTTACAAGTAACACATACTACATATATGCATTTACATGTACATGTTACATTAGTTATTTTTTACACACTTTACACCCAACACCAGACGTAATGTGTAAAAGTAAACAGTTTACTTGTAGCGCAAGTAATGTCTGTACATGTTACATTAGCTCTTTTTTTACACACTTTACAACCAACACAAGACATAATGCATAAAGGTAAAGATTTTACTCGTAGCACAAGTAATGTGATTAACAAGTAACGTGTTACAAGTATGCATTTACTTATACATGTTACATTAAGCCTTTACACCCAACACCACATGTAATGTGTACAATTAAACAGTTTACTCATAACGGAAGTAATGTGATAAACAAGTAACGTGTTACAAGTAACACATAGATATATGCATTTACCTGTATATTACATTAGCTGTATTTCTTATACACTATGACAGTTTTTTGTCATGTAACATTTAAGAGTGTAACTACACATATTGGTACCAAAAATATGTAATACAGTTTACATCTTTGCACGGGTAACAAAAAAATGCAGCATTTCTTTTCAGCTGACCCTGTTTCGGCCATAATAGGTAATATTATGGCCGAAACAGGGTCAGCTGAAAAGAAAGAGCAATGCAATACATTTTATAGTGCAATACTGTAAATTTTTAACATTTCTGTAGTGGAGTTTGTGTGCTGGCACACTGTTTTAGACACTTCTGAAGAACAGATGAGATGTTTTGGAGGTTTTGTTTACTTCCAAGTCAGTCTAGGTTGACCAACTCACAGTTTCTCTTTATTCATGGAGCGTAACAGTCAACACGATGAGAAGAATGCTTCAAAAAAACTTCAAGGTTCTTTATAAAAGCCAAAACATTGAAGAAAACCTTTCTACCTTCATCCCATTTGTACAGGTTCAAAATGGCACAGCTGAAGGTTAAACAAAGATGATGCTCTGTGTGTGTATTTGTTGAGCGGTGTTTGTGTATTGCTACAAACATAATGAATCATCACAGACAGAAGCACAAAAGTCTCCACAGCAACTCGTATGAAGCTTTCAGCGGGTTTAAGACTGATAGTTCTGCGTAATGGTTGCACAACATATCATCTCTGCCCTGATATTCTACACTGAACAAACATACACGGTACATCCTCACATGTCCAAATGACTGACAGCTGATGATGGCCTCAGAAAATGACCCGACTGTCATGACCGCATCTGGCTCAAAGCATCGCAGCAGCATCCAGACAGACCACATTGTAACACACAGCTCTGCTGACACCTACAGTAAATGCTGGGGTGAACCTTCCTCATTCAGTGAGATGCTGCAGTCCTGCTTGAAAAATAACATGTGCAAGCGTGGACGGGTCTATATAACTGAGTGGGCTTGTGAGACTCATTTGGTCTTCAAAAAAAGAACAGTTATTAGTGGCATTGGCTAAGGAAATCATTAGTATTACTGTTGTTTGAACTGAAAATCAGTGATCTGAACCAACCTCTGACCCTGAGCATTAGACTTTGGTGCAAGTTCAGATCCAGCTAAGTTCGGCCCAGCCCAAAGAAAGGGAAAATTAGTTAACTACATTAGTTAACATGAACTAATAACGAACAAGATTTCTACAGCATTTATTAATCTTAATGTTAATTTCAGCATTTACTAATGCATTAATAAAATCACAATTAATTCACATACACAAATTAATAATATATACTGTAATAATGTATTGTTAATTGTTCATTGTTCATTGTTCATTCATGTTAATACATTAATGTGAACAAATGTCACCTTATTGTAAAGTATTACCAATTTAATATATTTGGAATTAAAATTCTAAAGTAATAATAAAAATAATAATCATTGATTTTTAATTATTACAAATATTTGGTTACAAATTACAAATTTAGGTTATTTAAAATTAGGAAACATGATAAAACAATAGTAATATTCATTATTAGTATTATTCAGAATATTTGATTAAAAATTAAATTAGTAGAAATGTATATATTTATAATTGTTTTAATAATATGTATGGTTTAATTTAATAATTTAATTGTTGTTGTTATTATTATTTAAAAAAAATGAATAAATTAATAGAGATTTGAAGATTTTTTAAATCATGAAATTAATCAAAAATTATTAATTAATTATTATTATTACTATTAAAATTCAATAAGTATAAATTAGTAGAAATCACATAACAATATATAGTATTATTAAAAATATTTGATAAAAAATTCTAAAGTATGAATTAGTAGAAATTATATAATAATTATTATATTTTTATGTTATATATGTTGTAATGATGATGATTATCTTCATTACAAATAAGTTCTAATCATTTTATTAAATACATTATATTTGATTTAATACTACTACTGCTAATAATAATAATAAAACTACTAATAATTATTATTC